>NC_140579.1:564744117-565344117 GCF_964204655.1 Triturus cristatus | reverse complement strand
AATTACTTTAGTTTAAATACTTGGCAAATAGGCAACAGACTTTTAAGTACAGTAGTTACAGTTGTTGCAATGGGCAACACAATTTCAAACACAAAGCAACATTGAGCTCAATGTGAATTTCTAGTTAAATGCAATTAGTTACTTTATGGATTACTTTTCTAACCACAAGACTGGATCCTAGATTCAGTCCTTGGACATCTCCTGTAAACAGTTGAGTAAAAGCGCTTTGGTTATAGTAGTGATTTTTAAGGAATATTATTGTATTTTAAAAGTAGACACTTAAAAACTTTTTCCCATAGAATCACCAATGTTATCCTATGGCAGAAAATTCACTTAGCAGGTAAGTAGTGTTATCGTTACTTTTTCTTACTCAGTGGTGGATCCTGGATCCAGCACTGGCCAACCTCCTGTAAACAGTTGAAAGAATGTGTTTAAGTCATACAGACGATTTTTTAGGAATATTTTTAGTTTGTGAAAATAGACACTTAGAAACTTTTCTGGTGAAAACCACACAATGGATTCCTATGGAAGGAAATACAAGTTACTGGTAAGTACACTTAGAATTAATTTCCAGGGTTAGTGCTGGGCTAAAAGATGTAGCACTGGGTTCTCTCCTGATTACAGGTGAGTAAATCGGAATTTGTAGTTCGGCTGATTTTAGAGGAATATTTGTTTGTTTCAAAAATGGACACTTAGAAAATTTTCTGGTGAAAACCACACAATGGATCCCTATGGAAGGAAATACAAATTACTGGTAAGTACGCTTAGAATTACTTTTCAGGGTCAGTGCTGGGCTAAAAGATGCAGCCCTGGGTTCTCTCCTGATAACAGGTGAGTAAATCGGAATTTGTAGTTCGGCTGATTTTAGAGGAATATTTGTTTGTTTCAAAAATGGACACTTAGAAAATTTTCTGGTAAAAACCACACAATGGATTCCTATGGAAAGAAATACAAGTTACTGGTAAGTACGCTTAGAATTACTTTTCAGGGTCAGTGCTGGGCTAAAAGATGCAGCACTGGGTTCTCTCCTGATTACAGGTGAGTAAATCGGAATTCGTAGTTCGGCTGATTTTAGAGGAATATTTGTACAATGGTGAAAGAAGGGGGTAGGGGCCTGAGGTGACGTGTGCAAACACGCCCTGTGGCGCGTTTTAAGTTGGGGAATTCATTCCTCTTCAATCCTGAGGTCCCCTGGGGGCCAACTAGCCCACCAGGTACCTCCAGTATGTGCCAGGGAGCATTGCAGAGAGGTATTCAGAGGCCACGCCCCTTTTTACAACACTCTGCAACACAGCTCCGTGGCGCTTACTGGAGGTACCTGGTGGGCTAGTTGGTCCCCAGGGACCCTCAGGATTGTTGAGGAATTAATTCCCAAACTTAAAAAGCGCCACAGTGCGTGTTTGCACAGATCTCACCTCAGGCCCCTCCCCCTACCTTCACCACTGTGCAAACGCGCCCCGTGGGGTGTTTTAAGTTGGGGGATTAAGTCCCCTTGAATCCTGAGGTCCCCTGGCGGCCAACTAGCCCACCAGGTACCTCCAGTATGTGCCAGGGAGCTGCCTTGCAGAGAGGTCTTCAGAGGCCACACCCCATTTTACAACACTCTGCAACGCAGCTCCGTGGCACTTAGTGGAGGTACCTGGTGGGCTATTTGTCCCCTAGGGGACCTCTGGATTGAAGAGGAATGAATTCCCCAACTTAAAACGCGCCACAGGGCGTTTTTGCACAGTATCACCTCAGGCCCCGTCCCCTACCTTCACCACTGTGCAAACGCGCCCCATGGCAGGTTTTAAGTTGGGAGATTAAGTCCCCTTGATTCCTGAGGTCCCCTGGCGGCCAACTAGCCCACCAGGTACCTCCAGTAAGCACCAGGGAGCTGCGTTGCAGAGATGTGTAAAAAGGGGCGTGGCCTCATTACACCTCTCTGCAACGCAGCCCCCTGGCGCATACTGGAGGTTCCTGGTGGGCTAGTTGGCCCCCAGGGACCCCCAGTATTGAAGGGGAATTCGTTCCCCCTCTGCAAACGCGCCAGGGGGCGCGTTTGCAGAGTGGTGTAAGGAGGGGGCGTGGCCTCCGGCCCAATCCTTTTTTTTCCCCCCCTCTGTTTTTTAGAAGGGGGGCTGTGTAGCCCCTCTTCTTCTTTTTTTTGGCCCTGGGGACCCCATCCCCCAGGGCCTGCCCCCAATTTTGATTTTTTTTTTTAAACGGGAAGGGGGCCGCGTGGCCCCCCTCCCCAGGCCATAATTTGCCCCGGGGACCCCATCCCCCGGGGCATGGCCCTTTTTAAAAATATTCTTTTTTTTATGGAGGGGGGCTGCATAGCCCCCCTCCTGTGCCACTTATGGCCCCGGGGACCCCATCCCCCGGGGCCTGACCTCCGTTGGGGGCTGTGGGGGGGTCCACAAATCCCCCCACGGCCCCGCCGGCTCCCCGCGTCCTGCAGGAGCCGGCATTGCTTTTCCACATGGGGAGCAGCTAACATGCTGCTCCCCGTGTGGAAAAGCAATCGTATTTGGTATTTGGAAGAGAGAGCAGGTTTCCTGCTCTCTCTTCCAAATACCAAAGCAGTTTGCTATGGCAGGCTCCCATCCTGCCATAGCAAACAGCAGTGTCCCGGGGGTGGGCACCCCGGGACACTGCAGGAGCCGGCCCTGGGGGGGTGGCGGTCCCCAGGGCCATCATTGGCTCCGGGGGGGGCCGCGTGGCCCCCCCCACCTAAGTTAAAGCCCCGGGGGCGGTGGTCCCCAGGGCGTGTGGGGGGGCTCGAGACCCCCCACACAAGGTTTTTATTTTTTTTAAAAAGCCCCGGGGGTTGCGGTCCCCTCTGGGCCCCCCATTATAAAACCATATTGCCCCCGGGACTTGGCCCCCCCGGGGGCTAAATCTAAACAAAGCGCGGGAGTCCGCGCTTCGTTTTTTTTCCCGTTAGCGGGATGCGCGTACCCTACGCGCATCCCGCGATTTAAAAAAAATATATATTTTTTTTTTGGCCTTTTTGCGTCTTTGTATTTGTGCTTTCTTGTGCCTCGGTTCTACCGAGGCACAAGATGGCTGCCAACACTTCCTGATTCAGAGTGTTGGCAGCCAATTAGCATTCAGCTAGTGCTCGGGAGGGCCATAGATATCGCTAACTTTTTTACCTTAATTTTCTCAGGAACTACTGAACAGATTCACACCATTTATGCAAAAGGCACAAGTCTGAACTGAGGACTACCTCTTTGCCAAATTTGGTGTCATTCCGTTCAGCGGTTCGGGCTGTAGCTGCAACAACAGATCCTATGGGAAATTGCATGGGGAAAACGCGTTTTGGGACCCCCCTTTTTTCTCGGTCCCCGCTTGACGAATCAACGCGAAATTTTCAGGGTAGGAGCGGTGCGGAGCTGGCCAAAAGTTTGGGAAATTTTGCGAAGATTCGTCAATCGGCGCCAAAGATATTCCCAATAGAATGTTGCGGATTTCCTATGGAAAATAGGTCCTAACTATAACTATCTACTGGCGACCACCAGTAGATAAGATATATATATATATATATATATATATATATTCTTTTTTATTTACAAGAAAATTGAGATGAGAACATATTGAGGGAGGGAGGGAGGGCCAAAAACGATCTCCCCTACCTCTCCTCATGAAGCGGTAAGCGCGCCACAGATAGTTCTAGACCCTCAGGCTCACGCTAAACCGCCTAACCCATAGGAATTGCCCGCGTGCCCCTGGGCCGTACTAACGCCCGAAGCTACCCAGGGGTGGACAATCTGTGATTGCCACCCCCAGGAGCCCTCATCGGGCAATAAGCACGTCCAAAGCCCAAATCTGGGGTAAAAGGCCGCTTTATTGGACAGGCAGGCAATTCTACACATATCTTAAAATACAGGTCATATACAGATCATATTTCAAACAACATACCCCGCCTAACACCCCCTGCCCCTAAACAAAATACCCCAAAGCAACTATTACCCACATTGTTCGGCCTAAACCTCCTACCCAAACCCCTATCTACATATCCTGCCTACCTCTTGCCTCCAACCTTGCTCCCTTGCTTCCCCCTGTCCGAAGCTATTCCTAATGCCCCCAACCCTTCCTGCCTGTCTTGATCTCCTCCAACTCTGCCACCAGGAAAAACCCTAACTCAGGAGTTTTTCCTGTCCCCCCCCGATTGTTTGGGTTACCCAATTTGTCTGGACCTGCCTTATTATTTGAAGCAAAACATAGCACCAATGTCGCCAAACAGGTGAACAAATTTTATTCATTGCAAACCATTGTTAAAAACTGTAAAAGCAACTGAAAAAACACTGTCGCCAAACAGGTTATAGCATAAATTCTATCACTTATCCAAGGAAACTACCACCATAATCTAAACTACAAAGGGAGCACGGGAGGGGAGGTGGGCGAGGGGGTTGGGGGTAGGGGGGGGGGATGTGGGGATGAAAAAGAGAGGGTAATGCAGACAATTACAAAAGCAAAAACATTTTGTTTACCAATTCCAGCTAAAAATTGGGAATGAAGAATGAACATGCATAAAATGCAAATCTATAAAGGATGCTGCCGCTTGAACAGCAATAACTCAACACCATGTTTGTATTTCAAGGACCTTAGAAATCATCTCTTTTATGTTTAGAAGATAAATCTCATTCCCAATAAAGGACAAATGAACCCCATCATGTCTGAAAAACTGGTAGTCCTCTTTTAAAATTTCATTATGGACTAGCCAATAAAGTCTGTTAGAAGAACAAAAACGCTGCATTTCTCTATTTACTTTCCTTTGCGCTCTTTCAATCGCTGTAAATCTCTCCGCCCTTCTCCAAATTCTACGTGGCATCAGAGCTGTCAGGACCAGCTGAGATTTGGACCAAGATTTTGAAAAAAGTTCCAAATCAGATTTTATTTCTATTAGTAGCCCAAGCCCTGATAGCTGGACTAGGTCGTTCTCCCCTAGATGGATCAAAACAATTGCAGGTTTGTTCTTAAAAGACAGTTCACTCATAAGAGGTAGAAATAGGCCCCACTTCGTGCCACTTTTTCCCCACCAAGAAATAGACACATCTTCAGAACTAAAACCTAAATTTCTCCCAAAATGCCGTTTTGCTGCTTGTTTTGCCGCCCATTTGACGAACGAGTGTCCAACTATCCAAACTTGTCGCGGAGACATTGATAAACTTGCCATCAGACCTGCAAAGAAAAAACAATAAACATCTCATATTTTAAACTTCGTATTCCAAATTTCTAATTAACGCAGACAACAATCTGAGGACCAACGTCCCAACTTCTTAACATCACTAATGGAAAAACCCCATCTGGCAGCTTCCGAAGCCGCCCCAATGCGAAAGGAATGTGTCCCAAAATTGGCGGGATTCTTCCCCAGCTTTTTTAAAGACTTCCGCAAGACTGAAAGGAACTGGGCGGCTTTTAGCTGAGATCCGTCCAAATGACAGAAAACAAACTTCGAGGATGCACCTCCTAAAGATAAAAAATCTAACCATGCCTGTTTGGGGCATAAGGCACCGCCGATATGTTGCAGAATCACTCTTGAACCTTTCCCTGTTTGGTCTGTTTTTGAGCGTTCAAGAAACATTTTGATATCTGAATGAACCAGGGATACATTTTGTGTCTTGAGATCCCCATACATAGCAGTACCCAGTAATTCAGATATCCTAAATGCTCCAAAAAAGAGCCAAATCATGCATGACTTGAACAATTGTGTTTCAAAATCTGAAAAACAAACATCATATAAAATGATTGTTAACTTATACAGTAAACTTAAAGATATAGGCTCCCTTTTGTACGACCCTCTCTTTTTTGTTTTCGCCTTGCCTTGCAGAATCCTCCTGCCCATTTCCCCCGCCGATGGCTCATATCCCCAAAAGAACTTGCCGTAAAAGGATATACCAGCCAACTTGCCAGCGATAGTCGTGGGGGAAATGTTCTTGTCTATATTGAGCATAATAAACTTAACAATGTCTGCTCTGCGGTGACACAACCCTTTGCTATTGTGAGCTCTATATAATGCGCCTGAACTTAAAAATTCGAGCCACGCTCTTCTGTATGCCATTTTCGTGCTTTGTGCTAGTGAATCTTCAATGAGTAGGTGAGCCTTCATGTTGCCAGATCCCATATCCCGCTGGGTACCTGAGTTTTCCGTAGATCCGCTTCGGGCGCCAAACCACGGAATCTCTCCCACTGAAAACGAGATAGGGCATCTGCGATGTTATTCTCAACCCCTGCATTATGTTTTACTTTGAATATTATATTAAACTTTAAACAGTCAAGCATGAATATTTGCAGTAACTTTAGCAGTTGTCTGTCCTTGGCTTTCTGACCGTTCACAAGATCTACTACGGTCCTGTTGTCCACATTAAAAAGAACTGTTCTATTTGCCAGTTTATGCCCCCAAACAGTCAGAGCCACTATTAAAGGAAAAAAATCGAGGACAGCTATGCTTTTCTTCTCAGCAACCCATCTGGCAGGCCATCTTTCTGCACACCAATTCCCTTCCCAAAAAAGTCCAATCCCGTTGGCGCCAGATGCGTCAGAGAACAATTGCATATGCCAGACAAAATCCTCGTCCAGTGACCAAAGGGTGACGCCATTAAAGTCTTTTAAGAACCAAAGCCATACTTCAAAATCTGCCCGCATGCTAGCAGTTATTCTAATCCTATGGTGTGGTAGCTTGATGACAGACATGGAAAAACCGAGGCACCTACAAAAGGCTCTGTCTGCTTTTATGACTTTGCAGGCGAAATTGAGATGACCTAAAACTTTGAACTTCCCGTTAAGTCAGTTTTTCTGCATTACTTGCATATTCCAAAAGTTTAGTTATTTCCAAAATGTTCTTTTCAGGAAGTCTAGCTTGCATGCACGTAGTGTCTATTTCAATACCCAGATAAGTCAGACAACAGCTGGGGCCCTCCGTTTTGTCTTCTGCCAAAGGAACGCCCATGTCCTGAGCGAATTCCTTAAAATCCTTCAGAGCTATCCTGCAATTTTGTGAGCCAGCCTGACCCATGAATAAAATATCGTCCAGATAATGTGTAACTCCAGTGTGCCCTGTTTGAAAAGAGAAACACCACTGTAAAAATGAACTGAAGGATTCAAATAGCCTGCATGATATCGCACATCCCATAGGAAGAGTTTTGTCTACAAAAAACTTTCCTTCAAAAAAATATGCTCAGTAATGAAAAGTCAGAAGGGTGTACCGGTAAGAGCCTGAAGGCCGACTTGATGTCACATTTAGCCAATTCAGCATTCGCCCCAGAATTTCTTATCATTATCAACGCTGAATCTACAGAAGAAAATTGGACCATAGAGTTCTCCTTAGCAATAAAGTCGTTAACAGAAAGACCCTGTGGCCAGGACAAATGTTGGATCATCCAATATTCCCCCTTTGCCTTCTTAGGCACTACGCCTACCGGTGAGACCATGAGATTGTTTAACGGCCAAGATTCAAAGGGGCCTGCCATCCGTCCTTCCTTTACCTCTGTCATCAATTTACTTATAATGATGTGCGGAAATTCGTTTGCTGATTTTAAATTTTGAGCGAACCTACGGCACCTGGGCCATTGGTAACCCAATTTAAACCCTTCCCTGAAGCCCCATTCTAATAATGTTGCCTCTTGTGTGTCCGGGTAAAATTTTAACCAATTACATAGTTTGACCAACTTGACCGGAGTAGAAGCCCTTGTGACCAGGTTGGGACACAAAACCTCTCCCTCTGTTTTGAAAAACTCCCCCTCCCCAGGATCCCACCCCCCCCCCCCCCCCAGGGAGGGCCGGTTCTGAAAGGGCCGATAGGAAACCGCTAAGCCACTGGCCGTATGCATGGAAGGTGGAGGCCTTTGAGGGTACATCCACTGAACCCAAAGTTCATTGTCCACCTCCCCCCAAGGTTTGTTGGGTATTAAAACTAATCTGGCTCTAAACTCCTCATCATAATGTAACCAGGCATAACCCCCAAATTCCGTAGCGGCTTTTCTAATTGTGTCCAGATATTTAAAAAGCGACACCGATCTGTCAGGGAATTTTTTGCAGTATACGCTTGCGAAAATAAGGAATGCTGATGTCCACGTATCAATATTGGTCGGCACCCTTGGCCTTATTGCTAACTCCCATGCTTCTTCTTTTGACCTTTCTTTTGCTTGAATTTCTCTATGTAAATGTTTTTAAAAATCTATAAATTCCCCTTTCCAGATTCTCTCTTTAGTAGCTTTGCTTAAATGTGCGCCCAGTGGCATGGACAAACCCATATAAGGTAAACGTTTTATTGATGATGTAGCCTGAACGTCAGCTGTTTTAGCGTTGCTGTCAGAACTTATTAAGACTTTTATTTTGTCATCTACCAACTCCCCTTCTTTCTCCACCTGGATACCCTTATCGTGTTTTGTGACCTTATGGCGTTCATTATCCATACTCAAACTTTTTCCCCCCCTTAAACGTTTTTGTCCAAACTGTACGGAAGTCTCACCTGAGGTTGTGGGAATGCAGTCTGCAGTATAAGCTCTCTTCCTCGAGACTTTGTCTGGAAATCTTGAACTGATTCTGTGATCATTTTCATGTTCTCTATCCTGCTGAAGATAAAATCTAGAGACATTTTTAGCACATCCCCCCTTTCCCCTCATGGATTCTTGCCAGTCTTTCATTATCGCCCTTTCATCCACAATTTCACCTTCTTCCAATGACTCAATTTCAACGTCTGACAATTGCGCGTCTACCACCCTGCTATTTCCTACACTACCATCCCTCATACTACCACTTGGCTGCTCTCCATCCCCTATATTTGAAGGCCTGGCCAAATTATTCATATCGTGCGCTTTTTTTTGAGGAGATACATACTCCTCGTCATATGCACTGGATGCTTTCTGTGCCTGAAACATGGAGTCGCCTTTTTCACTGGAAACTATAGGAGACAAAACCCTGACAGATGACTCTTTATTTGAAAAATTAACATTTTTTACCTGTTTCTTCCCAAATATGCAAATGTCATTTTTTGCCACCCAAACCTGTGGCTCTTGTAAAGCAGGGCTCTGCACTTGCTGACTTTGCCCACTAGGTGGAGTATTTTCATTATTTATAGGAGCCAGCAGCTCTGTTTCTGAATAAAGGCCTTTTTTAGGTCTCGCCTGAGCCAGCACTTCAGCGCTGCTCTGGCGAGAGCTATAGAAAACGGGGATTTGGAAGTGCAAACGAGTGCTTTTCAGGCCCCCAACTACAGTGCATGTGCGCCGGGCGCACGCACCATTTGGCAGCCTGCGTGTACATTTCGCGGGCGCTTTGATGTTCTCAGTGAGCCGCGCGGCCACTGAGAACATCAAAGCGCCCGCGAAAGTGCACACCATTTGCCACCCCCTCCCTAATTCCACTTCCTGCTTGTTTGCATTGTCTGCCTTTCTCTTTTTTTACACAGTTGTGCGTTTCTATTGAAGGACGCAGTAATTTCAGTTTGCTTATTCTATCCTGTGGTTCCCACACATTCGATTGTTCCTTAGTTCCTTAACCATGTACACTTGATATTAAGCTCTTTCTTATTGTATTAAGCTGCATTTCTGCATGCTTCACCTATGCTGTAAGCCTAGCGGCATTCCCCTCCCCCGCCGGCTGGTACAAGTGTGCGTGCGCGATACAATATCTAATACGATGGTGGTCATGGCATCCGTCTTTTACTAGCTTGCTCACATTGGAGTTTGCCATGGCTTGCCCATTGAATAGTGTGCATTCAGTCACTATGCAGCCATAGGAGGCGCCAACTGCTGCCCTGACATAAATACCTTCCTTTCTACACCCTTCGATTAGGATCCACTGAAGTCCAAGAGGACCCCTTCTGTCAGGGTTCCCCGCAAATTCATCCTCTAATCTTTCTGAGAGAAAAATAAGAGAGTTATAGTTACTAGTCTAGGAGGCAGACTTCTTAAAAGGACAGAGTGTATCCTCCATACCCCAGGCAGGCGTTCCTCGGCTGCACAGGTTGGTCTTCCTTACATCTCTTATTATTATTCATTCTACTTGTTTTTTCCTGTGAAGGTTTTTAACAGAAAGTAGAGAGTTCTAGAACATGGGAGTCTCTTATACTGACCAGTGATGGCTGTCCAACCTCTTTCACAGCACTCTGGGATTATTCAAAGATGGGGGCCTGGAGCAAAATGTAAAAACACCTCTCCTCTGACTCGAGCACGGCCTACTCAGGCCTGGTATCTTCCCTCCAAGACTTAAACAAGCATTTGCAATGCAATAGGTCTCGCATTTACGTGAGTTTGAGCTATCAACATTGCAAATACCAATGCCTTTTATTTTTGTTTTTGTTTTAAAAACATAAATAAAAGGCATTGTCATTTACAATTCCAATAGCATAAACTTGTTTAACTGCGAGACCTATTGCATTGCAAATGCTTGTTCTTATTTGTTTTTGTATTTAAATTAGCCCCAGGAGCCCTGCGTGTGCGTGGCCTGCCCCTCCCACATTTTCCCCTGGCAGCCGATGACCCAGGAGGGGAAAGAGAGACCTTACGCTTTGGAGCCGGTGAAGCTCCTGTCAGGTCATGATTTATGCTGGCAGGGGAAGCTGGGGAATTGTCACTGGATAAACAAGCAGTGACAGCTGCTGAAACCCCGCCCGCCGCCGGCCTCTTCGGTTGTATAAGCCCCACCCATGCCTCGAAGAGTACACCAGGAACGAGGAGGTCTTCCCGCCCTGCTGCACATAAGGTGCGTAGCGCTTCCCTCACTGAGGCAGTCTCCTCCATAATTAGTATAAAGCGCTAGAATTATAAATGTTTTAGAAATGCCCAAAAACGATCTCCCCTACCTCTCCTCATGAAGCGGTAAGCACGCCACAGAGAGTTCTAAACCGCCTAACCAATAGGAATTGCCCGCGCGCCCCTGGGCTGTACTAATGCCCGAAGCTACCTGGGGGTGGACAATCTGCGATTGCCGCCCCCAGGAGCCCTCATTTCCCTGTGCTGACGCACAGTGGGCTGCCGTGCATGCACGGCTGCTCCCGCCTGGCGGGGACAGAGTAAACCGGGCCTTGCTAAGTGCCTCTACCTCCCTGCTGGACCCCCGGTGGAGCCGTCCTCGAGGTTTAGACAGTCCCGCGCAGGCCTGCTGTTGCCGAGGTGGGGGTGACATCGAGTGATGGGCCCTCCCCCCAGCCCCTTGGTCGGCTCGGCTGGTCTGCAGCGTCTTCCCCAGTGCGAGTGCAGGCTTTCCCCACAGCTTGCACCGGATTACTTCTGGGGGGGACTATCCCTGGGTTCTTTTGGGAGCGGGGGTACAGTCGGGCGGCATGAGGGTGCCCCCGGAGTATGCTGCCCGGGATGTTGGAGGGTGTCTTTTTAGCCAGAGCTGGGCTTCGGGTACCGGGGACAGCCTGTGTGGAAATCGGGGCATTTTGAAGCACTGGGAACCTTGCGGGGTGGCCCAACAAGCATCGGACATCCGATGCCACAGCCCAACTGCACCGGCCCCACGCTACTTGTAGAGGCTTTGCTTGTTCTGATTTGAAGGGAGGGGGGCCGGGGTGCAGTGGGTCCTAGAGCAGGCGGGTCGTGGGGTCCTGCGCCCCCCACCCGGCCTGCTCGTGTCCTAGCCCTGGTCTACGCTGCGGAATAAGGAGTGTGGTCTAGCTCGAGTGCTGTTTAGTTATCTTATGCAACTACCAATCATTGTCAAAACTTCAGTCCTGAATGATATCTCGAGTGCTGCTTATATATATTATGCAAATGGCAGGCAGCGCCGGTGTTCAGGCGTCATATTGGAACCTTGAGAAAAGAGACCTTAGCCATTAGGTCACAGTGACTCTCGAAACCACATGAACTGAAATCCTCTGCCCTGGTTGCGAGCCGCTACCGCTGCGGCGGATCTCCCGCAACCCCTGGGCCTGGAAAAGCCAAAGGTAGCTGCGCTGCCGCCGAGCAGTTAAAGGCGAGAGCCGCGGACGCCAGATCGCGCAGGACCCACCTGTAGTGTCCTAGCCTGGACACGTTCTAGTGTTCCAATCTGTATGTGATCCACTGTACACCCACCCACCACCTACGTCACTGGCTCAGGTGACGAGGTTAATAAAAGTGGCCGAGCGCACGTGCTCGTGGCCTTTCCCACTACACTAGCCATGTGTCCTGTGTCAGTGCCTTACCCAGCAAGAGGGCCTAGCGCCCAACATTACACTGGCGACGAGGCGGGTACTTCCATCCGCGTGTGCAGCCCCCGATCTGCGCAACGACGAAACAAAAACAAAGAGGGAGAGAAGACTGCCCCCAGGGAGGACACCCCCTCCGCAAGAAGGCGCGACGCGCCGAGAAGCCTGCAGGGCGAGGCGGAGCCCGTAGCATGTCCTGTGGCGGCCGGGTGCCCACCCCGAGTCTGCCGCCTTGACCCCCGCGGGGAATCGCCCCGAACAATGAGCGGACCGATCGGAGCCCACCCGCATCGGCCGTGACGTGCCCGGTGAAGGAGAAGAGCCCTGGGGGGTTTAAGCAGCCGAGCGGGAGCCCACCCCGCAGCAGAGGAAAGAAGACAAGTCCCTACGGAGGTGGAGCTCACCCGCGGCTGGACGTGGCCGAGCGGCACCTGCACCCCCTTCCCACGCGGGCCCGTGAGGTGAGGAGACCGGCTGTGGGAAGGTGGCGGACTTAACGTGAAGCTAAAGCAGAGCCCACCCGCAGCACTAAGCAGGGACCTCGTCTCCCCTGACTGAACACACCGCCCAGCATAGCGGCAGCACCACTCCCCCGCCCCGGTCAGCGAGCGAATGCAGGAGCTGCCGAGGGGGCGGGAGAGAAAGGAGAAATCAGCGCGCGGCCGACGGCGCTTGAGGACTTGGACTTGTGAAGCCTGCACTGCGTGCGTTGCCTGCCGGCCAGTGCCGGTGCTCAGCACCAGCCCTCCCCCACCCCGAGCAGCGTGAAGACAAAGGAGCTGCTGCAGGCGGGGAGAATAAAATTACACATGAACAGTGGCATGGGCAGAAAACGCCCGTAAAAGTGGCGAGGAGCTCCGCGAGTGCCCCCCCCCTCCCTGCCGCATGAGGACTGCAGGAAGCTGCCGCGGGCAGGGAGGGCGATTAGGAAGGCAAAGAACGGCCGCCACCAGCCGTGGAGGGTCATGCCCCACCCCGCAGGACCCCCAGCAGCGCCTACAAGAGAGGTAAGCGGCCAGTGCCGCCAAAAGTAAACTAAACTGTGTGAGCGAGGGCACTGACTGCCACCATGCCATGGAGTGATGCCTCATACCCCGGCCAGCTCACTGGAAATGCCTGTGCCCTCCTGCCTCCACATAAATAAATGTAAAGGAGACTTACCTGCTGGCTGGTGGTGTCCTGCACTCCACTGTTCTGCCTGGCTCCGGCTCCCCTCTACAGCCCGAGTGAAGCCTGGAAAAAAAAGGGAAGACAACAGGGCAGAAAGTTCTGGCAGCCAAGAAGGGTGCTGCTGCATGGAGAAAGCAACACCGCCATCTCGTGGCCACTGGTGGTACTGCAGCAATAGAGAAATAAACAAGCCTGCAGCAAGCCAAGGAAATCCAGCAGCCACAGGAGACCGACAGATTGCGGCGCAAGGAAGGAGAGACAGTGCGCCACAGGGATGCAGCGTCATCCCACAGCGACAAGGAGGAAGAAAGAAAACGGTGTCAAGCCACATCCACCCCAGCGAGGATCGCGCTGTCGCCGCATCAAGTGGAGCAAACCCTCGAGAGAGCGAACGGACTCAGCGCAGATGTACCCCGGACGCAGAAGGTACAAAGCAGCGCCTACAAGAGAGGAACCCACTGAAGAGGATGGGCGCAGCAAGTATCCAACGACACTGACGGGTACGGATGCGGAGGAACACCCAGTGGCGCCAAGAAGCCACCACAACAAGAAACCACATGGCGCACGGAGCAACGCGACACTGAAGATGTACCGCGACGGTACGAAGAGAAGCATGCACCAGCGCTCGACAAGTCAGCAAACACAGGTAGTCACACGACGTGGCGCACCTCGTGAACACAGGTAGTCACACGACGTGACGCACCTCGTGAAGCCAACCAGCCAAATGGTCGCACCACAAAGGCCAAGCCGACCAGCCACATGGTCGCACCACAAAGCCAACCCGCCAGGGGTTGCATAAGGAGGTGACCGACGCACGGGTCAGCGAATCTACGACCAGCCAAATAGTCGCATCACAAAGCCAACCCACCAGGGGTTGCACAAGGAGGTGACCGACGCACGGGTCAGTGAATCTACGAAACGAAGGTCTGACGGAAGACCGAAGGTATCCTGCCAGTGATCGGCAGCGCGGACGGTCAAGTGGTCCAAGAAGCTCAAGAAGAACGAAGAGGACCAAGAGTATGGCCCCACGAACTTCAACAACCAAAGTAACTGGTGAAAAGGAGAAGACGAAGAGATGGTCACGACCCTAACTCGGAATGCTGAGGAAGATGGAGAGAGTGCCCTCGGACGAGGACAAGACCAGGGGGAACACGTGCAGAGTGCGCGCGCTGCATGGAGAAGCCTGGCCAGACCAAGTGGAGAACGGAAACGGTCCAGAGTAGGTCGTGAAGCGAAGGGAAGAAGATATCGGAGTGGCACGTTTGCCACTACAAGGAAAGAAGGAAGATGACATCGGAGTGGCACGTCTGCCACTAAAAGGAAAAGGGGAAAGAAAGAGATCTCAGTGGCACGGTTGCCACTGCAAGAAGAAGGAGAAGAAGTCAGAGTGACTCGACACCCTCACGGAGAAAAGAATCGAGGAAAGAGAGAGGAGTGTGGCAAGACTACTCACACCCCGAAGATAAGGAAGGCGACAAGTGCCAGAACATAGAGAGCAAGTCCTGAGAACACCCGTGGCACGGAGAGAACACCATCTGCTTGACGATGTTTTCAGCACACCTGGGATCTGCAGAGGTGAGTAGGCCGGACCGTTCGGAACATCCACCTTTGGGGTCACGCGGACACTGGACAACGCCAGCCGTGGTGACTCAGGGGCGCCTGACAGGGGAGCCGCTTCGCCTGACAGGGGAGCCGCTTCGCCTGACAGACGCGAGGATTTTGGGCGGACTACAGATCCCAGGGGGCCTGCTGCTATCGCCCGCACCTGGTCTCACTTTGCCTTCCTGCCGGCGCCGTTAAAGCGCCTCGCCGCTCCCGCTGCCGCGGGAGCCGCTTCGCCTGACAGACGCGAGGATTTTGGGCGGACTACAGATCCCAGGGGGCCTGCTGCTATCGCCCGCACCTGGTCTCACTTTGCCTTCCTGCCGGCGCCGTTAAAGCGCCTCGCCTGACAGACGCGAGGATTTTGGGCGGACTACAGATCCCAGGGGGCCTGCTGCTATCGCCCGCACCTGGTCTCACTTTGCCTTCCTGCCGGCGCCGTTAAAGCGCCTCGCCGCTCCCGCTGCCGCGGGAGCCGCTTCGCCTGACAGACGCGAGGATTTTGGGCGGACTACAGATCCCAGGGGGCCTGCTGCTATCGCCAGCACCTGGTCTCACTTTGCCTTCCTGCCGGCGCCGTTAAAGCGCCTCGCCGCTTACGCGCAGCGGACGCGCGCGGACGCCGCCGGACGAAGCCCGGACTAAGGGCGGACAGTCTGTGACAGTCCGGGACTGTCCGAGGCTGGGCTGGGCCCCACCTTTTACATCGACCTTAGGAGCCTCAGAACGTTGAAGACATCTAAGCTGGTAACTCGTCAAAGGGTTGACTGCACAGTCGAAGTACCATTCATTTATAAATCCTTTGGTTATTGACATTTGCCATTTTGTTTTGCCTTGACCATGCCTATAAGTCTAAGGGAACCAGGACTATCGGGGTCAGGCCCTCTTGACAACTATTTAGTAAAAAAGGTCAATAAAATTAACAGTGACAGACGGGCTTCCCTGGGGATGGATAGCCTCCAGGAGAGCCCCCAAAACCCTATAAATGCTGAGAATTTCCCTTTGGACAAAGGTATCTGTGTCTCCCCTTCCCATATTCAAGCCAACGCTACTGTTACGGCCACAGCCCAGGTTTATATGGACCCTCTAGATCTGGACGTGAATTCTGCGAGTGATGTGACAGTCGAGGCTACACATGCTCCCAGACCAGTTAGGAACTGTAGAAAGCAACAAAGTAAAAAGGGGGGGCCTCTACCAAAGGAAATAGAAGGGTAGATATTGGGGAAAAAGCTCATATCGATCCAGACGAGCTTTTAAACAGCAGTTTTGGTGTAACAACCCCATTACTCCCTGACCATTTTTCGCAATTACTCAGCTCCTTTGAGGTTTTACTTGACACAAAATTAGATCTACTTATGCAACCTCTGGTACGGAAACTTGATATGGTCGCCGATGAGGTTAAAAGGTTGGGAGGATTATTAACAAAACATTTAGACTGGGTAGACAGCAATAAAAAGAAGGGGCAGCGTGCAGCTGGGCACGATAATCTAGTTAGAGTAGAAAACCCACAGATTCCATCTCAGCCCGTTAGCATTAATGCTATAGCCACGCCAACACCTCCTATGATTACAATAGCCTCAAACCCAGCTAGCCCAGTAGTAAAGGAGCAGGTCCCAGCGCATAAAGTAGAGGTGGTAACGAAAGCTAGATTTATTAACCTACCCCCGGCTTGCTCCCCTTACGTTGTGATCTTAACCAATGTCCCACCCCAGGATAGGCAGGCAGTTCCCTTGCAAGTGGAATCGCACGATTCTCTCAAGCAAAAGACAGTGTCGTGGTTACATAGGAAGTGTGGGTTCCCTCTTAACATGGCCAATGACATCTTAAGTACTCGCAGGGTAAATTGGATTGGGCCCTCCAAAAAATCAACTAATGGAGATTGTGTCATAGCCAATTTTAGACACACACAACATGTGGCTACTGTTTTACTGAGAGCAGCATCCTTGGCACAAGATGCTAATAGCATTCAGGTGCGTCCCCTTGGATTCTTTTACACCCACTTCCCCCCTAGAGATTGTTTCCATCTGACTAGACAGAGAAATCTCATCCCAGCATCGAATTCGATGCCTTTTCTTCACCAGGGGGTAGGTGCTGCCCATCAGTTTATGGGTGGGCCAAATATACCCACATCTAATCGTTTTGAGGCACTCTCTCTGTTGGATATGTGTGACTGACAGGAGGCTGGTATACAGGGGGGAGATGAGTCATCACCGGTTAAGGCCCTCTATGTAGAGGATCAGCCCCCCGCATCATCTGCAGGTATTGATGTTAGTCATCTGCCTGCCGATAACTGTAAGGGGGGTTCACCTAAAAAGTTGATCAAAATGTTAACGTGGAATATTGCGGGTTTACGTGCCAAGAGAGATAATTTATCCTGGTTAAGCTTCTTGAAGGATTATGACATTCTGGCACTTCAAGAGACCTGGGAAACTGAATGTAATTTTTGGTTAGATGGTTTTACATCTCATTTTGTTCCAGCTTCAAAATCAGTTTCCGGAAGGGCCTCAGGAGGCTTAGTGGTTATGCTTTCGGTGAAACTAAAAGGAATCGTTAGCAGGATAACTTGTTCATGTAACAATTTTCTTATACTGGAATTTAAACTCTCCAATGATAGAAAATTATTACTGGTAAATTGCTATAATTCCCAACAAGAGGTCTTGCCGAATGAACACTTGCTATGGTTGGCAAATTTTTTAAATACTTATTCTTTGAAGCAAACCACTTTCTGCTATTATATTTTGCTAGGCGATTTTAATGTACACTTATGTAGTCATAATTGCTGTTTATCTGATATTGACGGACCAGATCTGACATCCCCACAGCATTTTGAGCACTCAAGTAAGGGTGAAGCTCTGGAAAAACTTATTATCGAAAATCAGTTGTACCAACCAGGCTTTCACGAACAAACCGTACGGGTGCCCACCTTTATTGGAAGGGATAGTAACACTATTATTGACTACATATTTCTTTCATCTGGACTTTTAAAATATGTATGTTTTTATAATGCGATTCCATCTATTTTTAGCGACCATAATCCGGTGGTAATTGAAATGTTAGATGGCCTTTCACTTTTAAACACCTTAATCTCACACATGTTGGACACTGAACTTAGGGCAAAGGATCAGGGAAGAAGGCTAAACTGGTCTAAGGTAGTTCCAGAGGAATTTTTCAACTCAATAAAGCTAGAGGCGGCCCTGGACTTGGAAATCTGTGGGGACCAACTTTCTACGGGGAAGGAAGTAATTTCCTCGTTTGAAGCCATATGCTCCCTAGTGTCAAAGGACCTAACTAGTATAAGTAGACCAGCACCTAAGAATGGAGTCTCCGGCTGGTTTGATCATAACTGCACTAAAGCTCATAATAACCTTAAAAATGCACTTCAGGCCAGTCCGAGGAATAAAATCTTAGTGTCGCAGTTAAGGAGCGACTATAAACAAGCACTGATGGTCCGGAAAAAAGAAATTAAACACAACGCCTGGGCCGATCTTATGGACAAGGCAACTTTAAAAGACAGTGCGAAATTTTGGTCCATTATCAACACTCCTCTTTTTTCCGATGTTAAAAATGGAGTGTTGGAAACTAATATAGCAGAGGAGGACTGGTTGAGTCACTTTAAAAACATATATGGTAGTCACTTAGATTTAGAATCCCTAACCGGGCAAGATTCGGCTTCTACTTTAACCCCAGTTAGTTTTCATATAGGAGAAATTATAAAAGCAATTGAAGAGTCTGCAGGAAAGAAGGCTCCTGGCCCGGACGGGGTGCCCACCGATTTGTATAAGGCAAACCCGGTGTTTTGGGCCAATATATTGACTAATGTATTTAATTCCTCGGCTATTGTAGGTTTTCCCAAATCCTCGTCACATTCTATCATAATACCGGTGTTCAAGAAAGGCCAAAGGGCCGACCCTAAATGCTATAGGCCCATATCCTTGATAGACTCCTCTATAAAAATCTTGGGGAAAGTCATACTTGCTAGGATAACAAATTGGGCCTCGGATAATAACATCTTGTCCGATGCACAGTATGGCTTCAGAGCCGGCCGGAGCACGGAGGATCAATGTTTGAACCTCCTCTTAATAATAGACAAATACACTAAGGCGGCTGGGGGCTCCTTTTACCTGGGCTTTATGGATTTGTCCACGGCCTTTGATCTCGTAAATAGGTCAAAGCTGTGGACAATGCTTCTGGAGTTGGGACTTGACCCTCCCCTTGTGTATTTCCTTTCAGAGCTCCACCAAGATTTGAATGCCTCGATAAGGATGACGACGGAGGGGAAGTGCACGGCCAGCTTTAAGTCTAGCAGAGGGGTACGACAGGGATGCATCCTTGCGCCCATGTTGTTCACCCTATACATAAATTCCCTGGAACAAAATCTGCTGGCTGCAACGCAGGACATCCCGCGTATGGGAGGTACCCCGATCCCGGTCCTCCTATACGCGGACGACGCTGTCCTGCTGGCCAGGACGCCCCTGGCGCTGCAAAGATTGCTGGACTCGTTCGGGGACTTCATGCATAGCCTGGATCTGGTGGTTAATAACGGCAAATCTCATGCTATGTCGTTAGGTCATGCGAAAAATAAGGTAAAGCCTTTTTTCTGCAGGGGAGCCGAAATCTCAAGAGTGAAGACTTTCACTTACTTGGGAGTAGTCTTTGATGACAAGGGCTCATGGTCCCCTCAGCTTTCTATAAAGGTAAACTCCATAAGAAGCTCATCTGCGGCTGTACTTGGCTTTGCAAAAAGGTTGGGAGGAAAACCGACAGAGGCAATACTAACAATCTACAAAGCCAAAACAGTTTCCATTGTAAGGTATGGGGCGCCAATCTGGGGTTACATTAAACACGACGCGATCCAAACGGAGGAAAACAAATTTCTTCGTACCCTCCTTGGCCTCCCACAATCAACCGCTTCTTATTCAGTCCATTTGGAACTCGGGTTAGGTTACATAGCAGACATGATTAAATTAGCCCCACTACTGCTATGGATCAAAATTTGGCTTAACCCAAAACTTACTTTAAACCATAAAATACTAAAGGACTGTACTCGACTTGACAACATGAATAAAATTCAATGGTTGTCAAATATCGAGAGGTTATCTGCCTACATTGGGAGACCAGAAATCTTTTTTAACCCTGAAATTCTCTGTAAGGCAGATCTTGAGTGGGTAAAATCCAATTTTACGAAGCTAAGGGAGGCCGCGCGGGAAGAAGACGAACTTCGTAAACCCTCTGTCAGGGGACACGTCCTGGTATCCCAGCTCTCAGGGTTGTCTTTATATCTTACAGTGGTAACCCACCCTTTTCACAAATGGCTGTTGACTAAATTCCGGTTCAACCAAATACACATAGTTCTTTGGGATGTGGCTGGTTGGAATAGGCCTGAAGATGTCGCCCCTTGCAAGTGCGATGATATTTCTTCACAAGACACCACGCACTTTATGCTATTTTGCTCCTTTTTTAAACATGCCAGGAAGAGGTTTATTATTCCTTTGTTAAAGAGTAGGAACTTTACACAGTATAAGCCAGCTCTATTGTTCCTAAGCATGCCTGAATGTCCACTAATTATGTTCTGTGTTGCTAGCTTCTTGGTGGCAGCCGTTAGAGAAAGGAGGGTCAGACTAAATCCTATACAGGATGTGGAGCCTATTTGATATATGGAATTTGATCCTGTATTAAGATTTCATGTTGATTATGGTCTATTATGAAATTTCATTAGGAATTGTTTTTAATTGTAGATTTGTGAATCGCAAGATTTTATGTATTTAATCGTGTAGTATACTTTTATGATTTTAATTAATCGAATAAAGTGGTTTTGACTTGACTTGACTTGACTCAGGAGCAAAGGCCTCAGGGATGCCAGTGAGAGAGAGCATCCCGCGACGAGAGATGGTCATCAGCCGCCCTTCAGCAAAGGTCCCAGGAGGATGAAGACATCGCGCGCAAAGACAGGAGCCAACAGCTACCCTCCAGGTCTGATTGCGGAATCTGAGGTGAGACTGGTCGTCTCCTCTGCACCCGCACTTATCGGCATGGGAGTAACACGATACAGGATACTCAACCCAGGATAGATCTGATGAAGAGGGCCTCAGGGATATCCCGTGGCAGGGGAACACCTGCGAGAGAGGCATCATGGTGAGAGGGGTGTCTTGCAACCAATCCGTCTTTTGCCAAAACAGAAGACACGCCACAGATGAAGAAGAGGACAGGACGGAAAGATGAACGGCAACAGCTAGCGGTGAACTACAAGAACTTCAACTGCGTTTGTCGCCAGGGAAGCAAGTGAAAGAAAGACTGTGAGTACAACTTCAAGGCAGAGTCGTCAACAGACTGGATCCATCGAGCACCCATGGCTGGTGCCACAGTAAACTGGTGGTCTCCGCGACAAGAAGAACATCGTCTGGGACCCCAAGCAGCGGAGGCGTAAGGGACTCTACAGAAGTTTTGGTCACTGTCTTACACATGTATGGGTTTTCTTTTTCCCACAGGTTGAACTTTGACTTTGGGATTTCGTCATTAAAAATTGGGAGGGATGTAGTGTCCTAGCATGGACACATTCTAGTGTTCCAATCTGTATGTGATCCACTGTACACCCACCCACCACCTACGTCACTGGGTCAGGTGACGAGGTTAATAAAAGTGGCCGAGCGCACGTGCTCGTGGCCTTTCCCACTACACTAGCCATGTGTCCTGTGTCAGTCCCTTACCCAGCATGAGGGCCTAGCGCCCAACATTACACCACCGTCCCTGAATGAGTATGGACGCACTCGTGCCGCCACCCCGCCGAAGTGCTCCCGCTGTCACGACCCCTCCCACCATCGCTTGGAAGCACCCTGCTCTGACCCTGACCTGGGCGGAGCCTGCATCCGCAGAGGAGGAACCGCTACAGACCATAGTGAAACGGGCAGGGGGAGTGCTCACATCGCACGCTCCCCCCCGGCAGCCTGGGGGGAGCCACAGCAGACCATGATGAACGTACAGGAGCAGCGAGGGTGCGTGTATCACAAGCTGTTCACCCCACGCACCCCTGCAACAACCGGCCCAAACGGACGAGACCGCGAGGACCCTAGAGGGTATGTGTGTGTGTATATGTAAAGGTGGAGTGGGAGGGGCTCAGGCGCCAGCCGCGGCCCGCCGGTCCTGTAGCCCCCTCCTCCCCACTGCCCCCGATGGTGTAGTGTCTGTTAAACAGCCCTGCGTTGTCATGCCCGCTCATCTAGAGCATTCAGGGAGATATTCTCTGGTGCGGGAGGTTAAATACTTCTACTTACCATTTATGACTGGCGTCCATACTTTACAGAGGTACTCCGGCCCTGGCCCCATCCCACTCACCCTCGAAGGCCTGCATGCTCAAATTAATGAGGCGCCGGCCACACCCATAGCTTGGGCGGAGTAAAGGGCATGGCCATGTTGGAGGGACCTCCGGGAGCGGCTCTGTGTTCTGGGGCCTACGGACTCACAGAAAAGCCTAATTGCCGCACAGCCACCCGCTCGCCCGTGCGTGGTTTCAAGTGCTGGAGGAGAGAGCCCCGACTGCGGGTGGGGCCACCTCCCCTGCCCTAGCCCCCCCACGTCCCGTATCTAGTTTGGGCCCGTGCCGAAAGCTACTGCTTGGGACCCTCAAGCATAACCCATTGGTGGGACCCCGATTGGGGGGGGGGCAGGGCTGCAAGTAGGGGACTAACCTCGTGGTCGCTCTGTCCAGTCAATGTGTGACCTCGCGGTCGCACATCCAAAACGGCGTCAGGGGTAGTGGTTGCTGTAATCAGCATTGAATTAGAGGCACGTTTAGTGAAAACAGAAACACTACACGAGACCGCCAGTATACAGCTCAGCCTCTGTACCTATTACGATAAATACCATCTTCGCCATAGGCACACGATGACCGGGAGAAAGCATAAGGTAGATTTCATGAAGGCTTAACCCGATGATATTTAGGAGTGACTTTCCAAGGGGATGCTCATATTGGGCTGCCCAGGCAGCGCAAAGTAAAGCCTACAGCAATGCGGACAGGTTCACATCCTTAAGGAGGGGCTATTGGATAGATGACTCCAGTAGTGGGCGGCACATAATTATTAGTTGGGAATTCGATTTCAGTATGGTTCATTAAGGTTTACCACTAGGGGTGCGGAAATCCTACATTAACTCGTGGGTGTGAGTAGTGCCGCCAATGTTCAAGTGTGCAAAGCCATTCTTTGGCAGGGCCCACAGAGGTACTCAGCATGTGAATTAGTGAATTAGTGGCATGTTTAGGGAAGACATAATCATAACATGAGTTCTGCAGGATAGCCAGTGGCGTAGCTAGAGCTTGAGGCGCCCGGGGCTATCCCTCAGATTGCCGCCCCTGGCGGGGGGGGGGGGGTTGCTGGGGAAAAAGGATGGCGAGCACTTGAAAGGGGTCCGAGAGACACGTAGTATCGCCGCTAATAGTTACCTCGATCATGCAAGTTACATGCACATACATGACACGGTCCAAGGCTACATAGTTGAATACACCAGTGACTGGCAGTACAAAAGAGAACACACAGACTGCATGATCTATCTGGGGACCCAGAAAAACCGCATGTGACATCCATCAGCTGCGTGACTAATTACCTGGTAATCCCCTCAGCACAATGCAAACATGCACATACATGACACTGTTCAGGGATCCATCATCTACAGATGACATTAAATGACCATTCATCATGGTCCCCCCATTAAAGCAGTGCACTTTGTGATCTGCATGGTACATGTTCTTTGCAGCAGGCATATTAACCCTCTGCGCTACCTTTCCAGGAGTCAACCCTTCCACTAGACAAAACTCCGATCTCTCTCTAGGAAGAACATTAATCACTGAAGTTATCATGACATTTTTATTGTTTCTGAAAATTGCTGGAGGCCAGGAAGGAGGCAGCAAGTTTTTTTTAAACCATAATATACTTGCAAACACTACGCACCCACCTGAAATAGGTACCTAGTGCGGTCACACCGTTCACATCGCCCTAACCTGCTCAAGGTTCATGTGACCTCAGTGACAGAGTCACAGCGACTGGATCACTGTTGCTCTAGGGTGTGCTGCTTCGTAGGCTTGCCCGCAAGACTGGAGATGAACTTCAGTATGGATTGTGGTGGACAGGCCTTCAAGGTTAACCCACAATTGACACCACTAGGGTACACCTGCTTGTGCTAAGACATCAAGCCTTCTAAGGTCTAGTGGGGCCTTCTAAGGTCTAGCATGGGAATGTGCTCCCTCAGTAGAATGGTCTGGTGGACTGGTCATGAAGGCTGAACCCGGTTCCCCAGTTCCAAATTCGACAGCTCTGGCCATAGTGCCAAATCCTCTCCCCCACTGAACACCATACTTACCCCACTGAGAGGAACTCGCACTGCCGTCAGCTATAACCTAATTGTGCCTGCTATAAACACTTGAATGTGGCTCAATTCAAATTATGCACTTGATAAGAATAATATGCTGCCTAAAAAAAAAGCAACCACTCATAGGGAATGCAAGATTAAGTAAAGCATGTGAAATGTAAGCAGAAACAACATGGTTACCTTAACGATATCTCACTCACTATTCAGAAATCAGTGAGTGGTTTTACCTGAAAAGTTAAGGACATGACTAGAGGGCCCTGAAGAGAACCGTTTCAATGTCCATTGCTTATATCATTACAAAACGTAAGCAGTATGGTTTAAAAATACCACATCCATAAACACAGAGCCATGGTACACATTTTGTTTTCCAATCCACCCATCAACCAGGTATTGCAGTACCTCCAGGAATGGTGCACTTCCCCACCTGGGGACAACAATGCTGTTCAAAGAAAGACGAGAAAACAAAAGTAGCGCTTTACTGGCAAACTCTGTAAAGTGATGCTGATGTATTTGGATGTAAATAAAACCAACCTGGCCACTTTGCAACCGCTCTGTCTTGCTTTATTTAGCTATGTATTTATTTTTCATATTTAAAACCTTCTATTTCTCTCCATCCCGCTGCACTTTGGAATAGAAAAATGTCAGAAAAAGAGCATTTCTCGCAAGAGTGTTTTTCTTTTTTGGATCCATTTCACAGGGAAGCAACTAAATGAAAGAAGGAAAGAGAGATTGTGAACCGTTTCTTCAAGTCAAGGTTTTCAGTAAGTGAGGAGCAAGACAGAAAGAGAGGGAATAATAGGAAGAGAGGGTGGGACAGCTGCCAGCACAAAAAAGAAGAGGACATTGCCCGAGTCCTATTCCTTCTCTGCCCGTCCCCGAAAGCAAGCCGAGCCTTATCTGAATGCCTTTGTCCTCCCCCAAAATAGTGCCACCTGGGGCAGACCGCCCCACCCTAGCTACGCCACTGAGGATAGCTCCCAACTTCCTGGCTTGCTGGAGGGGCAAGGTTGGGCGGATCATAGATATGGAGGCAATGACAGAAGAGAGAGAACGTGGGCGATGTGCAAGAAGATATTAATTAATTTGCAGAGAATTATTGTGTTGGTTCCACGCAACATCCGTAAAATTATCTATTAGACAATAGCAGGACCTCAAAAATGGGGTGGTGGGTGTCACAGATATTATTTGCAGTATTATCAGTGAGCTGCTGCTGTGTTACAATGTTGAAAACACAAATCAATATCCCGGGGTGGAGGCTTAACGGCATCCTAGTCTCTTGCATATGGCCCGTCTGGTGTTCCACACATCCCCACCGCAGAGATCTAAGGGTCTGACCATGGTTCTTTGCGTGGCCAGTTATGGTTTTCTTTTCATAAAGACACCCATTGCTAGGCACCATCAGAGAGTTGAAAAGAGAGCTCCAACGGTTCTGGTGCCTCATTCTTATTTCTCCATTGTGTGGGGGCCATACTCACAGTGAACGATGTTATATCTATTCCACTGCAGCCCCAGCTGGTTTGGGGCCAATGTCTCAGCACCAAAATTCAGAGGAATTTCAACTACAGCTTTTTTGATTGGGCTCAATGAGAGTTTTGGTGGCGGAGTGGTGTTGCCACATCCAGCCAAATACATAGGTTCTAGTTCAGAATCCGGAGGAAGCAGATTTTGGGGCAGCTGGGTTATCTCCAAGGGGTGGTTTTTATATACCTCAAAGGGGTTGTTTCCGGAGTGATGGTCCTCCTGACCTGGATGGCTGCTTGGCATCTGCAGTCTCTGGCATATTGCCTGTCTTGGGTTCCCCAATAACGTCACCTCACACATTTGGAGACATGTTCTGGGTCGTTGCGGTTTATTATGGTTTCCATTGCAAGACATCCATTGCTCAAGGCCACTTGTTCCGAATTGCTTCTGAAGCTATGCAGGCATGTTTCTTGTGGGAGACAGTCACTAACGTATAAATGTCTTTGGGTCCACGGTAGAAGGACACGTACACTCGAGGTTTACGAACGGGAGCGATAAGGGATGAAGTGCCACAGGGTAGATGGACCGTACGCTTATTGTATATTAACTGGAGCAATAGGGGTTGAAGTGCCACAAGGGGCATAACTCCATAAGTTTGAACCTACAGGTAGCATATTTGGTTTGTGCATGCTAATTAGGCCTTTTAGTATGGTGGTATTTAGTGTAGGATCCGTACGAGTTAGTCTCATGGATGCCGTGTTAATCTGTACGCTTGTGATTTTGAGGGGAAGATTGGCCTTTGTCTGACTTGCCCTTGTCCATTATTTGTTCCCGCTCCCGCAGAGCCGTGTGTAACAGATGGTACCCTGCCCTAGATGCAGGGTGCCAAGCTGTTACTAGGGTCATTCCCAGGACTCAGCTGGCCATCTTACTACAGGATTGGTTAAATAAGCAGTCGGCGTATCGTATCCGATTCACACTTTCCATCTGGCCTATTGAGACCTTGGAACAGGGGGGGGGGGGGGGGGAGGTCTTTCAAACTGTGCCTCTAATTTTATTTTATGGATGTTATCTGTAAAAGAGGTTTCTTTATTTGGCAGGACTTCAAATGCCCAGTTATATGCCACTTGATTTTCTGTCTCCTTGTGTTAACTTATTTAGTAAGAGCTCAGTGGGTTAAGGCGTGCACTGCAAAGATCTGTGGTTACCCATCAAAGGTTGCTTTCAAGGCTTGCAAAGATGATGACAGGGGTCATGTGCTGCTGCATAGGTCTGTGCATAATCTATAGGTCACAGAGTTGAATACTAGTACATGTCATGACGAGTTCTTGCAATTGGCAGAGAGTTTGAGGTGGATTCTTCGGGTCAAGATCCTTTTCTAACAAGAGAGCTCACCTGTAATGTTCAGGGATAAGGAGCTAGCGCATTCTTTCACTCAGTGAGGGTGAAAATTAGTGCCAGTAAGTGGCAGGTCCCGCTGGGCGTCTACCTCTGGGCCACTTGCAGGTTGTTTATGGTGATCTCTACGGGCAGAGGAGGGGCCTGGGCAAGGTAACCTGAACCGAAGGGACACCTCACTTCTCTTATGAGACTATTGCCACAGAGCTGGGCCTGCCAGGGGGTGTAGGATTGGTTGCCCCTTATAGGGGGGGCAGAGCCTCAAGGTGTGGGGTACACTGGAGGGAGGACACCTACTGACAAGGGTAGGGCAGCTATCCCTTTTCCTCTCCGGAACCCCAGCAATACTTCCAAACTGGGTGCTTGGTAATCCCACCGGGGTGGGGGCACCGGTACGGCTACACAGCATCCAGTTATAGTCGAGAGTTGGATGGGGAGGGGATTCTGTTCAGATGGTTCGCCTGTTCTCACCGCCCACTGACTAAGCCCTAGTATACATTATGACAGGCCAGAGGCCAGGGTACAAGTGACTTCAGTTACTATCTTCTCCTGCCCAATTAGCCAGCCCAGCTTGGCCGGGAGATAGGCTCATCTTATATGAGGGGGCGGGACCATGTTAAGGAACATAGTGCAACGGTACTCCCGTCTGTAAGCCACCCAAGGGAGTGGCCGTAGGATAGGCTCGGTGAGTTTTGTACAAGGTGAATTTTGAGTTTACCGAAGGCAACCCAGTGAGGCCTCGCAGGTTTGATAGGGTGCAGTGTTAGTGTGTGAAATTTCTATCCCACAACGTTTAGTTGTGGGATAAAAGGGGGGGCAGTGAGTCTGTGAATGGGTGTGGCAAACCGGCATTGCTTGTGCCAGGATCAAAGGTCTGGCTGAATGGCTTTCCTGCGCCTCCAGAGGGGCACGGGAATGGAGGCAGGGGTACTTCCACCACAGAGTTAATTTGGGTGGTGGTCCCTGGCATGCGCTGGAACAGCTTACTGTGAATGCGGCAGCACGGGCTAGGGGGTGGTTCTCCCCTCCCAATATTTTGGGCGCTCTCCTGGGAAGCAATTATTGAATCTCCAGGGTAGGAGGGCACAGCTGCAAGGCAGGATTTCCTCCAGTTGTAAGGAGTAGTGTGTGTTGTTTACAATGAGTCTAGAAAGGGGTTTGGCAACTTTGCGTTGCTTTTCTGCCAGGATCTTGATCTGGCTGATTGGCCATCCGGGCGTCTTGTGAGCGGCACGGTGGGCGGAAAGCAGGGAATGGAGGCAGTGTTTTTCTGCCACCAGGCCAACAGTGTGAGGCAACCAGGCAGGCGCTGGGACAGCTTGCTGATTAAGCTGCAGCACAGAATGGGGGGGTCTCCCCTCATAACATCCTGGTCCGACACCTGGGAGGCATTGCTCTGATTCTCTGGGGGGGGAGAGGGATCAGTTGCAATAAATGAAGTCCGCCAGGTATACGTAGCACCCATGTGGGGGCATATGAGTTAGGGGGGCAGAAATACCCCTCGTTGAGGGTGGTGAGGAGCCCGGTCTGAGGAGGCGGTGGTCACCTCGCGCTAAAGAGCTAACAGTGACTGGTGTAAATACCCTGTTCAGTGGGGTTTGGCTTTTCAGGCATGGCTTGCTGCATGGGTGGCACGAGGGACAGGTGAGTTATAGGGGTCAAGGATAACCCCTTGCTTAGTGAAGCAAGGAGCCCGGTCAAGGGAGGCCAGGAAGCCTCACACAAAAGAGTTTAACCGCGCCATGCGTAAATTCACTGTACAAAATAGACATTATTTGGCTAGGATACCCAGGCATGTGCTGTACCAGCTTGCTGAAGAAGCTACAGCAGAGTCTTGGCGGGGGGGGGGGGTTCCCCCTCTTAATGTGCTGGCCATACACATGGGAGCGAATAATCTGGCATCTCTGGGGAGAAGGGCACTGTTTCAAACATTACGGTCATCATGTGTAAGTTGAGCAACCAGCTGGGGACCTGAGAGATATGGTGGTCTGAGATAACGCCCCGGGTGTGGCAGGGCGCACAACCCAGGGAAGCCATGGAGGTCTCTTGCAGGAAGTTAACAGCGCCATGAGGAAATTTACTGAGAAAGGGGGTTTACCTTCATCCGTCATGAGTTACTGCACACTAAGGCCACAGGGTGTTTTGATGAAGATGGGGTACACCTGTCCAGAGTGGGTATGGACCTGTTCTTACTTGATCTGGGGGAGGCCTTAGAGACAGCAGGGTGTAAGTAATGAAGCCTATCTTGGTGGGGGGCTCTGGGGTGACGGTGGCCACACCCAGAGCTGTGGCGGAGTTACAGGGCGATCCAGAGGCTGTAAGGTACAGAAGGGTACCCTCTGCACGAGCACAGTAAGGGTGCTAAAGCCAAATATCCATAGGGAGGTCCTCGCGTTGGAGCCTGGAGGAGCGACGGCGCCCCGTTAGTCCTACGGGCGGTTGTGAACCTGAGATACCGGGGGTTGCCTGGAAGCCTCCGCCCCACTCTGGGGCGTGAGCAAGGGAGTGGACTGGCGGTCCACCGGTGGAAGGGGTCGCCCCTCACCCAAATCTGACTAACACCGATTGGATTGGCCACGGTGTAATTTGGCTCATCAGGTGGCAGGCGGCGAGGGGCTGCCTGCCTTGGGATCGCCCGTAAGCTAACCCACCAATCTTGGCATTGTTGTAATTCTAGTAAACCTGTAGCAATTTTCTCCACAAAGAAGGAGTCTTGTCTGGTTATTTCGCTAAGAGATTGCTGTATGGGGGGATGGTGAGTGTTGCCGATATTGGCACTATGCCGGCTGCCTGGGGTCCACACAGGAGACCCGCTAAGAGGGCGGCCACCCTTAGTGCCACAAGAGGGCACAGGAGGCAGCCTCCTAGTGTTTGGAACCCTCAGGGGTCCGGTATGCAGCGTCACGTCTGGGTAGAGGGGGCGGGGGGTGAGGTATATATACCTTTCCCTGTCCACTGGGCGCCCTCTTTGCCCACTACCCCTGATGCCGTTTCCCTCCCTACCGCATACCCGGCGTTAAGACAGAGTGTGGGCGGGGGGAGTTTTTGTCTAATGTATTCTTTTGTGTTGCAGGCGGAGTTACAGGGCGATCCAGAGGCTGTAAGGTACAGAAGGGTACCCTCTGCACGAGCACAGTAAGGGTGCTAAAGCCAAATATCCACAGGGAGGTCCTCGCGTTGGACCCTGGAGGAGCGGCGGCGCCCTGTTGGTCCTACGGGTGGTTGTGAACCTGAGCAACCAGGGGTTGCCTGGAAGGCTCCGCCCCCCTCTGGGGCGTGAGCAAGGGAGTGGACTGGCGGTCCACCGGTGGGAGGGGTCGCCCCTCCCCCAAATCTGACTAGCACCGATTGGATTGGCCACGGTGTAATTTGGCTCATCAGGTGGCAGGTGGCGAGGGGCTACCTGCCTTGGGATCACCCGTAAGCTAACCCACCAATCTTGGCATTGTTGTAATGCTAATAAACCTGCAGCAATTTTCTCCACAAAGAAGGTGTCTTGTCTGGTTATTTCACTAAGAGATTGCTGTATGGGGGGATGGTGAGTGTTGACGATATTGGCCCTATGCCATATGTTTATTTGCTCACCTTACACTTCCAAAGAAGTCTTTCACGTAGCAATTTATAGATGATTGAACGACCATTCAGGGCACTGGAAAGGGGAGCCTTGCTCCACATGTGAACGCCGGCAGATTGCAGGCACCCTGGTTCTGCTGGGTCTGTGTTTCCTCTCCCTGCCATGTTGCATGTTTCCTGTTCTTTCAACGTCACAGACTTTTGCATCCTTCCCATCCTTTCCTGCTCCCTTTTTGCTTGCCTTTCGCCCCGTCCTTTGTATCTTGTTAGCCTCGTTCCTGCCTGGCTTCAGCAGGGAGGTGCAGCAAAAGAGGCCTCGAGTAAGCACACACCGTTCAGTGTCATGCTCTCTGCTGCCGCCACATTGTGCCCTCGGTGTGGCGTGCTTGCTGTGTCCAACCCATTAGCAGCTCACTGCCTGCTCCCTCCTTCCCATACTCGAGTCCTGCAGACGCCCTGCCAAAGTGTTCGTTGTGCAGCCCTGAAAGTGTGAACAGGAGGTGGGCCCCAGTGGCCGTCATTCTGCAGAGTGATTAAAAGAGTGAGTGTCTTGGAGGAAGGAACTGAAACATAAACATGTATTCATGACCCAGGTGTAGAAACATTTCAATTACCCTAGTACGCCTCTGGTGGGTAGAGGCACGCTTCTCATGCTAATGCCCTGCAGTAACTCTTTAGTGATGAAGGAGGCAATGCATTGCCGCCGCCTGGTGAGTCTTCCTCACCAAAAGAGGCTATCCCCCATGGACCCTCTAATGCATTACCCTGGCTCCTATGCTGTTCCCCGCCCGCCACCAGGAAACCTGTGATGTGCTCCTATAGTGCACTAAGCACCTGATCCAGTGTTTCTGGGCCCACAACCTTTTTTTATTTCCCTCTGATCTTACTTACTTTCTATCTTGGTACCCTGATAGATCTTTTCCTTGTTACACTGAGGGGAAAGAGAGTTAGCATCCTCCACCGAATTAACTCAAATATACTTAACGGTGTAACCCATTTGGCTACACAATGAGAATCAGGAATCAGTGGCCAAATTCCAGAGTGTTTATTAAAAATGAGTAATCAACTTCAAACGGATCACTTTTAAGACCATGCTATAAAGATATAAAATGACAATCGGGTCCAAGCCTCCTAAAGAAATTTAGGCGGACAAGAATTGAACAGACAAGCAACTCTGTGACTGCAATGCAAAACAAATACATTAGAACTTGATGCTCGGAAAACAATCTCACTTGATCTTTTCTATACATTAGCAATCTAAGTCTTCCAAGCACAATCAAAGGCACAGGTATGGTTCAACTATCTAATGAGTTTCAGAAAACAAAGAGTTCCCTTTAGGAGATACGGAAAAAGCACAGAAGTATAGGTAAGACAAGCATTAGCATCTGAGAAGCTCGGTCAAGAGACTTCAGTAGGTCAAGAATAAGTGCCTGCCTAAGCCACATTTAGGGAAGGAGTCAACGGGGCATAGCGGTAATCCTTTTATATTCCACTCAAGGGGCAGTGAGAAATCATGAATGGGGTCAGGAAGGAGTCCGAGTAAGGTTCTGCGTAGAATTTGCATGAAGGAAGTACAACATACAGTCCAAAGTGATCTCCAGGGGATTTGGGGGCAGTTCTCTGAAAAAAATTCTGAAGACAGCCGAGATGAGTGTTATATTTTCATTAAAATGTCCGTAGGTGACACCCTGCTGGTCACATTCTCGTCAAATGTTCATTGGATTTCATTCTCCATGTTGATTCACACATTGCAGACTGCAACATTGGATAAATGTCCCACACTAGACATGGGAACGACATCTCTTTCTCACACTCAGGTTAAGAAATAATAGTCCTTTTGTTCATCTGCAAGTTTCCAATGTACTCGCCGTCAGGGTGAGTTTCTCAAGCCATGTATCTATTGCTGGAATATCCGGGGACTAAACGATTTCAGGAAGGCCAGGCTAGTCCACTCTTACTTAAGCAGACACCATATTGATATATGCCTGCTACAAGAGACCCATTTAAAACACGCTTTTCACTTTAAACTGCACAACAAACACTGGGGCCTTACCTTCTCCTCTATCTATTCCAATTATGCGAGAAGAGTGTCGATAGTGATTCAGCAAGGGGTAGACAACTATTGACTTGCAAGTAGACTCTGAAGGCCGTTTTGTGATCCTTTGTGGGATCTTGGGGGGAGTAAAGCTGGTAATTGCCGCGGTCTATGGACCAAACATTGACTGACCTGATTTTTTTCACACTGTATGGGACAAAATGCGATTCACTGGTTGTGACACCCTTTTATGGGGGGGTGATTTCAATGTTGTATGGAATGATGCTTTGGACAGAAAAGGTAGCTCTCGCACACCACACTCCAATTCTAGGAACGTCCTCAATACCATAGCAGAGGAGGGCGGCCTGATGGACATTTGGAGGCAAAGAAACCTGGGGTGGTGGAGGGCACGTGTATATCTGCTCATCATGGAGCCTGGTCTAGGCTCGACTACTGGCTGGTTTCTCACAACATTGCGGCATGGACAATAGATACTACACACCTCCCCAGAACACTGTCGGATCATGCCCCCTGTTTATTACGGCTAATTGTCCCAAACACACCACATAAAATGTTCAGTTGGAGACTCGCCCCACATGCCCTGCTAGACTCTGCCTTTAAGGAAGAAGTATACAGAGACATCGAGGAATACTTTGATACAAATACTGGGCCTGTTTCTCCACGGGCAACACTTTGGGAGGCATTCAAAGTGGTAATTCGGGGGTAATGCATTTCATGGCGGGCCGGGTGCTTACGGCTATAAGAGGCACGTTGGTCTCTCTAGAAGCCCACATCAGGGAATTAGAGACCTTATATTATGATACGGAGGACCCTGCACTTTTGCTGTCCATTAAGTTGCTTCTCATTGAATTAGAAGAAGAGGCACACAGAGAGGTACAATTCCTAGGCAAATACATCCAGGCTAGACGTTACGGTGAGGGGGACAGACCTGGTAAAACCCTTGTGAACATGCTTAAGAGACCACACACAACCACCTACATATCTGAAATAGTGGGAGAATATTCGACTGTAATAAGGGGGCCCCAGGGGGTCATGGACCGATTTACCGACTTTTACTCCAATTGTACACCGCCACTCACCAATCTGTGCCGGAGGAGCTCCAGCCCTTCCTCGAGTCTATTGAATTGCTGTGGCTCGGGAGCGCACACAGAGAGTACATAGATGAACCTTTCACGGTCAATGACATTTCGCAGGTTATTAATAGTCTTCCCATGGATAAGGCCCCGGGTTCTGGCAGTCTGATGACCGCATTTTATAAAGCGTATGCTGACCTGCTGGCACCCCAGCTTCTTGCAGTCTTCGAGGAGGCTCAGACGTCAGGCATACTCCCCCCTTCTATGCAGGAGGCGATTATTCAGACCATCCCGAAGCCAGGTAGGCCAAGCCATGAAATAGATTCCTACAGGCTCTCTCTGAATAATATAGACGCTAAAATTTATGCCAAATTGCTCGCAAATCGACTACACCCCCTGCTCCCTCTTATCGCGAGACCCGACCAATCTGGCTTTATCCCGGGCAGGTCCACCTCCCACTACCTTTGTACCTTTTTAACGGCATTGCATTACTTAAACCCTAAAGTCAAGGCGCACGTGGCATTCCTCGATGCTACTAAAGCTTTTGAGGCATTGGAGTGGCCATATCTGTTCGCTATTCTCGGGAGAATGGGCCTGAGCCCGACCTTTATAGCACTAATAAGACTCCTCTACACGGCTCCCTCGGCGAGGCTACGCATGAACGGTCTCTTGTCCGACCCTTTCCCTATTATACGAGGAACTCGACAGGGATGTCCCCTATCCCCGCTCCTTTTTGCCATTGCAATGGAACCAATAGCAGCCAGGCTTCTACAACATCACGCAGTAAGGGGCTTGGGATTTAGCACTAGGGGGCTCCTTATTTCACTATATGTGGATGACATGACACTGTACATTTTTGACCATGAGGTAACTCTTACGCCGCTGTTCTGGGAACTCACTAAATTCAGTGGACTCTCTGGCATATTTATCAACTGGTCCAAATCCACCTTATTTCCCCTTACAGAAGAAACTAAGCCTTATGACCTGGTCACCCGCTGGAATGGGCAGAAGACCGGTAAAATATTTGGACATTTGGTTGAGCTGGGATGAAAAAGATTTTTGGAACTGAAATTTCGGACATGCGATCTCATGGCCGGAAGACAAAGCCAAAGCCTGGGACTGATTGCTGTTATCTCTGGCTGGCAGGATTGCCATAGCTAAAATGGTCGTCTTTCCCAAATTGTTTTCATTTATTTGTTAACATTCCAATTCAGCTCACTCAGGCTTTTTTCCAGTCCATTCGGTCGCTGCTGATCTCTATGGTCTGGGCTGAGAAACAAGCGCGCATTTCCTGGGAGCTGCTCACAATCCCCCTCACACAGGGAGGACTGGGAGCCCCGGATATCCCGCTTTATGCATTTTGCATGCAAGCTCAATTTTTACATTATTGGCTGCACCCTACGCCATTCCAACCCCATGTGGCTGTGGAATTGGAGGTGGCTGCCCCGACTCCCCTCCGTGTAGCTATCTGCTAGACATATCGCAGATCGCGAGATGGTATCGACACTATGCTGGGCCTGGGATAAATTACGAGCCAGAGCCCGCATGCAGATATAGTATGCCCCTTCTATCTCACTCGCGCGTAACCCGATGATACCGGCATTGGCGGACAGTGGGAGCGTATCTTTGGCAAAGTCCATGGGCCTTGAGACCTTTACAGATCTTTATCCTGGCGATACCTTCTGCGAACCACCCGGTACTACGGAGGAGGGCACAAGGAACTTTTCCGAGTTGTTTTTATACTATAAAATCAGAGCAACGTGCAGACAGCTACACAGTACCTTTCCGAGCCCTCCCACTCCACTGCCTGCACTGGAGCAGATGATCACAAACCCATCCCCCTGCAGGTTAATAACACGATGATATAACTCCGAACAAATTACAGCACCGCTAATGGTGCCTAAGGCTAGGCACAGTTGGAATTTAGATTTAGATGGCCAAATAACAGATTAGGTCTGGACTTTTTGTTGTAGCCAACTTCAAATGCTCTCATCAAACTATAAATTGAGGCGAATGCATTTTAAGTACCTACACAGGTACTACAGAACCCCTTCTCATCTGTATCACATAGGTGTCCGATCTGATGAGAACTGCTGGAGGTGCGGCCATGCCCCTGCTACATTCATGCACATGTCCTGGTTTTGTCCACCCATTGCCGCCTTTTGGGAAGAAGTATTTAGCAAAATACAGGAGATACTGGGGACTTCGGGTGAGCAGTATCCGCTTCTCGGCCTATTAGGATATGTTAAAGACACCAAGTGTGAACACCGTAAATTACATGCCATGCTACTCCTGCTCGCTAAACGAAGAGTATCTATACATTGGGGAGACAAACGTGCCCCTTCAGCAAGGCATGGATACAAGACATTACTTTTAGTCATACCCAACTAACCACCTTTTGGGAGCTAATGCCAACAGCCTCGAGACCCAAAAATATATGGGGTCCCTTAATAGACTGGCTGAGGATATTGCAAAATGACACTGACTCCTCCTCAAGTCCGGCTGATGCTTAAAGATTCTGCTAACAGAGCCTGGGCAGGAGTAGGTGAGGATATCACAAACCAATGGAATCCACGCCACACAGGTCATTAGCAGGGGAAGACCCATGAATCCGGACATCCCCGTTAAAGCGTGATTCCACGTGGATCACTATCACTCTCCAAACGGGATGGAGTGATTCAACATTCAATTTAATAGTGACATACAAAGGAGCAGCTACCTGCCCTTTATAAATAGAATAGATAATTCTTTGTTCTTCTCACTCCAGGGGGTGACACAGCCCTGAAGAAAGTCCTAGCACCAATTCCTTTTGGGCATACAAGTACTGAAACATGTTGGCCCTAGGGTCTTAGGACCATAATTTTCCAAACGACTCTACTGTTCACAAATTTTAATATTACTGCCAGACTCAAGAATAAAGGGATACTGGGGTCTGACAGTGGATTTTTAATCTTTATCCCCCTAGCCAGATATACTATCTAAGTGCTCCCTAAAATATTGGTTGAGCCCACCGCGACTTATAGGGGTCGCGGTGTCCCCATGATGAAGCATGACACCACTAGGGTGTGTGAGGGAAAATAAATAAAAGAAAGTTCTTTTCCTACACCACTCTAAGAGTGGTTGCTTCACTTAGGGACATCCCATTATTTCTCCCTCCATAATTAAAACCTTTCTTACAATCAATAACTTGGTAACAACAATAGTGGAGTACTTTAACGTGGACTAACACGAGGATATCAGATTGCCCCACGGCGAAACATGCTCACTAGACACTATAGCGCTACACTTCAGTTGTCTGCATGAGAATGTCACATGTGGTGCAATTACACGTTAAAACTGTGAAATTGGCCTCACTGAACGTTGTACTAGAATATATTGCCTCCTGACTGTTTTGTTATGTTTTCTTTCTTGAGTTTGCACATTCGTATGATATTTTTGTCTAATCATATTGAAAAGGATGTAATGTGGAATGCCATGTGTTATTTTCTTGTTTGGAAAATCAATAAACAAATTTTTAAAAAGCCATTTATCTATTGCTAGTACAAAAATCTATCTATTCGAAACTAACCATGCATGTGAATACCGGCAAGAATTGTCGAGTTAACAAAATGGGAACAGAGGGCCTCATTTATGAGAAGTGACGCATAGCTGCGCGAAAGCAGCGATGCATCACTTCTCAGTGCGCCCTCTTTGCGACATGATGGATGCGTCATAGTTACAGTATGACGCATCATGTCGCAAGGAGTTACAGATACGTCAGTATTTCTGATGTATCTGTAGGTGCAAAAGTGACGCATTGCTGGAGTGTGTCAGAAAAGTGACGCAACTCCGGCAATGTGTCCTTTCACTTGGGGCAAGCCACATGTGAAAGGGCCTGCGTCAGTCTTACGCCTGCCATGAGGCAGGCGTAAGATTTTGACGCATTTGCATCCTAGAAGTGGCGCAGTGAAATCTCGTAGATTTCACTGCGTCACTTCTACGAGGCTTACTTACGTGGGAACGCCCCCCCGAATATATTATACCTGGCGCAGGTATGATGTGACACAGGGGTTTACAAAGTGACGCATCTAGATAGATGCGTCACTTTGTAAATATGGTGCAACAAGGCTCACTTTTTACGCAGCTGGTGTGTCACAAAAAGTGACGCACCGGCGGCGCATAAGTGACGCAAGGGCTCATAAATAAGCCCCACAGTATTTAATGAAAGGCAGCATGTTGAAATACAGGTCTAAATTATAATGTCAAGTTATTCATTAAAATGTATGGTGCACATTTAATATCCATGTGCACATATTAACACAAACAAATATAAAACCATAAATACATTTTAGTTCATATTGCATAAACCTTACTGTAAATCATCAAATTAGTAAAATGCAAGTATGACTGAAAAGTAAGGTTAAGAGTACATACATGTAACATTAATGCATACATTGCATTTTTATTTTCATTTAACTTGTGATGGGTTTCTACACATGTAAGGATGGTTGCTGACAAATAATTACGTCACTAAAGGTTACACAGACAATATAGCACACGTTTAGGAAAGTCGGGTTTCTTCACCAATGAAAGCACATTTCTTTGATACGAGGATGGTTCTATTATTTAAACTACTTCATTAAAACATCTTAATAAGCATGAATAGACATATCCTTGTGAGTAAATTCTCTAATTCTATAATAAATGTACTCTTTAATAATGTTGAGTGTAACTTGTCTTATGAATCATTGAATTAAGTAAGAACCGTATAATTTCTGTGGACACTTTCTCTCACAATTGGTCATATTTCGTGACGGTGTAAAGAGTGGACAGCTAACGCTGTACCGTGCCCATGAAACTTAATTCTGTGCTGCTCCTCCACTCGACCCACGCCAGCTCCCTCCCAGGAGCCTATGACATTCTTTCCCATCATCTCTCCCTAAAACATGTGCCTCTACCTGGACACTGCATTAGTGCTCCATCCCTGGCCGCGCTGCTACTCTTGTCTTCTGGACGATGTACTGTTTCTCCTCTGTGAAACTATGCTGTGTTTTGCTATTTCCTTGTTTGCATGAGGGGCCAGCGCACACATGCTGTGCCAGTGTTGCTTTGAGCCTCGGAGCAAAGGCCCACGGGCCAAGAAAATGCTCTGCTCCTACCTGAACCAACCCATTGCTGCCCCATGCCCCTAGTTCCTGCATTGCTCTCCCCACTGGAGATTGTGCTACCCCCCAATGGACACTGCTGCTCTTCCTTAGACACTGTACTGCTCCCCAAAGACCCTCTGCGCTCCAGACCCTCCACTACTCCCTGATAAACCCTGCAGTGCTTCCCCCTCCATGCCACCTGCAAGTTTGTAACTCGAGTGGGAGATCATGCGAAGGCAGAGTGGAGCCCAAAAGAGGGTGTGGTGCATGATCAAAAGAGGAAAGGAGGCAGTGGATGCTCCACTGTGGCAGCAGCAGAGGATCCAGAGCAGGGTGGCGGCAGCACCAAGTCTAAGGGGTAGGAGAACAGGAACAGTGCATAGGTATCTATTAGCACTGAAACATATTTGAGACACGTGGATTTGATGTATCCAGGGTTTGGCACGAAAGTAGAAGCCATTTGGAATGTGTAAAAAACATTGAAACCTGTGAAACACAGGACCCGATTCCCAAAGGTAACTTACGTGTAGTAAAGGTACAAGTGTGGAGTCTCTGCACTTGCGACTGAATCTCAACACTGGGGACGGAATCTCCAGACTTGTAACTTTACTCTACATAAGTTACCTTTGTGAATCAGGCACACAATGTTTAGGTGACAGACACCTAGGGCAGGACCTTTCAGTAAATAATGTCAAGAAGGTTTTATTGGGTGGCAAAACTAAAGTGGTCCTAGGCGGACTGCTGGGTCCCAATGTCAGACAGGCAGATCAATATTAGACTTCTGTCACTTTAAGGGTCATGGGCACAAACCGGTCTGCTTTGTGCTTGTGCTGTGTGACCTGTGGTTCTGTACATTCGACGTCAGGGTATTGCAAACATGAAGCACTGGTGGCCCTACTAAAGTTGCCCGAATAATAATCATTAGTTGGGTGATATGCAACACATTGCGCATGACCACTTTATAAGCATCCAAACTTTGGCAAAGAATGAGAATGGTTGGTGTGCAACTCTGGCACACGTCTTAACACCAGGACAAGGGTCACTGTCAAAAATTATTGCTCACCATTTCTGGCCTCTATTGCCAAATCTTTCCATCACCAGGGGTGGCTCCTACATTTGAGAAAAAAAGCCCCAGGCTATAGCTAAAAAATAAAATGGTAATAAAGTTTATTTATCACCATTTTATTTGTCAGCAACCAACCCCTCCCGAACTGAGTGACAGGTCGGGGCAGGCCAGTGCTGCCGAGTGGCAGCAGGGAGCTGGTCGCTTAAGATTAAAACGCGCATGTCTTTTGGGCCGGCAGTCTCGCGATGGCCGGTCAGAAATGCACATTTTAAACTTCTCTAATCCAGCTGTTTTAGACCGTTGGGCTAGAGAAAGCGCAGACCTCCAGTGCTCTTGAGAGCGCTGAGTGAGGCTGCTCCCTGCAATCCTGGCACTGCTCTCAAGCTGGTGAGAGAAGAGCCAGGATGGGTTAGGGGAGTTGGCTGGGTCCCGCGTTGGAGCCTGCCTTGAGAGAAGACCGAAGGAGAAAGACATTGCGTCGCACATGAAAGTAAGTGTATTTTATTTATTTATTTTTGTCAGCCACCTTCTGTACATGCCAGCCGCCACTGCCTATCACCCACTTTCATAGGCTACTGCTGCTAGCCAATTAACCCAGGTCTGTCCAGTTTGATTATACACCCGCCAAAAAGACCTACTGCGTCCATGGTTCATCCATTTAGTCCGTTGACAGCCCAGAGAGTGACAAACCGTTGCTTTCAGATCCCACAAGCCAACAATTCATCTCTTGAGAGAGAGCGAAGCCGGCGCGTCTGGGGTGGGCCTTGGCGTAATTGAGCGAACGCCAGTCTCTTTTTAAATTTCATGTTAGATTCATTGTTGCAGTTTGTGGAAAAGCATTCTGGGAGTGTCCAAGGGGATGGGATGGCTGCTGAGCTTCACCAGGACACACTCCATCCTTACCCATGACACCGAAGCATTGCCTTCCAGCACAGATCCATCTATCGGACAGAAGGGAATTAATCTTCCGCAGAGAGACAATTAAAAGAAATACATCTTATCATCCCCTAGCTCGTGCCTTGCGGTCCAGCCGCACAGTAATTATCCACGCAACGCTGTTAAAGGATAAGGCAAGCTAACCTCTTCCTGCCAGCTTTGTTGCAGACTTTTTTTGTTCTTTTTGGTGTGCGGACATCACTGCCGTAGCGTTTCCAACACCTGGCACCACACCTCATCTTTTTCTGTGAAAGCGAACAGATGACATCTCCGCACCCCAGACACCAGTCTACGGGTCAAGTTTAATCTTTATTAAAGATTGGATGTATGGGCTGTAGTCGAATATGTTGAGTTAAAGCGCATAACGTTCACAAACCTGATATTTGTTTTAAACATAGTCAATAGTTATTAAAAGTAATAAAAGCAGAAACAGTGAAAATGGAGAAAAACGTCTAAAAGTGATGTGCATATGATTGCAACGTAATTGAAAAAAATGATCCATCCCAAAATTAAAAATAAATAAAAATGAACGTAAGATTGGCCTATACGCCCGGTATTGAAGTGACCTACTTCCTAGGCACATGAGTGCATGTACAAGAGCAAATGTGTCACTCACAGCGAGGAGAGCCAATGGCTGAAATGGCTGCCTAGCTTTCCATTAGTTTACATCAGAGGTCTTCAAACTGTAGCGCGCTCCCTTGGGGTTTTTGACTGCGTTCCCATGGATATTTGTAAATGAAGATGTCCTGTGGCAGGTTTCTAGGCTGTCTTCATTTATATGCAGAGGTAGAAGTGCTTAAAATTGTGAAACTGTAAGTGCTCCTTGGCACAGCTGGGAGTGGGGTGGCAGGGTCAAAGATGTGGCTAAAAAAGATCGAAGTAGTAAGTTACAATTTTGATATTTTTTCACCTTCGGGTAACTGCATATAAAAAAACCACACAAAAACCATACACCTTAAATGAAAAATAAACACAAGTTAAACTAATTGGAGAAAAATATTTTTTTTCACATTATGTAAACTCAATTAGTACCATGATCTGTACATACGTCTGTGCGTAACCAGAGAGTCACACAATTGAATCCTGGTTGGCGCAGTGAAGAAAAGTGATTTGTGTATTTATAGCACTGCAAGGTCCTAACCCATGGCCATGGCCAGACTGGGAACAGCCCCCAGGCCTGGCGGTTTGCTGCTCAACCTGCCCCAGGAGCGGGGGCAAGGGGAGGTGTGGTGCTAGTGAGAAGCTGCGCTCCCGCTTTTGTTACAGGGGACAAATATTGCAGCACTGCTGCAAAACCGTCCCCTAGTAACAAAACCAGCTTCCATGGGTACAAAAGCTGCCCCCACCCTTCCAGCCCACTGGGGAAATGCCCGATGCATGCTACGGCCAGTCCGGCCCTGCCCGTGGCAAAAAGCATTGTCCATATTCAAATTGTTATTTATAGCTATACGTTTTAGTAACAAGTAATCAGATTATACCTAGAAGCATTTTTCTAAGTGTCCATTAGAAGGAAGAGGTCCAAATCTAAACTCGTAACACCCTTACATTACAACTCAAAAAGAGTACATTTTTGTCATGGTGCAGATACAAATGAGTCCATCTGTTAAAGCCTATACTAGCTCTCAAGCAGCTTTTATGTTTGATGCTAAACCAATTGCACTGGGTTGAGCGGTTATGAGCGGACGAATAAACATAGTGCCACTCGAATTATGTGGCAGAAGAAGGCCACATCATGGATCATATTTCCAAAAGAATGGAGAAGCGTCGTGTTGAGCAAACATTGCTAACACCACGCTTCTCCATTCTGAAAACGAAGGGACGTGCTGTATTCACAAGAATGCGGCACACCCCTGCGTTTCCCCTAGTGCTGGCGCTGAGTTCAGCTGCCTAGCGCCAACACAGGCATCCTTGCACCATAGTGCAAGGGTGACTGCACTGGGGGGAAGATCGTTTATGTGCAGGAAGGTCCCCTTTCCTACACATAAACAATCTTTGAATGCCATTTTGTAACTTCTATGTGTGCTGCTTAATGCAGCACACACAGAAGTTGCAAAACGGCATTTAAAAAAAAATGTTATGTGCTCATAAACAATCATAGGCAATTTGCTTTTTCTTTGTGTGCTGCACAAGGCAGCACACATGGAAACAGCAAAAACAAGGAGAAGTAAAGCATTTCTCCTCATTTTGCCTGTTTAAGACCAGGTTCTCTTTGGTCTTAATTTTGGCGCTGCCTCCTATTTACACTGCCCTTGTAAATAGGGGGCAGTATCAAAATAAATGGTTGTTGTGGTGGAGCGCCCACCGCAACACCCATTGCCCTCCCTTTTCACGCTAAATACAGCGTGAAAGGGTTCCTTATTTACAAGGCAGCGTTAAACCACGTTAAAAGTTAAGTGGCTTAACGCTGCATTGTAAATAAGGTGGGACCCCTATTGCCATCACAACATCCCTGAAAGTAACGTTGTGATGGCGATAGGGGCTAGTAAATATGCCCCCATGTGGCAGGGTTGACTAAATTATGCATCATGAAAAGGAAGATTATGCGGCGCAATGCAGCATATTTTGTAACACTATTGCTCAATTTTTTTGTCATTTTTACATTTGTTAAAATTGTCTGGTCATAGGCTTCACCTCAATAGTACTGGTTTAACACTCAAATACAGCCATAAACAACAGAAAGATGACCAGTTAACCTTTGCGAAGGGCCTTTGTGATAAATTATGTAGCAGATGATGGATTATGTGAGAATTAAGGCAAAACCATAATTATGCAGAAAACACAGTGGCCACAGAATTCCACTGCTCCTGACTAAACCCCAATTACGGCTGTTTTGCTATTTCCTTGCTTGCATGAGGGGCCACTGCACACTTGCTGTACCAGTGTTGCTTTGAGCCTCGGAGCAATGGGCCACAGGCCAGGAAAATTGAAGCAGATGAGACACCTTAGTTTGGGCATCAGAGAGAAGGCAGCGAGGGGGCATAATGGGAGCCCATATTTTAAAAAAGGACAGAGGAAACAGCCCATTTCGCGAAGTAGTAAAAGATTAAAGGAAAAAACAAACGGTCCAGAGATCCTGGTTCTGGATATAAATCCCTAAGCTGCTAGAGGAACTTCGCTCAAGGCTCTGGACCTTTCCAGCCTCATATTAACAGGTAAGAGTGGGGGTGTGAGTGTATGTTCCTCCTTTCCAAGAGTTCTGTTCTGGTCAGTAGGATAATTCCTTATTATGACACAGCACAGTAATCCAGGTTGGTTTGAGTGAAGATAGTTCTTTTTTATTTTCATTCACCACTTGGTTCAATCCATTTCACTCTTTTTTAACTTTTCAAAATGAGTTATTTGAAAAAGAGAACAGCCGACACGTGTTTTGCCCTATATGGCAAGTTAAGCCAGGGCTTTCTCAAGGCTGTGAGTAAAAAGAAAAAAGGTCAGTAACACAAATGGAAGACTCCCAGAGAAGAGGACACCAACAATGTGTTGGAGTGAAGAGGAGAAAAATAAAAGTTTTTTTAAGATTTAAAATATTGTTAATTTAATTCTTCCATAAAAAATCTAAGAGAATCTAAAAAAGTTACCTTAAACAAGACATATGTGAAAAAGGTGTTAGAGAACAGGCCAGGGGTTGTTTGTACATGCATTTGCTTTAGAAAGGAAAGAAAAAAGAGAACGATATAGTTTAGTGCTGGCAGAGGCATATTACCAGCATTGTGAGTGTCAACAGGGCTGTACGGTGACATCGCTATAAGAATAGTAATGGAGATAGAGTGATATCGGCCTTATTAATCTCATTTTTGATGTGATCTACAGGAGGTCTTGGTATGCAGTATAAATGAATTCATGCAAGAACAAGGCATGCTTAATATGAATGTTACCTAAATCAGATGGTGAATATACAATACCTAGTCCTTCTATTCAGGCGTCGTAATATCAGACGGATATTCAGTACATTTCCAATGTTCTTGAGGTAACAATTTTAAACACCCAATTCTGAAAAAACAAGTGTTTGTTTGCAAACGGTTCAGAGTCATCAACAGAAGGATGCTGCAACTTCATTAACAATGCCAAATCACCATTCAGTAATCCAAACACCGTTAAGCACATTTATAGGGACATAACCAATTGTAAAATAACATTGCACTTTGATTGGAGAAAATGGTGTTAGTACGAGTTTATAGTGTGCATTACTCTTTAACAAAAGCGTCACATGCATGAAGCAGATGAAGGAGACAGTGTAATGCTGGACTAATTCAAAGCGAGAAAGTACATGTTTTGAGTTGCGCTAATAATGTTTAAATACGTTGTCAGGGCTGCATGGTCTTCAGTTTCCTGTTGATTTTATGTTGGTTAGGATGTAGAGTGTGTACGTTATTGTTGACATGGACGCCACATGCGTAACAATAGAGATTAACAATTGCTGGACTGATGAAAAACGAATGAATGCGTCGTTTTCAGCAGCGCAGAATAAGTGCAAGTAAAGTGCCAGAACTACGGTATCTGCAGTTTCCTGACAAGAACATCTGCCGCTTATGCTGATACAACTTGTTTCCACATGCATAAGTTGTAAAAAATAATATCTGTAATGAAGGAGGGGACAGTAGCATAATTTCGCACTAAACAAATGCGTGTAACTACATAAGAGGTCAAAAGCTGCAAATGGAACTCTATATAAGAGCTCGCATGGCAAGACTAGTGTCGAGAAAGATAGGGAAACAAACGGGGGTACATCGAACACTTACTTTGTAAAAGTACAAGAAAGGTCTCACGTGGGGTCCCAGGATAAATCCTTGACGAATAACTCTGCAGCGGTAGTAGCTATCATTAGTGAAGCAGGTGCAGTGGTACTGGGGGCATAGGTCTAAGGGACCCATTGGATCCCAATTATGACTGCCTTTCTCTTAATAAAGGGTATGGGGATTCATAATCCTTGGTTGCATTAGGGCCAAGGGCACCTTTGCTGCATAAAGGGGGTAGCAACATGTGGGAGCTCATTTTTTTCTAAAAGGGAGGAAATGTGGCCTAACGTCGAGAGATGACTTTTGAACTGGGGAGCAGGGTTCAGGTCCTGGCATCAGCTCAGCATTCTGGGTGTTAGACCTGGCATTCTTGGCGTGGCTTCCCATAACTCTTTTGTCTACCGGCCTCCTATTTGCTGATTTTGTTTTTTCTGGCTTTAGGACTCTGCACACTTTACCACTGCTAACCAGTGCTAACGTGCTTGTGCTCTCTCCTTAAAACATGGTAGCATTGGCTTACACCCTATTGCTATCCTTAATTTACTTGTAAGTCCCTAGTACAGTGGTGCTACCTGAGCCCAGGGCCTGTAAACTAAATGCTACTAGTGGGCCTGCAGCACTGATTGTGCCACCCACTTAAGTAGCCAACAATTTGTAGGGTCACTGTTTTAATGTGATGCACATGAGTGTTTATGATCTAGGTTGATTTTGGGTGGACTTTCACACTAGCCACTGGGGCGAGGAAACCCACACACACTTATGTCCCCCCCACAGAAGATTAGGTATGCAGTTACAAAGGTCCTGTTGAAAAGCCATGTGATCGCTTTTCGACATATTTGAGACTTAAAACATGTCGACCATTGACTAAGATCTAGGTACACTCATTTGACCCTTACACCACAAGATACACACTTAGAAAGTAGGACCATTATGTCTTACTCAGTTTTTAACTCAAGATAGACATTGAACTCTATTAAACAGAAAGCCCCACCCGGCCTATAGTCGATTTTAATTCACATCCTTTTTCCAGTATTCTCACCTACTGACTGCAAACACACTCACACCCTTGATCACCCATTGGCGATTAAAAGATCTCCTATAAAGAGCCCTCTTGGGGGCCCATTGGGCATTGCAGCACCAGCCCGATGTGAAGCAAGCCCAATGATGAAACATGCCACTCTTGGGTGGGTGTGGGCGCTTGCTCTTATGAGCGCATGCTCCCAGTGCCTTCATATAGACCACATTGAGAGTATGCTCCAGTCATTGCGGAATACAAAACCCCCTATATTCACAGACAGAAAAAATATCCATGAAATGATCTTATATACTCAGCCCCTTCCCTCAGCCCTGGATCTCCCCCAATCCTTCCCTTAATGTTTTTGGAAGAGGCGAGCTTTAAAACATTTTGCCATGGGGGTCTTAGATTGATAAAGTTTGAAGACCTCTGGTGTAGGCTGTGTTGGGTGGAAGCAAAATGTAAATGACACTTGAACAGCCCAGTGAATGAAGATTGATGACCAGAAGACCCTCCATGTGTGTGCGTGTGTATATATATATTCACTGAAAAAACCGTAGGTTTCAGAGACGTTATAGTTAGAAATTAGGATTTAAAAAAACCTTAGAAATTCACAGAAAAAAACATAGGTTTCAGGGGTGTTATAGTTAGCTGGCCATTTCACTCGTACAAAACCATAGAAATTCCTCCGTTATAGTTAGTTCTGCTAACTATAACTCGCGCACCCGCAATGCACTGCTATTAGTTATTGATTAGTTGGGTGAGTATTTGTATGGGACACTGAGTTTGTGCGTGGTTGGATGGTGTGTGTGTAACTCTATGCATAGATGTGTGAATGGTTGATTGACTAGGTGTATAGGTTTAAGAGTGCATGTGGAAACAGTTGTTTGGGTTAATGAGTGTATTTATTTGTGTGTTGGTGAGCGAATATATGTTTTAGTTGTACATCTTCAACAAAGTAAAAAAATAAAAGGCATTGTATGTGAGAGTTGGTTTATATAAATAAGTATGTGTAAGAGTCAGTGATTGTGAGAGTAACTATATGAATGAGTGTATAATTGTAATGGTGATTTTTTAACATATTAACTGTGAGTTACTATGTGTTTAAATAAATGAGGTGTTATTGGATAATTGTGTAAGTGAGTAAATGTAAGTGTGATTAATTTTTTTCATGAGTGAGTAGGATGACTGCATAACCGACTAAGATGACTGCTGATGTGCCAATGTCTATATATGTGTATAAGTGCATTTGATAGTGTTCTATTAATTAGTGACTGCATGTATAAATGATTCTGTTGTTGAATGGGTAGTTGTGTGTGTAGACTTAGGAATCAGTGAATCGGTATGTAGTAACTGGTATTGGTGTGTCAATGGTTTCAAATATGGTAAAATGTATTTTACAGTGAGTGATGAAAGGTTATACTAGTCTATGATGAGGTGTATCAGATTGTCACATGGATGATGTCATCAGTGATGTCATTTGAGATGTCATCCGTGATGTCATCAGTGATGTCACTGACCATTTCATGAATGATGCAATATGTGACATCATCAGCAGTGCACTGCGGGCGCGTGAGTTATAGTTAGCAGAACTAACTATAACGGAGGAATTTCTATGGTTTTGTACGAGTGAAATGGCCAGCTAACTATAACACCCCTGAAACCTATGGTTTTTTTCATTTCTAAGGTTTTTCAAATGCAAATTTCTAACTATAACGTCTCTGAAACCTATGGTTTTTTCAGTGAATTTCAAAGGTTTTTTGAATGCTAATTTCTAACTATAACGTCTCTGAAACCTATTTGTTTCAGTGAATTTCAAAGGCTTTTTAAATGCTAACTTTTAAGTATGATAGTAGTTATACCTATTTTTTTGTACTGATTTTCTACAGTTGTTTAACTGTTTATTTATAAAAAATGTATTAATTAAATAACATTATATATTATTCTGAAAATTGCAAAAAAAATTAACAAAAATTCAAACTGAAATGTTGAATAATTTTCTTGTTTTCATTTTTTATTTTAGTATATTTACATTATTTTCTTAAAAAACAAAAATCCAATTTTTTTTCGGAGTCGCGCACTCAAAGCGTACACATCACGGTGGGTGCGCGCATTTTAGCCGCCATTTTAGAAAAGTTGTGAAGGATCCGCGTACGGTGTGCGACGGCTGCGTGTTTTTCAGTTACATCATATACATTTAATATTACGTGATGTGTGCGATTGGTATGCGACCAGTCCGCAACTCCTGCTCCCGCGCATTCGCGACATATGCGCATTACGGTAAGAGATGTTTGCGCGGTTCTGGGTTCCGCGTGACGTCCTATACGTGCTGGGGCGAGCTCGGTGCGCGACTCCCGCAAAAAAAAATTATGTTCCAAAATGATATGTATGTCTTTAATATACATATTAGGGCAAGAGATTATCTAAGATATTCATAAAAATAATATATTTGTACTTATAATAAACGTATATTATTTTTAAATATATTTTCGCGTAGTCGGGTGCGTGCATCGTGAGTGCAGAGAACCAGGTCAGCAGCGCTGCTGTAGAGCCAGAGAAACCAGGTCAGCAGAGCCGTTGTAGAGCCAGAGAACCAGGTCAGCAGAGCTGCTCTAGAGCCTAAGAAGCAGGTCAGCAGAGCTGCTCTAGAACCAGAGACCCAGGTCAGCAGAGCTGCTCTAGAGCCAGAGACCCAGGTCAGCAGAGCTCATTAGAGGGAGAGAATCAGGTCAGCAGAGATGCTTTAGAGCCATAGAACCAGGTCAGCAGAGCTGCTCTAGAGGCAGAGAACCAGGTCAGTAGAGCTGATTTAGAGGGCGACAACCAGGTCAGCAGAGCTGCTTTAGAGCCAGAGAACCAGGGCAGCAGAGCTGCTCTAGAGCCAGAGAACCAGGTCAGCAGAGCTGCTTTAGAGCCATAGAACCAGGTCAGCAGAGTTGCTTTAGAGCCATAGAACCAGGTCAGCAGAGAGGCTCTAGAGCCTAAGAACCGGGTCAGCAGAGCTGCTCTAGAACCAGAGAACCAGGTCAGCAGAGCTGCTGTAGAGCCAGAAAAATCAGGTCAGTAGAGCTGCTTTAGAGCGAGAGAACCTGCTCTAGCTGACACTGACTGACTGACACTGACTGACTGACACTGACTGATTGACACTGACTGACACTGATTGACTGACACTGACTGACACTGACACTGATTGACTGAAACTGACTGACTGACACTGATTGACAGACACTGACTGACTGACACTGACTGACTGACTGACACTGATTGACTGACACTGACTGACTGACGGACACTGATTGACTGACACTGACTGACTGACATTGGCTGACTGACACTGACTGACTACTCTCTACTACTCACTCTCTACTACTCTCTCTACTACTCACTCTCTACTATTCACTCTCTACTACTCTCTACTACTCATTCTACTACTCTCTACTACTCTTTACCACTCACTCTCTACTACTGTACTACTCACTCTCTACTACTCTCTCTCTACTACTCACTCTCTACTACTCTACTACTCACTCTCTACTACTCACTCGATACTAGTCTCTGCTACTCACTCTCTACTACCCACTCTCTACTACTCTCTACTATTCACTCTCTACTACTCACTCTCTACTACTCTCTACTACTCATTCTACTACTCTCTACTACTCTCTACCACTCACTCTCTACTACTCACTCTCTGCTACTCTCTACTACTCTCTCTCTACTACTCTCTACTACTCACTCTCTACTACTCACTCTCTACTACTCTCTACTACTCACTCTACTACTCTCTACTACTCTCTACCACTCACTCTCTACTACACTAATACTCACTATCTGCTACTCTCTACTACTCTCTCACTACTACTCACTCTACTACTCACACTACTACTCTCTACTACTCACTCTACTACTCACTCTACTACTCGCTCTCTACTACTCTGTACTACTCACTCTCCACTACTCTCTACTACTCACTCTCTACTACTCACTCTCTACTATTCGCTACTACTCACTCTACTACTCTCTACTACTCTCTACCACTCACTCTCTACTACTCTACTACTCACTCTCTACTACTCTCTCTCTACTACTCACTCTCTACTACTCACTCTACTACTCTGTACTACTCACTCTCTACTAGTCTCTCTCTACTACTCTCTCTCTACTACTCACTCTCTACTACTCGCTCTCTACTACTCTCTACTACTCACTCTCTACTACTCACCCTCTACTACTCTCTCTACTACTCACTCTCTACTATTCGCTACTACTCACTCTACTACTCTCTACTACTCTCTACCACTCACTCTCTACTACTCTATTACTCACTCTCTACTACTCTCTCTCTACTACTCACTCTCTACTACTCACTCTACTACTCTGTACTACTCACTCTCTACTAGTCTCTCTCTACTACTCTCTCTCTACTACTCACTCTCTACTACTTTCTACTACTCACTCTCTATTACTCACTCTCTACTACTCACTCTCTACTACTCTCTATTGCTCACTCTCCACTACTCACTCTCTACTACTCGTTCTCAACTACTCTCTACTACTCACTCTACTACTCACTCTCTACTACTCTACTACTCTCTCTTACCCTCTCTACTTCTCACTCTCTACTGCCCTCTCTACTACTCACTCTCTACTACTCTCTACTACTCACTCTCTACTACACACTCTGTGCTACTTGGTCTCTACTACTCGCTCTCTACTACTCTCTAGTACTCACTCTACTACTCACTCTCTACTTCTCACTCTACTACTATACTACTCTCTACTACTCTCTCTACTACTCACTCTCTACTACTCACTCTCTACTACTCTCTCTCTACTACTCTCTACTACTCACTCTCTACTACTCACTCTCTACTACTCTCTCTCTACTACTCTCTACTACTCACTCTCTACTACTCACTCTACTACTCACTCTTCTGCTCACTCTCTACTACTCTCTCTCTACTACTCTCTACTACTCACTCTACTACTCACTCTCTACTACTCTCTACTACTCTCTACTACTACTCTCTACTACTCACTCTCTGCTACTCTCTGCTACTCTCTACTACTCACTCTCTACTACTCACTCTCTAATACGCACTCTGTACTACTCTCTACTACTCACTCTCTACTACTCACTCTACTGCTCTCTACTACTCACTCTCTGCTACTCTCTCTACTACTCTCTACTACTCTCTACTACTCACTCTCTACTCTCTACCTCTCTACCTCTACCTCTCTCTCTACTACTCTCTACCTCTCTACCTCTCTACTACCTCTACATCTCTACCTCTACACCTCTACCTCTCTACCTCTCTCTACATCTCTCTAAACGCACACATATGCACATATATATATATGCCCAGCACGATCCAGCATTAATCCATCGAGAGACATAAGCAGGAACGGACCACCACACAAACAAGTCTTGTTTCAATCTTGAGTGCTTTATTCCATATTTTCAGCCAGCATGACGCGTTTCGACCGGGAAGCCCGGTCTTGATCACATGACATGCCCCGACCACCCACGTGTTTAAATACAGGTATGGTTGAAAACCGGCTCCTCCCATGAGTAAGTATAAACAACAGACTTAAGACTTTAGAAATTTCTCATTCCATGGTCGCTGTTACGTGCACACATTTGAACCAACATATATTTTTTGCAATCAAGGAAAAATGTGTGAATCCAAACAAATATAAATATAAATATAGTTGCATTTGGATCATGGTGGGCCAGTGCCCATTATTTAACATTTGTATATTCGTTTGTACCCAAAAGGGAGCATGTGTATTCATATTCATGAATCAAAACAAATATAAATGTAATTGCATTTAGATCCTAGTGGGCAAGTGCCCATTATTTAACATTTGTATATTTGTTTATACCCAAAAGGGAGCATGTATATTCATATACCAGTATTTATTTTTTGGTTTTTCTTAATTTTATACCTGTTTTTCCAAAATTATATCTTTGTAAAAGTAAAATAAATTCAAAGAACAATTGTTCTGTGATTTGATTCATTACAGATTAACCAATTTTTTAACCATTCATTTAGAATAATTTTAAAAAAACACTTTTTTTGTATTTTAGAGGTATACTGCATAGGTCCGCAAATGTATACTAATTCATTTTTTTCTGATTTCTTTCGATATGCTAAGTGCAAAAACAATCAGTATCTTAGTGCAACAAATCGGGCGCTTCCCCATTAAAGTTTAACATTAATATTTAGATACAAATGATTAAATTCACAACAGTTTGTTTTAGCGAATATCATATTTCATACTCAGTTTTTTCAGTTCCTCTAAAGCTCCTTAACAGTATAGTACATTACAATGGTTTATAAATAAAATAAAAAACCCATGTGCAAACAGCAATCAACAAAGCCACCCACCTCATAAATAACAGATAAAAACCAGTAAAACCAAGTAAAACTAGTTAAAATCCAATAAAATGAAGATCGTAGCTCATAAAAAAACCATCCACACACGATTAAAATATCAATCTTAAAACCATTGTCATAAATAGTTGTTAATAAACTTCTAATTTTTCGATCAAGGGTTTAGCAGCAAGTCGGAGGTACAATATTCATAGACTAATTTCTATACTTTCACTGAATCCTTATAAAAATACATAAAATTCTCCACAAAGTATCTACAAAAAGTTGTGTAAGTCTTCCCCAGTGTTTAAACCGTTTGGCATTTTAGTATCTAATTGAACAATATATTGGCGTTCCAGTTTTCGTAATTGTTTCTCTCTGTTACCACCCCTGATGGATTTCGGTACGGCATCTATTACAAAGTATTTGAGGTCATTCAAATTGTTCTGATGCACTAATTTAAAGTGTCGGGCCACAGGGTAGTTGGAATCGGAGTTAACAATAGCCCGTAGATGCTGAAGAATACGGTTAAATACTTGGAGTTTTGTACTGCCAACATATTTCAATTGACAAGTGCATTCCAGGACATAGACCGCATAATCAGTTTTACATGTAAACTGCCCTTTAATTTTACATGTGTTTGTGGAGAAAGCGTCTAAAAACTCAGTTTTGTTAATGCCAAATTTACAAGCCCTACAAGAGCTGCACTTATAAAAACCTGTCTTATTTGTTAACCAATTTGTTTTTTCTTGTATTTCTGGACTCGTCTTTACAAGTGCATCCCTCATAGAGGGTGCTCTTCTAAATGTAATTGATGGAGAATCCTGTATTTCTGATGATAATGAAATGTCAGATTTTAAAATAGGCCAGTTTTTAGTAATAATACGTCTGACCTGTTTGTGATGACAACTATACATAGTTATTAGTCAGACCGATGATTTTTCTTTGTTGGATTCATCATTAATACATAGAGGAATGACATCTTTCTCAATGTTTGTTATCGTTGTGTTTGCAGGGCTCTGTATTTTGGTTAAAGCAGTTTTTAGATCATGCATTTTGTAACCTTTTGCTAAGAATCTCTGTACTGATTCATTTAGGCAAATAGTTAAGTCTTGTTCGTTGCTGCAAATTCTTTTAATTCTTTTTAGGTCTCGTGAGCCAAAGGCTCGAAGAGACATTTTATATGTGGGATTTTCAAAGTGCTACCCACAGTCTTTTGGCTGGCCTAAACCTTGAGTGCACGATCATCACATGCACGTGCACAGCTGCTCCTCTGCTCATTGCATTCCCCCCTCCTTTCTCACCCAGCCCTTTGATGCTCTGCTCGATTACTTTCACTTTCACAGCTTTGACCCTTGCATTCCCCCCTCCCTTCTCACCCAGCCCTTTGATGCTCTGCTCGCATCTCCCTCCTCCCTGGGCGTGAAGGGAGACAGAGCCATCCTGCTTGATTAATGGCTTTTTGTGCTTGCCGCTGCTTGATCCCAACAACAATGCTCTTCGCGCTTATCTTGTTTAGTGTTTAGGGATTTCAACCATTTCCAGCTTCCGTCCCTATTTCAAGTCTGCCATGGTTTAATTTTAGCGTTACGATCGGCATTCGCTTTGCACTGACCTAGGTTACTATTTAAAGGGAGTTCAACCATTGCCGCTAAATCTGCCATTCTTCATTTTTATTTTCACAATTGGCATTTTTTTTTGGTACGCACAGAAGAGCCGAGACTCGAACCTGGTTCCCCAGTCACTAAGTCAGCAGCTCTGTTAAAACTTTCGGCGCGCGCTTTTTGTGCATGCCGCTGCTTGATCCCAACAACAATGCTCTTCGCGCTTATCTTGTTTAGTGTTTAGGGATTTCAACCATTTCCAGCTTCCGTCCCTATTTCAAGTCTGCCATGGTTTAATTTTAGCGTTACGATCAGCATTCGCTTTGCACTGACCTAGTTTACTATTTAAAGGGAGTTCAACCATTGCCGCTAAATCTGCCATTCTTCAATTTTATTTTCACAATTGGCATTTTTTTTTGGTACGCACAGAAGAGCAGAGACTCGAACCTGGTTCCCCAGTCACTAAGTCGGCAGCTCTGTATGTTAAGCCACATCTGTATCATAATAACGTCATTTTGGGGATGGGCTTGTTCCGGTTTCTTTCCCTGGGTGTGGCTTATTGTGGGCTTGTTATAGTCCACAGATGTGAGGATAGGAGCCAGATTATGAAATATCATCTCAGCACTCTGTGATGTTTTGTGTTCAGCTACAGAGCAGCTGTGCATTGCAAAGCTTAATCGGTCTTTTGGCAGTTATCCATACTTATTATATGTTACTTCCCTTCGTCACTGCCGCTTTGCCGTTGTATTTGCTTTCCCGTCCACCCCCACTCCTCTGGCGCAATTACTTGTTTAAATATTGCCTTCAACTCTACATCAAATTATGTTATATTTGTTAATTATGTGGAATCTATATATGTGTGTTTGCACACAGAGAGGCTATGTTGTTAGTATTGTGCGTACGGCGCTTACTAAATAAAACAGGCTTATAGGCAGAGGGAAAGAAAACATTTAATTGAAAACATTCTGCATGGTATTTTCAATAGCATCGGAATGTTGTTTACTTCTGCATTTGTAATATCAAATGTTTGTTTTGGTTTTCACTGCTGAAGCTGGTGAAACCGCCACTCACAGGCTTTCAGGCGGGTTCACCGCCTCTTGGAGAAAGATACCCGTGGAGCCTGAAACAATGGCGCGCGGGTTCTTATGTGTTTCTACAGTACCTACACCAGCTTTAGTGCGTGGTGTCCTGGCTTCCTAATCCAAGGGATGCTTCAGCAGCCCTGTAAACCGCCTTGGTCAGGGGCGTATTTTATCCAGCTCAGGTAGTTAACGTTGCTGTCAGTGGTTTGTAATCCTTATGACATGGGTACTTCAAGTCCCATGATGCAAGGAAAATACCTGGCCTGGACGAGCTATTCAAGTATGCCCTGGCATAGGAAACTTTGTGAGAGCTCTGGCAGTGAAAGCACAACCAGCTAACCGGCACAGCAGTGGTTAACAACATGGTGCCACTTTTGGTTAAAAAAAGGGTTTTCATGAATATAATGATGCCCACCATAAGCGTATGGCAATGGCGCGGGGTCGTCTTCCAAATGTAAACAGACCACAATCCGCGTTTATAACCTTATCTGTTCCTGAAGTAGAAGTAAATTGAAGAACTAATAATATGCAGAATATAGCATTACCGACGAGTAGAATTTGCTTTTATTTAGTTGAATTTTTTACAAACATAACTTTCGAGTATTTCAATAACTTAAAACATAGCGAGGATGATGATTTGCATCCGGAATTAGCACATAATAGAGAGCGGATGGATGCGTACTTTTGACTATTAGGGAACGCGCAGCTCGATGTCATGTTGGTTTCCTATTTCTTCCACTTCTGCGAACATGAGGCAAGGTGATGTTAATTCCTCATGATCGACGGCACAGCACAATGTTACAAGGTAGAGCAAGGGGCGGACGAGAACAGCATTGTTTCTGTGCTAAAACAGGGTGGCGATTTGACTTGATTTCTCTATATAGGTGTGCAGCAGACACGTTCAGTTTTTCAGTTGTGTTCCCCAAAGCATTTGAAATTATGGGCCATAGCAGCCAAGGTTTGAGCTTTCTTAGGTGTGACATTTTTTTCTCCCTCTATCAGGCCCCTTCTGCTTTTGTGATAAACAGTAAAAAAAAGCTCTGGCAGGTAACAATAAATGAAATATATATGTGTCTAGCGCCAAAGCACTCTTAGGACATCAGTGCGCTGCACAAGTGACTTCCATTCCAGTATAAAACCACATGTGGAAATGCACAGCTCCGCAAACAATGGTGCCTTAAACCCACTGCACTGAAGTTGTAATCTCGGTACGTGTGCTCCAGTGGCCCCTGTCTCCAGCTGCTCCTCTGTCCCTGCGCCTCCTCTCCAGCAGTAAACACAAGCCCCCCCCCCCCCCCCCCAGACAGGGGTATTCAACACCGCCCCTGCCCAACCCCCCTTCACTGGTGGCTAATGAGACCTGGACTGGAAGAGCAGGTTCTCTTTGAAGATCCCCATGAACCAGAGGCCGGCAGAGCCCAGCCCCGGACCAGAGCAGCAGATTGGGAACACGTGGGGTGGCACTGCATGCCCTGCAGCTATCGTAAGGGGCACTGCACACCCTGCAGGCACGGGCACAGCACAGCACTGCTACCATGCTCACAGCACTGCATACCCTGCAGCCACGGTAACGGACACAGCAATCTTATAGTATTTATTTATATTTATAGCAGTTTTATGTAGCGTGAACGTGCCCAAAGCATTTACAATGCAATATGGCATTGTAAATGACAATGCCTTTTATGTATGCGTTAAGAAAACCTGCAAAGTGTGTGTTTACGCGCACCACTTGCAGGTTTTCAAAACACATAAATAAAAGGCAGTGTCATTTACAATGTCAATAGCACAAACTCTCGCAAATGTGAGACCTATTGCATTGCAAATGCTTGTTAATGGGTGCTACTAGCATGGAGAATCGAGTTTCCCGCAGTCGTTTTTCTGTGTAATGTTGTGCATATAGTATTGTTGTTGATATATATCTCAACATCCAGGAACTCTACCCTCTCTTTGCTGATGTTTGCTGTAAATTCCAGGTTAAGATTGTTGATATTGATAGTATCAACAAACTTTTGTGCGGATTCAGTGGTGCCATGCCACACTATACAGAGATCGTCAATAAAACGCCACCATCTTACTATGTTTGACATGTATGAAACTTTCAGGGTGTGGTTCAGGATATGCTCCTCCCACCAGCCTACATGAAGACATGCATAGCTGGGGGAGAAGCATGCTCCCATCGCCACACCTCGTAGTTGTTGATAGACTTCTTTGTTGAACAAAAAATAATTGTTATTTAGGCATATATGTATCATGGTTAATAACATTTTGTTATGTTCATTAAATTTCACATCCCTGTTTTCGAGATATTTTTTATAGCATTAAGGCCATCTTCATGATTGATGCTGGTGTATAGGGAGCATATATCCATCACAATAAAACAATACTCACTGTCCCATGTAATCTCCCTAAGTTTGTTGAGAAAGTGGCCAGTATCCTTTATATATGAAGGAAGCATTTCTACAAAGTCCCTGAGAAAGAAATCCACATATTTAGACATGGATTCCAATAATCCACGTTGAGCGGATATTATAGGGCGCCCAGGCACAGGGTTTACTTGTTTGTGTACTTTAGGTATAAAATACAACGTTGGAGTATATGGATGATCAGTTTTCAAAAAATTGTATTCTTCTTTACTAATAAGACCCATTCTTTTCCACTGTGCTAGTTCCCTAAAGACTAGATCTTTTACCGCTCTTAATTCAGGAAATGTTGCCTTCCTATAACATAATGGATCCCCAAGATGTCTGAAGGCCTCTTTTATATAGGCATCACGTGGCCAGAGCATAATATTGCCCCCTTTATCTGCATTTTTCACAATTATGTTATTGTGCTCATTGATTTTCTTAATTAATCTCGAATATTGTTGTTCATTATAACTTCTATGTTTATTTTCACACAGTATATTTCTGTTCAACGTTTTCAATTCATCAAGAACACAGTCACTGAAAATGTCTATAGCATCCCGTGGCATAAGTGGGATAAAGGTTGAAGGGGGACGGAAAGGGCTGGAGGCAGGGCTGCTGCTAATAATCCCCATTTCACGAAGCTCCTCCTGTGTTTTCCCCATTATTTCATCTGCATGGCCCGCTAATGAATAAACATTTCTCAACATAGGCACATCCGATACCTGGAATTGATTACTTGGTTGATTCTCTATATTGGTCGCTGTAGCTGTGTTGGTCGCTTTCTTAAGTTTGTGAAATTTTATAAGTTTCAGTTTTCGTATGAATTTGAAAACATCAATTCGCGATTGTATGTATTTGAATCCTGATTTGGGGCAAAATGAAAGTCCTAAGGCTAAGAGTTGAATTTCTGCCTTATCAAGGTTCAAGTCAGTCAGGTTAATTACAGTGTTGTTAATTTTTTGATCTTCTTCTCTTTTTACTTCTGGAGAGGTTTCCCCCTTCCTCTTTTGCCTCTCCAATTGCCTCTTCCGCCTGCGCCTCTCATTGCGGCGCTTGTTTCGTTTAATCCCTTTGGTTTCTGTTGTAATCTGGGCCTTAAGGTGTTTTTCCGGTCCTCTATGATAAACCCCAATTCTTCAGATGGAGTGAAACTAGCAGGATTAGTTATTCCTTCATTTGGAAGACCACATTCATCCGATTCACCACTGCTTACTAGAGAGCTTGCATCTGTGTCAGACAAAATAACAACATTGTCTTCATTTTGTATTTGGGTTGCTGGTGCTTTCTGACACAAAGCTTGTTTTTTACAGATTCAAACTTTTTAGAGAAAGTGAATATTTTTCCCATCTCATAATCTCTTTTATCCCTGGCGAATTTGAAAATTTTACGCTCCTTGATAACAGTCTCATGTTTGTCTAAACGTTTCTTAATGTCCTCTTTTCCCTTTTTGATTACATCTTGTTCATCCATGGTATCAAGTTCCTGATTTAATTTGTCTATTTGTTTCACTATTTCCGCCCTATCAATTTCAGCGTATTTTATCAGGATGCATACCATGTTCATTGATGCATCAAGATTATTGGTGGCCCATTCTTGTAGCATTAGGGGGTTGGGGTTCTCAAATGATGGTGCAATTAGAACCCGCAACCCCCTTGGAACTCTTCCTGCTTCCTTATATTTCTGCAGGGATTTTCCTTCCCACCATTTTGTTAGTTCCGTGCGTTGTAGTTTTTCTAACTTCTTCAAAAGTACTTGGACATTTTGTTTCTCCCCATTGTTGGTATTGGTATTTCTATTGATGTTGATATTGCTGCCCTCCGGTAAATTTAAGTACAAGGCGTCCGCAGCTGCCTCACGGTCACGGAGCACGTCCACCGCAGTAGCCATTACGGCGTTTTCGTATGGAAAATATTTATGCACTGTTCGCCGAAGAGTATATTTGCTTTTACTCCACTCGGCTCGTGTTACTTATTCTAGATTGTGTCGAATCTCTTCACCCTCTTAAATGTCAATATATACAGACACTGTTTTTTGCATATGCGTGTGCACGGCTCACCACAGAGCATCCCGGTTTTACTTCGGTTAGTCCTCCGACTCCAAAATATTCTCCGCGTTGCTCCTACGAGGATACGCCGCAGCAGTCAGCAGTCAGCAATCACTTGTCGTGTCTATCATGTGACTTCAGGGGGGCTGGCTCTCAATACTCCTTCCGAGTTTCTCCACAAATCGCGAACGCGATATCTGCTACAATGAGCCTGCCACTTTCCGAAGAGGGGTCCGTATATGGGCGGTTGTAACAAAAAACACCGAAATGATAAATCCAGCACGATCCAGCATTAATCCATCGAGAGACATAAGCAGGAACGGACCACCACACAAAGAAGTCTTGTTTCAATCTTGAGTGCTTTATTCCATATTTTCAGCCAGCATGACGCGTTTCGACCGGGAAGCCTGGTCTTGATCACATGACATGCCCCGACCACCCACGTGTTTAAATACAGGTATGGTTGAAAACCGGCTCCTCCCATGAGTAAGTATAAACAACAGACTTAAGACTTTAGAAATTTCTCATTCCATGGTCGCTGTTACGTGCACACATATGAAACAACATATATTTTTGGCAATCAAGGAAAAATGTGTGAATCCAAACAAATATAAATATAAATATTATCTACTGGCGGTCGCCAGTAGATAGTTATAGTTAGGACCGTGTTTCCATAGGAAATCCGCAACATTCTATTTGGAACAAGTTTGGCGCCGGTTGACGAATCCTCACGAAATTTTCAAAATAGGTGGGGCGCTCCACTCCGCTCCTACCCTGAAAGTCTCGGGGGGGATTCGTCAAGCGGGGGCTGAGAAAAAAGGGGGTCCCAAAACGCGTTTTCCCCATGCAATTTTCCATAGGGACCTTTAGTCCAAGGTACAGCCCGAACGGCTGAACAGAATTACTTGAAATTTGGCAGAGAGGTAGTCCTCAGGTCAGGGAAGTGCCTTTTGCAGGTGTCAATCTGTTCAGTAGTTCCTGAGAAATTCAAAAGTAAAATCAAATATATATGTGGGCGGAGCCTAACCACACATCTCATCCTGAGATCTGATTGGCTGTCAGCACTTCATCCAAGAAGTGTTGGCAGCCATCTTGGGACCAATATACATGATAGCACCTCATTAAAAAGCATTGCAATTAATAGAAGGTTTTAAGACTTTAGTTACATTATAAATCATTTGTTGATGGTACCATACTCATTTTAGGAATTGTGGTATGTTCTAAGGTGATTTCACCATGTGAAAAACCTTCTGCTGGGATATCATAATTGAGAGAAAAATATTTTCTCATGCTTTTCCCACATAGGTTTGGAAGGTGATCTATAAACTAAACTGAGAGCTTATTTTCTGTAAATTCACATTATCTTTCTCAGTCATGTGAGAATGAAGTCTGACATTCTCAGTAAAACGTGTACATCCAACAAGGGCAGAGACTGTCAGTTGATTCCTTTGTGTTCTACTGCAGCTTCCCAGAGTGTTCCAAAGAACAACTAGAGCGCTAACAGTCCTACTTATGATAAACGTATGGCACACCTGAAGCCATCTTGCTTGGATTCAAGTGGTAACTCTTAAAACATTTAATTTAAAAAGGAACAAAATGAGGGGGTTCATTTTTCCATAAAAAGTATTATTAGTGCTGCAGAAAAAAAATTAGGGCACATTTTGAGTGACTTCTCAAATCCTCTTCTATTTCATTAAAAAGTTCTGACATGCAGACTGAAACATGCACTTTCAATACCAGCAGCAGTTTTCCCTGGTGAGCAGTAGCTTTACTACAGTGATCTAATGAGCAAAAAGAGTGCTAACATACTGAATTTATGGCAAATGTGTGACACATCTGAATACCTTCTTGATGGAATCAAAGTAAAAAACTGAAAGTATTTCCTACTGAGGAGACTGCAGTAAATGAGGAAATTAGGAAACTTCATAACAAATAAGTCTCCCAAGATGGCCACCAGAGACAAAAGAGCCCAAATGTAGCCCAAATATCACCCAGATGTAGCCCAAGTATAGCCCAATGACAGAATGTCCCAGAATGTTCTTTAAAACAACTAGAGCGCTTACTGTCTTCATTATGACAAAAGTATGGCACACCTGAAGCCATCTTGATTGGAATAAACTGGTAACACTTAAAACATTTAATTTAAAAAGGAACACAATGAGGGGGTTCATTTTGCCATAGAAATTATGATTAACGCTGAAGAAAGAAAATGAGGGCACTTTTTGAGTGACTTCTCAAATCCTCTTCTATTTCATTAAAAAATTCTGACATGCAGACTGAAACATGCACTTTTAATACCATGAGCAGACTTCCATGGTGAACAGTAGTTTTACTACAGTGATTTAATGAGCAACTAGAGGGCTAACATTCAGAATTTATGGCAAATGAGTGACATATCTGAATACCTTCATGATGGAATCAAAGTAAAAAACTGAAAGCATTTCCTACTGAGGAGACTGCAGTACATGAGGAAATTAGGAAACTTCATAACAAATAAATCTCCCAAGATGGCCACCGGAGACAAAAGAGCCCAAATGTAGCCCAAAATCACCCAGATGTAGCCCAAATATAGCCCAATGACAGAAGTGTGCAAAACACTTATTATTTTGTGTTTTTGCAGTGTTATATAGTGCAGACTTGTCAGGTATTGGAGTGCTTTACATGAGCATTGGTTACATCACACAAGAACAAATTCATTTTGGTTGTAGACATGGGGAGACTTAGTGATTTGACCAGAATCACAGAATGTTGAGCTGAAGCAGAAACTCCAACCTGGTTCCCCAGTTGCAAAGTCTGCCGTTCTGGAAGTAACACCACATCCTCTCCCCTAAGTGCAACATTTAATCAAGTGGTCAACTGGATAAAAAAACATAAAGATAACAAATAATTTAAAAGTGCTTTGTCGCTATTTGAAAACTCAGAAAATATGTCCTTATTTTAGTCTTTTAGAGCACTAACCATAATTTTGATGCCAATAAGACCCTCTCATATATGTAATTTCTAAAGGAAATGCTCTAGGTATTACAGTTTTGATTACATCAAGATGACGTCAGGCGTTCCAAACTTTTGTAATAAATATAGAATGTTAGCAATCTAGTTGTTCATTAGGATACTGTTGAGAGGCAGAGGCCAGGGGCACGGACTCTGAAAATTGAAGGCAGCTAAGAGGGTGGAAAGGCAACAATTTAACCACACTGAGCAGGCAGGAAGGGCCGTGGCAGCACAACAGACTATGGGGGGCAGTGGAAAGGGGGGCAGGGGCAACAAACCAACAATACAGGACTTGCAAGAGAGGCTGTGGCAATGTAATAGACCATTGTGGGCAGAAGGAAGAGGCAATGGTAGTACAACCATACATGCCAACAGACCCGATTCAGCCAGGAAACGTCCAATGTTTTTAAGCTCAAATGGGCTTTATTTGATCTGTCTCCTGTCTACAATCTCCTCTTTTTCAATGTAACTCAAAGGGGAAAATCAACACCCCAGTTTTTTTTCAAAATCTCCCTCTAACCAAGTTCAAAATGTTCGCAAGTATGGTACATTGGATCATGGAAGGAAATGGGGTAGGGACATGGACTTGGATAACAGAGGACAGGAGGGACATGGAGAGGTGCACCAAACTGACCCTGCAGGGCAGGCATCAGGGTTTGCAGCAGCACAATACACCACACAGGGCATGCGGGACAGGAGTGCAGCACAACAATCCATAGAAAGCAAGAGGGAGGGGACAGGACCATGCAGATGGACAACAGAGAACAGAGGGGCAAGAGGCAATGGTAGCTAGCTGACCATAATGCACAACCAGGAGAGAAAGCTGCCGCATAACAGACCATAAAGGGCAGGAGGTACGGATCAGGGGCATTACAATGGAACAGACAAGCCAGGAGGGAGGGAGTAGGGGTCTGCACATGTAAACAGAGGGCTGGGGGCAAGGGGGCAGGGCAGGAGCAGCAAGATAGCCATGGAGGTCAGGCAGGATGGGCACTAGAAGCAAGACACACCATGAAGAGCAACAGTGAGACTGTGTTGGCATACACACAGACCATGGAGGGAAGGTGGGAGGGGGTCAGGGGCAGCTAACTGACCACACAGGGAAGGTGGGAGGGGCCATGGCAGCACAGAAGACCATGCATGGCAAGTGGGAGGGTTAGTGGCAGCACAATGGATATGATGGGCAAGAAGGAGGGTGCAGGGGCATGCACAAAGGACGATGGAGGATAGAAGGGAGGGTCAGGACCTGTGCACAGACAAGAAAGTTCAGGGGAAGGGGCCTCACAACAGACCGCACGTGGCAGGCAGGAGGAGCAGTTGCAGCACAACAGACCAGGGAGGGCAGAAGGGTGTGGCAGTACAATGGACCATGTAGGACAGGAGGAAGAGGATAGGGGCATGGCATGTGGACAGGTAGGGTGGAGGTGGCAGGGACAGGTTACAGTCATCTGACAATGCTAGGCAGGTGGGAGGGGAGTGGAGTGGCAGCTCAACAGAACACTCAGAGTAGATAGGAGTGGCAGGTCCATGGAACATGGTGGGCAAAAAGGATGGAACAGGGGCATGCACAAAGACATCGGAGGGCAGGGGGAAGGAGAATAGGAGCAGCAAGCTAAGCACAGAGTTTAAGCAGGAGGTCAATGATGGGGCATATAATTGGGCAATGGAGGGCAGGAGGAGTGGACTGGTACATCATACTAAATTGAGGGCAGTGGCAGCACATCAGACCATGCATGGCAGGAGGGAGGAGGCTAGGCCATGGATTCACACAACAGAGGATAGGGAGGAGGGGGATGGGGCAGCAAGCTAACTGTTCAGAGAAGGCGGGTATTAGGAACTTTATTGTTTTTAAAACGTGTGTCTGTGCAAACTACTTAAAATATGAACAAGTATGCAGCATAATCTCACTTTTATTCAGGAAGAAGAGGACGTTTGTGACTGTGACTCCGGGCTCACTTGGCAGAAACACCCCCTGACCCTCCACCCCCTATCGCAAAATGTAATGCCCGTGAAAAGGGTAGGTGAACACAGTGTTATATAGAACATAGTCCTGAGAGCACGATTGAAAATGAAAACTAGATATAGTGTATGGTATAAACTATGCACCAAAAAGTGTGATATAAGATGAACCGGGCGTGAAATATAATATGCAATACATTGTGCGCAATGACAGATTCATTGGAGAGTGCGATATAGCACAGGCTCTAGCGTGTGCTATGCGATATGCGCCTTGGAGTGTAATATGCACAGGGCAGTGTTGTGTAACCTAACTAGTCTCTAAAGTTGTAATATAAAATATGTGCTGGGGAGTGTAACGTTGCATATGCACTGTGACAAAGATATGGATCCCAGATTGTAATATGTTTGGCATAGCACTGTGCGTTATAACATAGGCATCGAGGAAGGCACGGTAGATGGGGCAATATAACCCTTGCGAAGACAAGTGTGGCATGACATATTCACGGGGTGGTGTTACAGTGCACATGGGCTAGAGAGTGTCATAGCATATGCACTAGCTAGTGGAATACAACACAGAGGTGTGTGGCACTCAGCAGGCAATGGTGGGTGTAACACAGCATTGGGCTCTGCCAGGAGCGCGCTGTGACTCTCAAGTGATGTCCGGCCCTGGGGATTGGGGTCAAAAAAATATAATTAGGAGACAGGCCCTGGGGGATGGGGTCATCAGGGCCAATAAATTAGAATAAGAAGGGGAACCACACAGCCCCCCTTCTTAAAAAATTAAAATAAATAAAAGACTGGCATCGTGCCGGAGGCCACGCCCCCTCCTTGCAGCACTCTGCAAACGCGCCCCCTGGCGAGTTGTAAGTTGGGGAATTAATTCCTCTTCAATACTGAGGGTCCCTGAGGGCCAACTAGCCCAACGGGCATCTCCAGTATGCGCCAGGGAGCTGCGCTGCAGACAGGTGTTCTGAGGCCAAGCCCCTTTTTACACCTCTCTGCAACGCAGCTCTGTGGCGCTTACTGGAGGTACCTAGTGGTCTAGTTTGACCCTAGGGACCCTTAGGATTCAAGGGGACTTAATCTCTCAACTTAGAACAGCCACAGGGCGCGTTTACACAGTGGTGAAGAAGGGGACGGGGCCTGAGGTGACATGTGCAAACACGCACTATGGCACGTTTTAAATTGGGGATATAATTTCCCTTCAATACTGAGGGCACCTGGGGGCTAACTAGCCCACCAAGGGCTTCCTGTAAGCGCCACTGAGCTGCATTGCAGAGAGGTGGTCCAGGCCGTGCCACTTTTTACACCTCTCTGCAACGCAGCTCTGTGGCACTTACTGGAGGTACCTAGTGGGCTAGTTGGACCCTAGGGACCCTCAGGATTCAAATGAACTTAATCTCCCAACTAAAAACGGACACAGGGCGTGTTTACACAGTGGTGAAGGGAGGGGACGGGGCCTGAGTTAACGTGTGCAAAAACGCCCTGTGGCCTTTTTTAAGAGGTAGTTTTAATCCCCCTGCCCTATTATATACTAGGGGCTTACAGAGGAGGTCATGCTAATCACAGGGGGACCCCAACGCATAGTGTTCCCTAGTGTATGTAGGTGTTTTCACTGTATTCTAAGTGTCTTTTAACATAGCACTGGCTCTAGGACTGGTTAGTCAGACTCAGTTACCACCAGTATCCGTCTGAAAAAGTTGAGGGTACAGGATGATTTTGCAACAAGGCTTTTTTCTGCTCTTCTTTTTGTTCTTTCTGCACGTTATCCTTCTTCCTGCACTTTTCTTCGTCTTTGAGCACTTCTTTTTTTTTCTTTCTGTCCATTTTTTCTTCTTTCTTCACATGTCCTATCTCTGTAGGCATAGTTAGAAATTAGCATTTAAAAAACCTTTGAAATTCACAGAAAAAATCATAGGTTTCAGGCACGTTATAGTTAGGAACTAGCATTTAAAAAACCTCAGAAATTCACTGAGAAAACCATGTCATCAGTGATGTCATGAGTGATGTCACTGACCATGTCATGAGTGATGTAATATGTGACGTCATCAGCAGTGCATTGCGGGGGCGCGAGTTATAGTTAGCTGAACTAACTATAACGGGGGAATTTCAATGGTTTTGCACAAGTGAAAAGTCCAGCTAACGATAACACCCCTGAAACCTATGGTTTTTTCAGTGAATATATATATGCATATGCATTTATATATATGTATGTGTGTGTGTATATATATATTCACTGAAAAAAACATAGGTTTCAGGGGCGTTATAGTTAGCTGGACATTTCCCTCGTACAAAACCCTAGAAATTCCCCTGTTATAGGTAGTTCAGCTAATTATAACTCGCGCCCCCGCAATGCACTGCTGATGACGTCACATATTACATCACTCATGACATGGTCAGTGACATCACTGATGACATCACTGATGACATCTCAAATGACATCACTGATGACATCACTGATGACGTCATCCATGTGACAAATTAGTGCACCTTCTCACACCCTAATATAACCTTTGATACACCGACTCAAAATTTCAGACGGCCATTTTGACAACCATAGATACTCCAATACCAATAACTACACACCCACTCATTGACTTTTAGGTCTACATACATGTCCACTCACTCACCTGTACAGTCACTCATACTTACAGTCACTCTGTGCATTTATACACCTATATAGACACTCACACACCGCCAATCATCCATTGAGGTACTGACACATCTAGTCAGTCATGCAAATAATTAATCACAGTCCAATTTACTCACCTATACAGTTAAACACACTCAAGTTCACTTACTCATAAAAATACTAACAAATTCTGTGTCTTCCTGCAGAAAAACAAACAGCCCATGACAGATATCCTTGCACTATGGCGCATACAGCCACTCCCAAAATCACACACTCTCACATATCGATAGTTATATACTCTTACACACATATACATTGCGTTTCACATATGTAGTTACTGACACATGTACAACTGAGATATACATTCAATCACTAACACACCCTTACACACCCTTACATACAGTCACCCAACCATACAGTCCATCACAGATGCACTCTTAAAACCATGCACCCACTGAATCACCCACTCACACATCTAGTCACAGAGTCACACATACCCTACCCACACAAACACTCAGGCACCCATACAGGTACTCAGACAACCAATAACCCATATAGACACTCATATAGCTATTCACAAAACCATGCAGCCACTTATACACCAACACACAGACACATACAGACATTCACACAGTTTAGTCACTAGTCTGCAGTAAGATACATTTAATGACTCACTTATAGAGTCAGTTACGCACCTAGAAAATCATCCACTTGTCACCCACTTATTCTTCAACAGGCCTTTCCCTATATATATTAAACATATTAAAACTGTTCAGAAAAACACACTCAATGGATGATGTTATCAGTGATGTCATCAGTGATGTCATTTGAGATGTCATCAGTGATGTCATCAGTGATGTCACTGACCATGTCATGAGTGATGTAATGTGTGACGTCATCAGCAGTGCATTGCGGGGGCGCGAGTTATAGTTAGCTGAACTAACTATAACAGGGGAATTCCTAGGGTTTTGTATCAGGGAAATGTCCAGCTAACTATAACGTGCCTGAAACCTATGGTTTTTTCAGTGAATTTCAAAGGTTTTTTAAATGCCAATTCCTAACTATAACGTGCATGAAACCTATGGTTTTTTCAGTGAATTTCAAAGGTTTTTTAAATGCTAATTCCTATCTATAACTTATCTCTAAAGATATCATGAAAAGCATTCTTTTTTAAAAGTAGGGTGCACATTAGTTTTGTGGAAAAGCATCTTTGTGATTGGTTAAGAAAAAGCAGTTTCAACGTGGAGTACATATCATAGGATAAAATTTGCTCAGCTCAACCACACCTGCTACTTGCATTTGGAAGGCACTGTTCGAACTTAAAACAATCGTGAACTTTTAACCTGCACGTGTCGTTAAATGTTCAAGAAAATGTTGCAAAAAAATATTGTTAAGTTTTAAAAAATTGATGAACTTTTAACCTGCACGTGTTGTAGAATGTTCTAGAAAGTGTGTTGATAGAATACGTTGCACTTCTGACTTCTATGTGTTGTTGAAAATTAAAAAAACGGTTCATATGGAAAATTAAAAAGAAACCAATAGAGAAGTTTTGAAACCTAAAAGAATCAAGGAACTATTCTAATTTATTCTTTACATGTATTTATGTGTGGAGCAACAAAATTATAGACACAACAGCACCGGGAAGAGGAAGAAGCAGGGAGTGGGGGGAGGGGGGGGGAGATGGGCAGAATGGCACACATGCACAATTAAGTACAACACACATATAGACTAACAATGGCCAAAATGAAACACACCAACAAGGAGCACAAGTCACACAACCCGCCAACATCACACCACTGAACGAGCATAGAAGTGAAAACCACGCTGCATTCATACAGGATGTGTACAAAGGCCAGTCGTTGGTGTTGTGGGATGTCTGCGACCATGGTCATCATGGATGAGATGCCCAGCATGTGGCACATGGTCGAGTTCGATGTGTGTTATGTTGCCAAACGGCTGCTCCTCCCTCCCACGAGCCCCCACACTTTTGTACGGTGCGCTGTTGTATCTCGTGAACTCGTACGGCACACCATTGTAATGCCTATTTGCGCATGTCCTGCTACATTCCAACTACACCATCACAGTGCCGTTTGGAGGTGGTGCATGCCACTTTACAACATCGACTGCTGCGGCTCTTGTAGCAGGCCACACCAGAACACAGAGACACACTTACCGCACTTCCTGTACACGGACATGTCCGAGACACCCCGTTCCCCTTGCCAGATAGGCACACCCCTGCACTGACCTGTGAACCCCAGACCAGCACATGCCAGTTGTGCATGCTGGAGGATGCGTGCGTAGCTACACGTCCAGGCTCACTGCCAACGCTGAGGTGACAGCATACTGTGATGTTGCAGGGCTCGTACCTATCATGCTAAGACAATGACTACAGGGACACACTTGCTAAGATGTGGGTTTGGGGGGCATTGCCGGTCCTGGAGTTGTTGAGATGAGTTTTCTGGCCCTCATGGGTATCCCTGTATCATGCTCATTGACTCTATGGCACCTGTGGGTGTTCTGGTGTGGCTCTTGGCTGTGTTCCCTTTCATGGTGCAGGTAGTTGTCCTGCTTAACACCAGCAGAAGTTAAACAAATAATGGGGTGACCCAGTATCCCTCAGAACCTGGGCAGTAAGTTTATAAGGTAAACAGTGGTTCCGTTGGGTGAAAGTATTGCTTTACGCATTAGGCATAGTCAAGCGTTATTCAGATAATATACAATAATTAAACTGTAAGCAACACACAAGACAATTCAAATGCAAAACAAATTCTTTATATATAAATTACGTCATTCATATATGTATGCATCAATATTTCATGAAGGGCCGTCAAGAAATAGTGTGATGACACAAGTGACACAGTGAATAATAAGTGCTCGGTGACAGTGTGCGTGATATGTACAGTAGTTTAAAATCGAGGATATTCGAAAGTGGCCAGGGGGTGTACAATAGTAAAGCTGCGTAATGGAAGAGTTCCTTTTGGCGCAGATTCTATGCGAAGGTCCACATGATAGTCGACGTTTCAACCCTAGTACTGCACTTTTGATAGGTCAGTGCGGGTCTTCATCAGGACTTGAATTAAGCGTGACGGCCTGTGAGTGACAAGAGGACTTGGTCAGGTGTGTTGACATTAAAGAAAGGATCTATGTACTGAGGGTGGTGGATGACTCACCTTAGTAGGAGAGAAATTCAGATTCAAAATAGTATAAAGTCTATGGAGTAGGTAGTCATCCAGCATGAGTCTCAGGATGGAGTTCACTCCAGTGGTCTATCTTGTTGAAGGGCCTGTAAGTAATTACAATCAATGTAAACACAAGAAAAGGCGGGGGTGGGGGTTAACGATCAACGTGAAGAGGGAGCCTGACTTGCTCACCTATGTTGATTCACTGGGCCCGTAGCATTCGGGGCTCCACCGTTGTATCTAGAATGGTTGTATCTAGAAGATAATAAATAACGGGATGTTAGCGTGAACAAACGCTGCACATAGGCCGGTGAGTGGGTCGAAATAGTGCAGGGTTGGCGCTCACCTATTTACTTGCGAAGTGCTGTCTAGAATCCAGACGCTTCTATTCCCTTAGTGTGGGTAAAGTTGGCTTCTTCAGACAAAATTAACTGTAAAGAAGCAAGAATCAAGTTTGAATTTGAAAGTCTGAGATCAGAAAGGGAGCAAGGTCTGAGATTATACGGGTTTGCTTGGGGAATCCGCAATTACCTCATTCGGAAGAACGGGCAGCAGGCCTGGGGGTCCTGGCTCATCTGATTGAATTGGCAGTCACGTCTGCAGTGAGTCTGCATAAAAGCCGAGTGTGGCGTGCGCGTGTACGTCGACCGCTGTGGGTTGCTAGGCAACGAGTTGCGCTAGCGCCAATGAACGTAACCGGTCGTCATAAGTTACCGTGGTAACAGAGTAAACAAATACGTCATCTAAGGGAATCCCATGCGCCAATTGCTGAGCAACAAGTGATGCGTGTCGCGAGCGTCAACGAACGTAACTAGTCGTCATATGTTACGTGGTAACAACGTAAAAAATTACGTCATCTAAGGGAATCCCATGCGCCAATTGCTGAGCAGCAAGTGATGCGTGGCGCGTGCGTCAAGGAACGTAACCAAACATCATATGTTATTACGGTGACCAAGTAAACATTTACTATATGCACACCTATTTTAGCGGTCAGCATGAGATTAAAGTCTCCATACAAGGTTTAAAATGTGCTCGGGTGGGAAGCCGAGGTACAAATAACAAGATTCCAATAATTCGTGCTACATTGTATGGTTCATAGCAGTCATTCACATAACATAAAATAAACAATTTCAGGGAGTGCAAGTTCGTACATATGTAAAGAAATCAGACAGTTCTATGTATACTGAAATTAGGGAGTGCTGCACAAAATGAATCCAAAGTGTGGTGAAGGATTCAGACAGTTCTATAATTTGGTCAAGTGACTCCTGTATACCGAGCTAGGTCTGGCTGGGCATAGGGGGGGTGATCAAAGTAGGCCCATTTGTTTTGAGATCTCCTCCATCTCATTCAACCCGTTCTGGACTGAGTTAAGCAAATGGATCCATCTACACTCCTTGTAGTTCAGTATCCTCGCAATTGACCCACCCCTGCTACTAGGGATGATTTTTTCTAGTACCCACCATGTGATGTTATTGGGAGAGTGATTGTGTGAGGCATAATGTTCAACCATAGGTGCCCCATGTACCTTACATCTTATCCTACTCATGTGCTGCAAAATTCGTACTTTCACTTTCTGAGTTGTTTGTCCCACATATGTGAGTCTGCAGGGACATTGGATGGCATAAATAACATTCATGCTGTTACAATTAGTAAACTGGGAAAGTTTGTATGTTCTACCAGTATATGTGAATGTAGTTCCTTCATAGCATACGTCGCACGCCTTGCATTGCCCACATTTGTGATGTCCAGTTACAGGTGCCAGCCCCAACAGATCCCTGAGGTCAGGTTGTTTAGGTGTGTCCAAGTATGCATTCACCACCGAATCCTTAATGTTTTTGCCTCTCTTGAAAGCGAATGTAGGGTCCTGTGATATCTGTAGTTCACTCGCGACCAGGTTCCAATATTTCTTTACAACTTTCTTTATTTCATTGCTTTTGGTGTTGAATGTAGTCACACAGACTATTTTGTCTGCCTCTAGTTGTTTTTGGTTGGTCTCTAACAATTGTTCCCGGGGGCAATACCATGCCCGTTTCTTTGCCCGCTTGAGTAGGCCTCTAGGATAACCTCTCTCTCTGAGTCTGGACACTAATATTTCAGATTCCCTGAAATAGTCTGTCCTTCTTGTGCAGTTCCTCCTCAGTCTGAGGAATTGGCCATACGGGAGGTTGTCTCTCAGACTACGTGGGTGATGGGACTGGTATTTGAGTAAAGAGTTTTTTTCCATGGGTTTACGATACAAATCACAGTATAGCAGATTATCTTGTGAACGGAATGTTAAGTCCAGAAAATCAATTGCTTCGTTATTGCTTGTCATTGTGAACTGGATATCTGTAGATCTCATATTTAACCAGGTGAAGAAATTATTGAGTTCGATGTTGTCCCCATTCCAAATCATTATCACGTCGTCTATAGAACGCTTCCATACTGCGATGGCATTCAGGTATGGGTTGTCCAGACTATACAAATGTTCCTCTTCGTAATGGTCCATGTACACATTCGCTAGACTTGGGGCATATGTAGCACCCATGGCTACGCCCTTGCACTGGTAATAGAATTGTTTTTTGAAGGTAAAATAATTCTTTTTCATGGCAATATCCAGTAGGGAGATGAAAAATTCGGTAGGGATCCAATGTGGTCTTGATCTGGAGTCCAATGTGTTTCTGATGACATCCAATGCAGCGTCTTGAGGAATTGAAGTGTACAAGGAGGACACATCTAGTGTGACCAAGAGTTGAGTATGGGGATCAAATGCCTGTCCTTCCAGTATTTGTATGACGTGCGTCGTGTCCCTTATGAATGATTTTGTTTTTGACACGAAGCGTTGTAAAAAATAGTCTATGAATTGATTGAGTGGTTCCAGGATTGAGCCACATCCCGAGACAATGGGTCTTCCAGGTGGCTTTTCCAATCGTTTGTGTATTTTAGGTAAAGTATAGATGGTCGGTGTTCGAGGGTCTTTGCTGTTAAAGAAATCATATTCATGCTGGCTTAGGAATCCTTTAGAGAGACCTCCTTTGGTCACTTTTTCTATCATGGATTTTAGAAGAGGCGTGGGGTCACGTGGGGTTGGTTGGTAACTATCCTCCATTCCTAGTTGACGTTCAAGCTCCTCCACATAGTCGTCTGTGTTTTGTAGTACCACTGCACCACCCTTGTCAGCTGACTTGATAATGATGGTTTTATTATCGCTCAAGGAACGTAGGGCACTTTTTTCTTCTTTGCTGATGTTGTATTTTATGTACTTCCTTTCTGCCACAATTTGCATGGTTTCTTCGAGTACAATTTTCTCATATGCAAGTATTTTATCACTCACCATGTGTGCCCCTGTGGTGAAAGTTGAGATAGGTCTAAATCCTGTGGCAGCAGGCACGGGGTTGTAGGTATTTTTGCTGAAATAGTACTTCAATCTGATTTTGCGAAAGAAGCGTTGTAGCTCAATTTTAATCTGGAAAGAGTCAGGGATGGTTGTGGGGACAAAGGAAAGTCCTTTGGCAAGCACATCTTTTTCAGCCTGAGACATAGTGTGACTTGATAGGTTGATGATTGGATCAGATGAGTTAGTGCTATTCTGATTCATTGGAGGAATGGTGTTAGTTTCAGGTAGATGGGGTGTGGGTTGTAGAATGGTCCCCGATTGGTCAGGCGACCGGACAGAGGGTGTATGAAACTCTACCATCTGTAAGTTTGCCTCCGTGTAGAGATTTCCCTGTGTGTTTCCGGTTGGTAGAACCGAACTCGTGATGTGCCTTGCTGAGTGTTCCTGCCCCTGTTCCATCCTCTCGGTCTCTCCCAGTTCTGAGCTCTCCCTCCGCCCCTGTTGTTTTGGCGGTAGCCCTCTCCTAAAAAACGTGAACCCTGGTTGGTTTGTGGGTTTGAGGAGGGTCCGTCAGAATCAGTATCTGAGCCACTTCCCACAGAGGAATTTGAGAAGGTGTAAAATCTTCTGGGTCCCTGTCGACTTCTATTGCTAAAGAAACTCTGACTGTCTTGCTGGTAATAGTCGTCTGATAAATATGGATAAGTGATGTTTTTGTCGTAGTTCCTTATATCCTTGGATAACTTATCTAGCTTCCTATTCAGAGTGATGGTATTGAAGTCAGAGAGTGTCTTTTCGGCTCTTTCTAATGCCTCCCTGGCGTTGGTAAGGGAAGTATCATCAATAAGTTCCTTTTTAAGGTTCTCTATTTCTTGTGTTAGATTTTTAACGTATTCTAGTGCTGTTTCCACCCCAAGGACCATCCAATGCCTGGAGCAGTTGTTCGCTACGTAACTGAATCCTTCTCTGAATTTCGGGATATCTATGAATATAGCAGGCTCATTGCGTACTTGCAGGCCTTTGGGAATTATGTTAGACTGGAGGTATTTTGTCAATACATGCCCGTGAAGGCGTGCTCTGATTAGCTTCTTCTCCAATCTCTCAATTTTAGCCAATTTCTCATTCAGACTGGTGTCTGCTGACACTCTATCAGAACCTAGTAGAAATCCAGAGGCTCCCTGGTCATGTATCAATTTGGCTATATAGTCTTCACTATATGACAAGGTTTCTCTTTCAGACATACTAGAACAATACACAAATAATACTCAAATTGAAAATTAGTCCGAAAACATTAAATGAGAGTAAAAACCCTCGCAGGTAGAAACCTGCACCATTTATAGTTAAACAAATAATGGGGTGACCCAGTATCCCTCAGAACCTGGGCAGTAAGTTTATAAGGTAAACAGTGGTTCCGTTGGGTGAAAGTATTGCTTTACGCATTAGGCATAGTCAAGCGTTATTCAGATAATATACAATAATTAAACTGTAAGCAACACACAAGACAATTCAAATGCAAAACAAATTCTTTATATATAAATTACGTCATTCATATATGTATGCATCAATATTTCATGAAGGGCCGTAAAGCAATAGTGTGATGACACAAGTGACACAGTGAATAATAAGTGCTCGGTGACAGTGTGCGTGATATGTACAGTAGTTTAAAATCGAGGATATTCGAAAGTGGCCAGGGGGTGTACAATAGTAAAGCTGCGTAATGGAAGAGTTCCTTTTGGCGCAGATTCTATGCGAAGGTCCACATGATAGTCGACGTTTTAACCCTAGTACTGCACTTTTGATAGGTCAGTGCGGGTCTTCATCAGGACTTGAATTAAGCGTGACGGCCTGTGAGTGACAAGAGGACTTGGTCAGGTGTGTTGACATTAAAGAAAGGATCTATGTACTGAGGGTGGTGGATGACTCACCTTAGTAGAAGAGAAATTCAGATTCAAAATAGTCTAAGTCTATGGAGTACGTAGTCATCCAGCATGAGTCTCAGGATGGAGTTCACTCCAGTGGTCTATCTTGTTGAAGGGCCTGTAAGTAATTACAATCAATGTAAACAGAAGAAAAGGCGGGGGTGGGGGTTAACGATCAACGTGAAGAGGGAGCCTGACTTGCTCACCTATGTTGATTCACTAGGCCCGTAGCATTCGGGGCTCCACCGTTGTATCTAGAATGGTTGTATCTAGAAGATAATAAATAACGGGATGTTAGCGTGAACAAACGCTGCACATAGGCCGGTGAGTGGGTCGAAATAGTGTAGGGTTGGCGCTCACCTATTTACTTGCGAAGTGCTGTCTAGAATCCAGACGCTTCTATTCCCTTAGTGTGGGTAAAGTTGGCTTCTTCAGACAAAATTAACTGTAAAGAAGCAAGAATCAAGTTTGAATTTGAAAGTCTGAGATCAGAAAGGGAGCAAGGTCTGAGATTATACGGGTTTGCTTGGGGAATCCGCAATTACCTCATTCGGAAGAACGGGCAGCAGGCCTGGGGGTCCTGGCTCATCTGATTGAATTGGCAGTCACGTCTGCAGTGAGTCTGCATAAAAGCCGAGTGTGGCGTGCGCGTGTACGTCGACCGCTGTGGGTTGCTAGGCAACGAGTTGCGCTAGCGCCAATGAACGTAACCGGTCGTCATAAGTTACCGTGGTAACAGAGTAAACAAATACGTCATCTAAGGGAATCCCATGCGCCAATTGCTGAGCAACAAGTGATGCGTGTCGCGAGCGTCAACGAACGTAACTAGTCGTCATATGTTACCGTGGTAACAACGTAAAAAATTACGTCATCTAAGGGAATCCCATGCGCCAATTGCTGAGCAGCAAGTGATGCGTGGCGCGTGCGTCAAGGAACGTAACCAAACATCATATGTTATTACGGTGACCAAGTAAACATTTACTATATGCACACCTATTTTAGCGGTCAGCATGAGATTAAAGTCTCCATACAAGGTTTAAAATGTGCTCGGGTGGGAAGCCGAGGTACAAATAACAAGATTCCAATAATTCGTGCTACATTGTATGGTTCATAGCAGTCATTCACATAACATAAAATAAACAATTTCAGGGAGTGCAAGTTCGTACATATGTAAAGAAATCAGACAGTTCTATGTATACTGAAATTAGGGAGTGCTGCACAAAATGAATCCAAAGTGTGGTGAAGGATTCAGACAGTTCTATAATTTGGTCAAGTGACTCCTGTATACCGAGCTAGGTCTGGCTGGGCATAGGGGGGGTGATCAAAGTAGGCCCATTTGTTTTGAGATCTCCTCCATCTCATTCAACCCGTTCTGGACTGAGTTAAGCAAATGGATCCATCTACACTCCTTGTAGTTCAGTATCCTCGCAATTGACCCACCCCTGCTACTAGGGATGATTTATTCTAGTACCCACCAAGTGATGTTATTGGGAGAGTGATTGTGTGAGGCATAATGTTCAACCATAGGTGCCCCATGTACCTTACATCTTATCCTACTCATGTGCTGCAAAATTTGTACTTTCACTTTCTGAGTTGTTTGTCCCACATATGTGAGTCTGCAGGGACATTGGATGGCATAAATAACATTCATGCTGTTACAATTAGTAAAGTGGGAAAGTTTGTATGTTCTACCAGTATATGTGAATGTAGTTCCTTCATAGCATACGTCGCACGCCTTGCATTGCCCACATTTGTGATGTCCAGTTACAGGTGCCAGCCCCAACAGATCCCTGAGGTCAGGTTGTTTAGGTGTGTCCAAGTATGCATTCACCACCGAATCCTTAATGTTTTTGCCTCTCTTGAAAGCGAATGTAGGGTCCTGTGATATCTGTAGTTCACTCGCGACCAGGTTCCAATATTTCTTTACAACTTTCTTTATTTCATTGCTTTTGGTGTTGAATGTAGTCACACAGACTATTTTGTCTGCCTCTAGTTGTTTTGGTTGGTCTCTAACAATTGTTCCCGGGGGCAATACCATGCCCGTTTCTTTGCCCGCTTGAGTAGGCCTCTAGGATAACCTCTCTCTCTGAGTCTGGACACTAATATTTCAGATTCCCTGAAATAGTCTGTCCTTCTTGTGCAGTTCCTCCTCAGTCTGAGGAATTGGCCATACGGGAGGTTGTCTCTCAGGCTACGTGGGTGATGGGACTGGTATTTGAGTAAAGAGTTTCTTTCCATGGGTTTACGATACAAATCACAGTATAGCAGATTATCTTGTGAACGGAATGTTAAGTCCAGAAAATCAATTGCTTCGTTATTGCTTGTCATTGTGAACTGGATATCTGTAGATCTCATATTTAACCAGGTGAAGAAATTATTGAGTTCGATGTTGTCCCCATTCCAAATCATTATCACGTCGTCTATAGAACGCTTCCATACTGCGATGGCATTCAGGTATGGGTTGTCCAGACTATACAAATGTTCCTCTTCGTAATGGTCCATGTACACATTCGCTAGACTTGGGGCATATGTAGCACCCATGGCTACGCCCTTGCACTGGTAATAGAATTGTTTTTTGAAGGTAAAATAATTCTTTTTCATGGCAATATCCAGTAGGGAGATCAAAAATTCGGTAGGGATCCAATGTGGTCTTGATCTGGAGTCCAATGTGTTTCTGATGACATCCAATGCAGCGTCTTGAGGAATTGAAGTGTACAAGGAGGACACATCTAGTGTGACCAAGAGTTGAGTATGGGGATCAAATGCCTGTCCTTCCAGTATTTGTATGACGTGCGTCGTGTCCCTTATGAATGATTTTGTTTTTGACACGAAGGGTTGTAAAAAATAGTCTATGAATTGATTGAGTGGTTCCAGGATTGAGCCACATCCCGAGACAATGGGTCTTCCAGGTGGCTTTTCCAATCGTTTGTGTATTTTAGGTAAAGTATAGATGGTCGGTGTTCGAGGGTCTTTGCTGTTGAGGAAATCATATTCATGCTGGCTTAGGAATCCTTTAGAGAGACCTCCTTTGGTCACTTTTTCTATCATGGATTTTAGAAGAGGCGTGGGGTCACGTGGGGTTGGTTGGTAACTATCCTCCATTCCTAGTTGACGTTCAAGCTCCTCCACATAGTCGTCTGTGTTTTGTAGTACCACTGCACCACCCTTGTCAGCTGACTTGATAATGATGGTTTTATTATCGCTCAAGGAACGTAGGGCACTTTTTTCTTCTTTGCTGATGTTGTATTTTATGTACTTCCTTTCTGCCACAATTTGCATGGTTTCTTCGAGTACAATTTTCTCATATGCAAGTATTTTATCACTCACCATGTGTGCCCCTGGGGTGAAAGTTGAGATAGGTCTAAATCCTGTGGCAGCAGGCACGGGGTTGTAGGTATTTTTGCTGAAATAGTACTTCAATCTGATTTTGCGAAAGAAGCGTTGTAGCTCAATTTTAATCTGGAAAGAGTCAGGGATGGTTGTGGGGACAAAGGAAAGTCCTTTGGCAAGCACATCTTTTTCAGCCTGAGACATAGTGTGACTTGATAGGTTGATGATTGGATCAGATGAGTTAGTGCTATTCTGATTCATTGGAGGAATGGTGTTAGTTTCAGGTAGATGGGGTGTGGGTTGTAGAATGGTCCCCGATTGGTCAGGCAACCGGACAGCGGGTGTATGAAACTCTACCATCTGTAAGTTTGCCTCCGTGTAGAGATTTCCCTGTGTGTTTCCGGTTGGTAGAACCGAACTCGTGATGTGCCTTGCTGAGTGTTCCTGCCCCTGTTCCATCCTCTCGGTCTCTCCCAGTTCTGAGCTCTCCCTCCGCCCCTGTTGTTTTGGCGGTAGCCCTCTCCTAAAAAACGTGAACCCTGGTTGGTTTGTGGGTTTGAGGAGGGTCCGTCAGAATCAGTATCTGAGCCACTTCCCACAGAGGAATTTGAGAAGGTGTAAAATCTTCTGGGTCCCTGTCGACTTCTATTGCTAAAGAAACCCTGACTGTCTTGCTGGTAATAGTCGTCTGATAAATATGGATAAGTGATGTTTTTGTCGTAGTTCCTTATATCCTTGGATAACTTATCTAGCTTCCTATTCAGAGTGATGGTATTGAAGTCAGAGAGTGTCTTTTCGGCTCTTTCTAATGCCTCCCTGGCGTTGGTAAGGGAAGTATCATCAATAAGTTCCTTTTTAAGGTTCTCTATTTCTTGTGTTAGATTTTTAACGTATTCTAGTGCTGTTTCCACCCCAAGGACCATCCAATGCCTGGAGCAGTTGTTCGCTACGTAACTGAATCCTTCTCTGAATTTCGGGATATCTATGAATATAGCAGGCTCATTGCGTACTTGCAGGCCTTTGGGAATTATGTTAGACTGGAGGTATTTTGTCAATACATGCCCGTGAAGGCGTGCTCTGATTAGCTTCTTCTCCAATCTCTCAATTTTAGCCAATTTCTCATTCAGACTGGTGTCTGCTGACACTCTATCAGAACCTAGTAGAAATCCAGTGGCTCCCTGGTCATGTATCAATTTGGCTATATAGTCTTCACTATATGACAAGGTTTCTCTTTCAGACATACTAGAACAATACACAAATAATACTCAAATTGAAAATTAGTCCGAAAACATTAAATGAGAGTAAAAACCCTCGCAGGTAGAAACCTGCACCATTTATAGTTAAACAAATAATGGGGTGACCCAGTATCCCTCAGAACCTGGGCAGTAAGTTTATAAGGTAAACAGTGGTTCCGTTGGGTGAAAGTATTGCTTTACGCATTAGGCATAGTCAAGCGTTATTCAGATAATATACAATAATTAAACTGTAAGCAACACACAAGACAATTCAAATGCAAAACAAATTCTTTATATATAAATTACGTCATTCATATATGTATGCATCAATATTTCATGAAGGGCCGTCAAGCAATAGTGTGATGACACAAGTGACACAGTGAATAATAAGTGCTCGGTGACAGTGTGCGTGATATGTACAGTAGTTTAAAATCGAGGATATTCGAAAGTGGCCAGGGGGTGTACAATAGTAAAGCTGCGTAATGGAAGAGTTCCTTTTGGCGCAGATTCTATGCGAAGGTCCACATGATAGTCGACGTTTCAACCCTAGTACTGCACTTTTGATAGGTCAGTGCGGGTCTTCATCAGGACTTGAATTAAGCGTGACGGCCTGTGAGTGACAAGAGGACTTGGTCAGGTGTGTTGACATTAAAGAAAGGATCTATGTACTGAGGGTGGTGGATGACTCACCTTAGTAGGAGAGAAATTCAGATTCAAAATAGTCTAAGTCTATGGAGTAGGTAGTCATCCAGCATGAGTCTCAGGATGGAGTTCACTCCAGTGGTCTATCTTGTTGAAGGGCCTGTAAGTAATTACAATCAATGTAAACAGAAGAAAAGGCGGGGGTGGGGGTTAACGATCAACGTGAAGAGGGAGCCTGACTTGCTCACCTATGTTGATTCACTGGGCCCGTAGCATTCGGGGCTCCACCGTTGTATCTAGAATGGTTGTATCTAGAAGATAATAAATAACGGGATGTTAGCGTGAACAAACGCTGCACATAGGCCGGTGAGTGGGTCGAAATAGTGCAGGGTTGGCGCTCACCTATTTACTTGCGAAGTGCTGTCTAGAATCCAGACGCTTCCATTCCCTTAGTGTGGGTAAAGTTGGCTTCTTCAGACAAAATTAACTGTAAAGAAGCAAGAATCAAGTTTGAATTTGAAAGTCTGAGATCAGAAAGGGAGCAAGGTCTGAGATTATACGGGTTTGCTAGGGGAATCCGCAATTACCTCATTCGGAAGAACGGGCAGCAGGCCTGGGGGTCCTGGCTCATCTGATTGAATCGGCAGTCACGTCTGCAGTGAGTCTGCATAAAAGCCGAGTGTGGTGTGCGCGTGTACGTCGACCGCTGTGGGTTGCTAGGCAACGAGTTGCGCTAGCGCCAATGAACGTAACCGGTCGTCATAAGTTACCGTGGTAACAGAGTAAACAAATACGTCATCTAAGGGAATCCCATGCGCCAATTGCTGAGCAACAAGTGATGCGTGTCGCGAGCGTCAACGAACGTAACTAGTCGTCATATGTTACCGTGGTAACAACGTAAAAAATTACGTCATCTAAGGGAATCCCATGCGCCAATTGCTGAGCAGCAAGTGATGCGTGGCGCGTGCGTCAAGGAACGTAACCAAACATCATATGTTATTACGGTGACCAAGTAAACATTTACTATATGCACACCTATTTTAGCGGTCAGCATGAGATTAAAGTCTCCATACAAGGTTTAAATGTGCTCGGGTGGGAAGCCGAGGTACAAATAACAAGATTCCAATAATTCGTGCTACATTGTATGGTTCATAGCAGTCATTCACATAACATAAAATAAACAATTTCAGGGAGTGCAAGTTCGTACATATGTAAAGAAATCAGACAGTTCTATGTATACTGAAATTAGGGAGTGCTGCACAAAATGAATCCAAAGTGTGGTGAAGGATTCAGACAGTTCTATAATTTGGTCAAGTGACTCCTGTATACCGAGCTAGGTCTGGCTGGGCATAGGGGGGGTGATCAAAGTAGGCCCATTTGTTTTGAGATCTCCTCCATCTCATTCAACCCGTTCTGGACTGAGTTAAGCAAAGGGATCCATCTACACTCCTTGTAGTTCAGTATCCTCGCAATTGCTACTAGGGATGATTTTTTCTAGTACCCACCATGTGATGTTATTGGGAGAGTGATTGTGTGAGGCATAATGTTCAACCATAGGTGCCCCATGTACCTTACATCTTATCCTACTCATGTGCTGCAAAATTCGTACTTTCACTTTCTGAGTTGTTTGTCCCACATATGTGAGTCTGCAGGGACATTGGATGGCATAAATAACATTCATGCTGTTACAATTAGTAAACTGGGAAAGTTTGTATGTTCTACCAGTATATGTGAATGTAGTTCCTTCATAGCATACGTCGCACGCCTTGCATTGCCCACATTTGTGATGTCCAGTTACAGGTGCCAGCCCCAACAGATCCCTGAGGTCAGGTTGTTTAGGTGTGTCCAAGTATGCATTCACCACCGAATCCTTAATGTTTTTACCTCTCTTGAAAGCGAATGTAGGGTCCTGTGATATCTGTAGTTCACTCGCGACCAGGTTCCAATATTTATTTACAACATTCTTTATTTCATTGCTTTTGGTGTTGAATGTAGTCACACAGACTATTTTGTCTGCTTCTAGTTGTTTTTGGTTGGTCTCTAACAATTGTTCCCGGGGGCAATACCATGCCCGTTTCTTTGCCCGCTTGAGTAGGCCTCTAGGATAACCTCTCTCTCTGAGTCTGGACACTAATATTTCAGATTCCCTGAAATAGTCTGCCCTTCTTGTGCAGTTCCTCCTCAGTCTGAGGAATTGGCCATACGGGAGGTTGTCTCTCAGGCTACGTGGGTGATGGGACTGGTATTTGAGTAAAGAGTTTCTTTCCATGGGTTTACGATACAAATCACAGTATAGCAGATTATCTTGTGAACGGAATGTTAAGTCCAGAAAATCAATTGCTTCGTTATTGCTTGTCATTGTGAACTGGATATCTATAGATCTCATATTTAACCAGGTGAAGAAATTATTGAGTTCGATGTTGTCCCCATTCCAAATCATTATCACGTCGTCTATATAACGCTTCCATACTGCGATGGCATTCAGGTATGGGTTGTCCAGACTATACAAATGTTCCTCTTCGTAATGGTCCATGTACACATTCGCTAGACTTGGGGCATATGTAGCACCCATGGCTACGCCCTTGCACTGGTAATAGAATTGTTTTTTGAAGGTAAAATAATTCTTTTTCATGGCAATATCCAGTAGGGAGATCAAAGATTCGGTAGGGATCCAATGTGGTCTTGATCTGGAGTCCAATGTGTTTCTGATGACATCCAATGCAGCGTCTTGAGGAATTGAAGTGTACAAGGAGGACACATCTAGTGTGACCAAGAGTTGAGTATGGGGATCAAATGCCTGTCCTTCCAGTATTTGTATGACGTGCGTCGTGTCCCTTATGAATGATTTTGTTTTTGACACGAAGGGTTGTAAAAAATAGTCTATGAATTGATTGAGTGGTTCCAGGATTGAGCCACATCCCGAGACAATGGGTCTTCCAGGTGGCTTTTCCAATCGTTTGTGTATTTTAGGTAAAGTATAGATGGTCGGTGTTCGAGGTTTTTGCTGTTGAGGAAATCATATTCATGCTGGCTTAGGAATCCTTTAGAGAGACCTCCTTTGGTCACTTTTTCTATCATGGATTTTAGAAGAGGCGTGGGGTCACGTGGGGTTGGTTGGTAACTATCCTCCATTCCTAGTTGACGTTCAAGCTCCTCCACATAGTCGTCTGTGTTTTGTAGTACCACTGCACCACCCTTGTCAGCTGACTTGATAATGATGGTTTTATTATCGCTCAAGGAACGTAGGGCACTTTTTTCTTCTTTGCTGATGTTGTATTTTATGTACTTCCTTTCTGCCACAATTTACTGCCCAGGTTCTGAGGGATACTGGGTCACCCCATTATTTGTTTAACTATAAATGGTGCAGGTTTCTACCTGCGAGGGTTTTTACTCTCATTTAATGTTTTCGGACTAATTTTCAATTTGAGTATTATTTGTGTATTGTTCTAGTATGTCTGAAAGAGAAACCTTGTCATATAGTGAAGACTATATAGCCAAATTGATACATGACCAGGGAGCCTCTGGATTTCTACTAGGTTCTGATAGAGTGTCAGCAGACACCAGTCTGAATGAGAAATTGGCTAAAATTGAGAGATTGGAGAAGAAGCTAATCAGAGCACGCCTTCACGGGCATGTATTGACAAAATACCTCCAGTCTAACATAATTCCCAAAGGCCTGCAAGTACGCAATGAGCCTGCTATATTCATAGATATCCCGAAATTCAGAGAAGGATTCAGTTACGTAGCGAACAACTGCTCCAGGCATTGGATGGTCCTTGGGGTGGAAACAGCACTAGAATACGTTAAAAATCTAACACAAGAAATAGAGAACCTTAAAAAGGAACTTATTGATGATACTTCCCTTACCAACGCCAGGGAGGCATTAGAAAGAGCCGAAAAGACACTCTCTGACTTCAATACCATCACTCTGAATAGGAAGCTAGATAAGTTATCCAAGGATATAAGGAACTACGACAAAAACATCACTTATCCATATTTATCAGACGACTATTACCAGCAAGACAGTCAGGGTTTCTTTAGCAATAGAAGTCGACAGGGACCCAGAAGATTTTACACCTTCTCAAATTCCTCTGTGGGAAGTGGCTCAGATACTGATTCTGACGGACCCTCCTCAAACCCACAAACCAACCAGGGTTCACGTTTTTTAGGAGAGGGCTACCGCCAAAACAACAGGGGCGGAGGGAGAGCTCAGAACTGGGAGAGACCGAGAGGATGGAACAGGGGCAGGAACACTCAGCAAGGCACATCACGAGTTCGGTTCTACCAACCGGAAACACACGGGGAAATCTCTACACGGAGGCAAACTTACAGATGGTAGAGTTTCATACACCCTCTGTCCAGTCGCCTGACCAATCGGGGACCATTCTACAACCCACACCCCATCTACCTGAAACTAACACCATTCCTCCAATGAATCAGAATAGCACTAACTCATCTGATCCAATCATCAACCTATCAAGTCACACTATGTCTCAGGTTGAAAAAGATGTGCTTGCCAAAGGACTTTCCTTTGTCCCCACAACCATCCCTGACTCTTTCCAGATTAAAATTGAGCTACAACGCTTCTTTCGCAAAATCAGATTGAAGTACTATTTCAGCAAAAATACCTACAACCCCGTGCCTGCTGCCACAGGATTTAGACCTATCTCAACTTTCACCCCAGGGGCACACATGGTGAGTGATAAAATACTTGCATATGAGAAAATTGTACTCGAAGAAACCATGCAAATTGTGGCAGAAAGGAAGTACATAAAATACAACATCAGCAAAGAAGAAAAAAGTGCCCTACGTTCCTTGAGCGATAATAAAACCATCATTATCAAGTCAGCTGACAAGGGTGGTGCAGTGGTACTACAAAACACAGACGACTATGTGGAGGAGCTTGAACGTCAACTAGGAATGGAGGATAGTTACCAACCAACCCCACGTGACCCCACGCCTCTTCTAAAATCCATGATAGAAAAAGTGACCAAAGGAGGTCTCTCTAAAGGATTCCTAAGCCAGCATGAATATGATTTCCTCAACAGCAAAGACCCTCGAACACCGACCATCTATACTTTACCTAAAATACACAAACAATTGGAAAAGCCACCTGGAAGACCCATTGTCTCGGGATGTGGCTCAATCCTGGAACCACTCAATCAATTCATAGACTATTTTTTACAACCCTTCGTGTCAAAAACAAAATCATTCATAAGGGACACGACGCACGTCATACAAATACTGGAAGGACAGGCATTTGATCCCCATACTCAACTCTTGGTCACACTAGATGTGTCCTCCTTGTACACTTCAATTCCTCAAGACGCTGCATTGGATGTCATCAGAAACACATTGGACTCCAGATCAAGACCACATTGGATCCCTACCGAATTTTTGATCTCCCTACTGGATATTGCCATGAAAAAGAATTATTTTACCTTCAAAAAACAATTCTATTACCAGTGCAAGGGCGTAGCCATGGGTGCTACATATGCCCCAAGTCTAGCGAATGTGTACATGGACCATTACGAAGAGGAACATTTGTATAGTCTGGACAACCCATACCTGAATGCCATCGCAGTATGGAAGCGTTATATAGACGACGTGATAATGATTTGGAATGGGGACAACATCGAACTCAATAATTTCTTCACCTGGTTAAATATGAGATCTACAGATATCCAGTTCACAATGACAAGCAATAACGAAGCAATTGATTTTCTGGACTTAACATTCCGTTCACAAGATAATCTGCTATACTGTGATTTGTATCGTAAACCCATGGAAAGAAACTCTTTACTCAAATACCAGTCCCATCACCCACGTAGCCTGAGAGACAACCTCCCGTATGGCCAATTCCTCAGACTGAGGAGGAACTGCACAAGAAGGACAGACTATTTCAGGGAATCTGAAATATTAGTGTCCAGACTCAGAGAGAGAGGTTATCCTAGAGGCCTACTCAAGCGGGCAAAGAAACGGGCATGGTATTGCCCCCGGGAACAATTGTTAGAGACCAACCAAAAACAACTAGAGGCAGACAAAATAGTCTGTGTGACTACATTCAACACCAAAAGCAATGAAATAAAGAAAGTTGTAAAGAAATATTGGAACCTGGTCGCGAGTGAACTACAGATATCACAGGACCCTACATTCGCTTTCAAGAGAGGTAAAAACATTAAGGATTCGGTGGTGAATGCATACTTGGACACACCTAAACAACCTGACCTCAGGGATCTGTTGGGGCTGGCACCTGTAACTGGACATCACAAATGTGGGCAATGCAAGGCGTGCGACGTATGCTATGAAGGAACTACATTCACATATACTGGTAGAACATACAAACTTTCCCAGTTTACTAATTGTAACAGCATGAATGTTATTTATGCCATCCAATGTCCCTGCAGACTCACATATGTGGGACAAACAACTCAGAAAGTGAAAGTACGAATTTTGCAGCACATGAGTAGGATAAGATGTAAGGTACATGGGGCACCTATGGTTGAACATTATGCCTCACACAATCACTCTCCCAATAACATCACATGGTGGGTACTAGAAAAAATCATCCCTAGTAGCAATTGCGAGGATACTGAACTACAAGGAGTGTAGATGGATCCATTTGCTTAACTCAGTCCAGAACGGGTTGAATGAGATGGAGGAGATCTCAAAACAAATGGGCCTACTTTGATCACCCCCCCTATGCCCAGCCAGACCTAGCTCGGTATACAGGAGTCACTTGACCAAATTATAGAACTGTCTGAATCCTTCACCACACTTTGGATTCATTTTGTGCAGCACTCCCTAATTTCAGTATACATAGAACTGTCTGATTTCTTTACATATGTACGAACTTGCACTCCCTGAAATTGTTTATTTTATGTTATGTGAATGACTGCTTTGAACCATACAATGTAGCACGAATTATTGGAATCTTGTTATTTGTACCTCGGCTTCCCACCCGAGCACATTTTAAACCTTGTATGGAGACTTTAATCTCATGCTGACCGCTAAAATAGGTGTGCATATAGTAAATGTTTACTTGGTCACCGTAATAACATATGATGTTTGGTTACGTTCCTTGACGCACGCGCCACGCATCACTTGCTGCTCAGCAATTGGCGCATGGGATTCCCTTAGATGACGTAATTTTTTACGTTGTTACCACGGTAATATATGACGACTAGTTACGTTCGTTGACGCTCGCGACACGCATCACTTGTTGCTCAGCAATTGGCGCATGGGATTCCCTTAGATGACGTATTTGTTTACTCTGTTACCACGGTAACTTATGACGACCGGTTACGTTCATTGGCGCTAGCGCAACTCGTTGCCTAGCAACCCACAGCGGTCGACGTACACACGCACGCCACACTCGGCTTTTATGCAGACTCACTGCAGACGTGACTGCCGATTCAATCAGATGAGCCAGGACCCCCAGGCCTGCTGCCCGTTCTTCCGAATGAGGTAATTGCGGATTCCCCAAGCAAACCCGTATAATCTCAGACCTTGCTCCCTTTCTGATCTCAGACTTTCAAATTCAAACTTGATTCTTGCTTCTTTACAGTTAATTTTGTCTGAAGAAGCCAACTTTACCCACACTAAGGGAATAGAAGCGTCTGGATTCTAGACAGCACTTCGCAAGTAAATAGGTGAGCGCCAACCCTGCACTATTTCGACCCACTCACCGGCCTATGTGCAGCGTTTGTTCACGCTAACATCCCGTTATTTATTATCTTCTAGATACAACCATTCTAGATACAACGGTGGAGCCCCGAATGCTACGGGCCCAGTGAATCAACATAGGTGAGCAAGGCTCCCTCTTCACGTTGATCGTTAACCCCCACCCCCGCCTTTTCTTGTGTTTACATTGATTGTAATTACTTACAGGCCCTTCAACAAGATAGACCACTGGAGTGAACTCCATCCTGAGACTCATGCTGGATGACTACCTACTCCATAGACTTAGACTATTTTGAATCTGAATTTCTCTCCTACTAAGGTGAGTCATCCACCACCCTCAGTACATAGATCCTTTCTTTAATGTCAACACACCTGACCAAGTCCTCTTGTCACTCACAGGCCGTCACGCTTAATTCAAGTCCTGATGAAGACCCGCACTGACCTATCAAAAGTGCAGTACTAGTGTTGAAACGTCGACTATCATGTGGACCTTCGCATAGAATCTGCGCCAAAAGGAACTCTTCCATTACGCAGCTTTACTATTGTACACCCCCTGGCCACTTTCGAATATCCTCGATTTTAAACTACTGTACATATCACGCACACTGTCACCGAGCACTTATTATTCACTGTGTCACTTGTGTCATCACACTATTGCTTGACGGCCCTTCATGAAATATTGATGCATACATATATGAATGACGTAATTTATATATAAAGAATTTGTTTTGCATTTGAATTGTCTTGTGTGTTGCTTACAGTTTAATTATTGTATATTATCTGAATAACGCTTGACTATGCCTAATGCGTAAAGCAATACTTTCACCCAACGGAACCACTGTTTACCTTATTAACACCAGCAGAAAGCAGGTGTAAAATCCCTGGTGCTAACGTGTCTTATCGCCGGAATTTGTTTCGCATTGCAATTGGTGTGAAAGTTGTGATGTGATTTTTTTCGTCTGCAGAACAATATACGAACTGAGCAGTGTATCTCGTCAAGATCCAGCACCTGACGCACTATTCCCAATCAATATAAATACAATGAGATTTCTTAATAGATTTTGTGTGTACACTGTAAGTGCAGCCAATACCTCAGTGCAATTCAATACAGGATTTTAGTATTTAGAATAAATCGGAAAGGTGCACCTCGTGTCTTTTTGCACGGGAACGGCTCGTCTCCATTTAATTATCAGCACTTTAACGGAAGTAAAGTTGAGATAAATATAACACACTATTCAGAAGTTGGTTCAAACTGCAGATATCACCAGTATTCCAGCGATAAGTGCCCCAAAATTTAACACCATGGTGGACTCCATCAAATAACAGTAATAAGAACAAGAAAGAGTCACACAGCAGTTAAGAGAACAACCAAAAACTTTATTAATTTTTTTTTCAAACTTTATTTTTTATAATCAGAAATATGTAAACGATAAACTATTTTCAAACGTTATTTTTTTATTAACATATATATGAACGATAAACTAATAAACAAAATGTATCAAAAATAATACAAAACAACAAGGCGGAACACTCCTGTGGGGACCATGGATGTCGACGACAGATCTGGAAAATCAGAAAGATTGTTAAAAAAACAACAACATGCTATTCTCAACAAAATACCACAAGAAACAAATCACAGATATATAAAATGCATACAGCTAACAAAATTTTATAAGTTTAACTTACAAAAACTGTAAATGTTGCCGCTTTAAAATATTTACAGAATCTGAGGAATTTTTTTTGCAGAAGGCACCAAGCCCACAACGTTTTTCTTCAGTGGTGAGGACATTTTTTACTTTTCCCAAGGACCAAACAAAGACCAATGCCACCTTGGTCACGTGCAAGATTTGCAAAAGAGTTCTGTCACAAGGGGATCCTAACAAGAAATACTCGTACGGCACGGCAAGTATGATGAAACACCTAAGGACCCTTCATCCGAACAATCTTGCACGTGAAGAGTGCAAACAGGTGAGAAACACTCCTATTCTGTATGTGTAAAAAAGAATCACAAATAAATGTATATTAATAACTTTCAAAATTATACTATTCCATTACTGTACAAACACATTTTATATAAATACTGACTAAGAAACTATGTCCCTGAACCACAAGTGTGACGATGGTTAAAACACTACATGCATAGTGCATACTACTTTGAAGCAGTTCATGCCCTAAAGCCTACCTCAGTAAAACTCTACATGCTAACTGACTAAATGATTACAGTACTATAAGGAGACACACTGGGTGAGTGACAGGGTGTTTGCTAGAAGAGTATGAATACTAACTAGGGAATTGAAGGTGTGAAACACAACTGTGTAGGTGATTAGAGGACTGCATCCATACTGCATAGGCATTTAAAGCAGTCCATGTGCTAAGGCTTGGCTCACTGCATGACTACTTGGGTACTGACTGAATGATTAGAGTACAGCAAGGAGAGTGCCTAGGTGAATTTATAAGTGCTAGGCTTTTCGCACAGGGAATGGATTAGTACTTGGTACTGAATGGGTCACTAGAGGAGTGCAAAGGCAGTGACAAGATGTTTGCTGGACTGTATGGATACTGACTAGGAAATTGAAAGTGTGAAAGACAAGTGTCTAGGTGGTTAGAAGACTGCATGCATAGTGGATAGGGGTTTGAAGCAGTCCATGTGCTAAGGACTGGCTCAGTGCATGAATACTTAGGCACTGACTGAATGATTAGAGTACTGCAAAGATAGTATCTTGGTGAATTTATAAGTGTTTGAGTTTTCGCACAGTGAATGGATTAGTACATGATGCTGAATGGGTCACTAGAAGACTGCAAAGGGAGTGACAGGGTGTTTCATGGAAATGTATGGATACTGACTAGGGAATTGAAGGTATGAAAGACAATTGTGTAGGTGGTTAGAGGACTGCATGCATAGTGGATAGGGGTTTGAAGCAGTCCATATACTAAGGTCTGGGTCACTGGATGAGTACTTGGGTATTGACTGAATGATTAGAGTACTGCAAGGAGAGTGCCTGGGTGAATTTATTAGGGTTTGGCGCAGTGAATGGATTAGTACATGATGCTTAATAAGGTCACTAGAGGAGTGCAAGGGGAGTGACAGGGTGTTTGCTGGAAGTGTATGGATACTGACTGGGGAATTGAAGGTGTGAAAGACAAGTGTGTAGGTGGTTAGAGGACTGCATGCATAGTGGATAGGGGTTTGAAGAAGTCCATGTGCTGAGGCCTGGGTCAGTGCATGAATACTTAGGCAGTGACTGAATCATTAGAGTACTGGAAAGAGAGTGTCTTGGTGAATTTATAAGTGTTTGGGTTTTGGCACAGTGAATGGATTAGTACATGGTGTTGAATGGGTCACTAGAGGACTGCAAAGGGAGTGACAGGGTGTTTCCTGGAAGTGTATGGATACTGACTAGGGAATTGAAGGTGTAAAAGACAAGTGTATAGTATGTTAGAACACTACATGCATACTGCATAGACATTTGAAGCAATCTATTTGGTACTTAGAAACTGACTAAATAATCAGACTACTTCTAGGACAGTGCTTAAGTAAAACTTTTAAATTTTCAGTTCTGCCACAGTGAACAGAATAGTACATGGTACTGCACCTTAGTGTCAAACCCTGACTCATTTTATCAATGCATAAGCAAAGACTAGCTTCTAATGCTACTAAAACTTGACAACATGACAGGTTTTAAAAGAGTTATCTGCTAAAAAAATACACAATGTTACCAAATGCTTCTCTCACAGTGGTACCCAAATGCACACAGACTCACAGTGTGATTCTAGACAACAACCACTATACCTAGGAGTTTACCAAAAATCATTCACTACTGTGGAAGTGGTAAGGGAACTGCACACAATCTTCATATTTCAGGACTGCACTTTTGTGTCAAAGCCTGACTCATTTAATCAATGCATAAGCAAAGACTGGCTTCTAATGCTACTAAAACTTGACAACATGACCGGTTTTAAAACAGTTATCTGTCAGCAAATACACGATGTTACCAAATGCTTCTCTCACAATCCTTACCCAAATGCACACAGACTAACAGTGTGATTTTAGACAATCAACACTATCCTAGGAGTTTACCAAAACTCATTCACTAGTCTAGAAGAGTTAACCCCTTCAGTGCCACGCCCTTTCCCCCTCCTGTGCCGGGCGTTGCACTAGTGGGTGGGGTTCATGACGAGATAGTCTCGTCATGGGCACAGCGCAACCGTGCTCCATGACGAGACTATCTCGTCATGGGCACTGAAGAGGTTAATGGTACTGAACACAATCTACATATTTAAGTACAGCACATCAGTGTCAAAGCATGACTCATTTAATCAACGCATAAGCAAAGACTGGATTCTAATGCTACTAAAACTTCACAACATGACAGGTTTTAAAAACGTTATCTGTCAGCAAATACATGATGTCACCAAATGCTTCTCTCACACTGATCCCAAATACACACTAACTCACACTGTGATTCTAGACAAGCACCACTATCCCTAGGAGTTTACCAAAACTCATTCACTACAGTGCAAGTGGTAAGGGAACTGCACACAATCTATATATTTCAGGACTGCACTTTTCTGTCAAAGCCTGACTCATTTAATAAAATCATAAGCCATAACTGTCTTTTAATGCTACTAAAACTTCACAACATTACAGGTTAAAACAGTTATCTGTCAGCAAATACACGATGTTACCAAATGCTTCTCTCACAGTGGTTCCCAAATGCACACAGGCTCACTGTGTGATTCTAGACAAACAACACTATCCCTTGCACTATACCAAAATACATCTCTTCATCTAGAAGTAGTACTACATTTAGTATAGAAACATAACATAACTCATTTCACAAATTCATAAACAATGACTGGTTTCTAATTCTACCAAAATATAAAAACAGCACAGTTATCTGTCTGCAAACACATGAAAAACACAAATGCTTATCACAGAATGGTTTCTACATGCACACACACTGTCAATAAGATTGTAGAGAAAAAAAGTACTCCCTACACTTTTGCAGGGGAAATACATTAGTCTACATACATCCCCTCACAATTAAATAACTCATCTTTCAAGTTCTTTTGTAGATTAAGAAGTATATCAGTCACTCACCATATTTTCTTTTACAGAATCTGTGCACTGTGCACCTCTCAGCAAAAACAAAGAATGGAAAAGTTTCCCTTTCATTTTCCACACATATACATGTAAACATCAAATCACAATCCTTCACACATAAACTCAAAAGCAAACACACATTTCTATTGGTTAAACATTTCAACCCTTTCCAACTGAAAGACATTTCAACCCTTCCCCCAATCTGCCTTCTGCCTGTTACCATAGAAACAGGTCATGGAACACTGCACTAAGCACACAGGTCAGAAGTTCAGCACACAATGTTCCTACACAAGAGAGGAAGTGTGCTTCACTTTTCAACATATCAGCTAATCATATATAATGTTCCTTACAATCTGTTTTTTTAACCAATAAGAATCATACCTTTAAAAAACAGAAATATACACCCTACTTTTCAGTGTACAAAGTAGTCATACAACCCATGATTTCTTGTCTTTTTAAAAAAAAATCCGTGGATCTGCGTACCCAACGCGATAGGATGCGCACACTGTGCGCGCATTTCGATGTTTTTTTTTTAAAAAGGGGGCCCCAGGGGGTCCTTCTGGGACCCCCTAAGCAACTCTAGAGGGTCAGAGTATTTCCACTCTGCCCCCTTTATATCTTTTACACACTTATTCCCCTTGCTTCTTCAGCCTCGCTTCTACCGAGGCAGAAAATGGCCGCCAACAGTTCCAGGTTTCGAATGTAGAGAGACACTCGACAGACAATTAGCATTCAGCGCGCGATCGGGAGGGTGCGCGCTCGGTTCGGGGAGGGTGCACGTACGGTGCGTGTACGGTCCGCTGATCCTCCGCGGCCATAGATATTTATGTACTTTTAACTCTAATTTTTTCAGGAACTACTGAACGGATTCACACCATTTATGCAAAAGGCACGAGTCTGAACTGAGGACTACCTCTTTGCCAAAATTGGTGTCATTCCGTTCAGCGGTTCGGGCTGTAGCTGCGTCAACAGATCCTATGGGAAATTGCATGGGGAAAACACGTTTTGGGACGCCCCTTTTTTCTCGGCCCCCGCTTGACGAATCACCACAAAACTTTCAGGGTAGGAGCGGAACGGAGCTGGCCAAATGTTTGGAAAATATCCCGAGGATTCGTCAACCGGCGCCAGACTTATTGGGAATAGAATGTTGCGGATTTCCTATGGAAAATAGGTCCTAACTATAACTACCTACTGGCGACCGCCAGTAGGTAATATACATACATATATAAACATATATATAATCTGCATATCTATATAAATACAAATATAATTGCCTGCATGCATATACATATATGCATACATATGCATGTTATGTACATGAAAGTTTGAAAAACACTAATAGAAGCAAAGCTAAAAAGCCATCTACTTACAAACAGAATTGCTTTAACTTAAACGAGGGCGAGACCTATTGCATTTTCAATGCTTGTTTACTTTGGTTCCATCAAAAAGGCATTCAGATGTGTCACACATTTGCCATACATTCTGAATGGTAGCACTCTAGTTGCTCATTAGATCACTGTAGTAAAGCTACTGCTCACCAGAGAAGTCTGCTGCTGGTATTCAAAGTGCATGTTTCAGTCTGCATGTCAGAATTGTTTAATGAAATAGAAGAGGATTTGAGAAGTCAAAATGTGCCCTAATTTTTCTTTCTGCAGCACTAATCATAATTTCTATGGCAAAATGAACACCCTCATTTTGTTCCTTTGCAAATTAAATGTTTTAAGTGTTACCACTTTATTCCAATCAAGATGGCTTCAGGTGTGCCATACTTTTGTCATAAGTAAGACTGTTAGCGCTCTAGTTGTTCTTTAGAACACTCTGAGACATTCTGTCATTGGGCTATACTTGGGCTACATCTGGGTGAAATTTGTGCTACATTTGGGCTCTTTTGCCTCTGGTGGCCATCTTTGGAGACTTATTTGTTATGAAGTTTCCTAATTTCCTCATTTACTACAGTCTCCTCAGTAGGAAATACTTTCAGGTTTTTTACTTTGATTCCATGAAGAAGGCATTCAGATGTGTCACACATTTGCCATAAATTCGGAATGTTAGCACTCTAGTTGCTTATTAGATCACTGTAGTAAAACTACTGCTCACCAGGGAAGTCTGCTGCTGGTATTGAAAGTGCATGTTTCAGTCTGCATGTCAGATTTTTTTAATGAAATAGAAGAGGATTTGAGAAGTCACTCAAAATGTGCCCTCATTTTTCTTTTTTCAGGACTAATCATAATTTATATGGCAAACCCCCCCTCATTGTGTTTCTTTTAAATTAAACTACACACTCTCTACTACTCACTCGCTACTACTCTCTACTACTCACTCTCTACTACTCACTCTCTACTACTCTCTACTACTACTCTCTACTACTCCCTCTCTACTACTCTCTACTACTACTCTCTACTACTCCCTCACTACTACTCTCTACTACTCACTCTGCTACTCTCTACTACTCTACTAATCACTCTCTACTACTCTCCATTACTCTCTCTCTACTACTCCCGCTCTACTACTCTCTCTCTACTACTCACTCTCCACTACTCACTCTCTACTACTCGCTCTCTACTACTCTACTACTCACTCTCTACTACTCACTCTCTACTACTCTACTACTCTCTACTACTCACTCTCTACTACTCTCTACTACTACTCTCTACTACTCCCTCTCTACTACTCTCTACTACTACTCTCTACTACTCACTCACTACTACTCTCTACTACTCACTCTACTACTCTCTACTAATCTCGACTACTCACTCTCTACTACTCACTCTCTACTACTCTCTCTCTACTACTCACTCTCCACTACTCACTCTCTACTACTCGCACTCTACTACTCTACTACTCACTCTCTACTACTCACTCTCTACTACTCTACTACTCTCTACTACTCTCTCTACTACTCACTCTCTACTACTCACTCTCTACTACTCACTCTCTACTACTCTACTACTCTCTACTACTCTCTCTACTAGTCTCTACTACTCTCTACTACTCTCTACTACTCACTACTACTCTCTACTACTCTCTACCACTCACTCTCTACTACTCTACTACTCACTCTCTACTACTCTCTCTACTACTCACTCTCTACTACTCACTCTACTACTCTCTACTACTCACTCTCTACTACTCTCTCTCTCTACTACTCACCCTCTACTATCTACTACTCACTCTCTACTACTCACAATCTACTACTCTACTACTCACTCTCCACTACTCACAATCTACTACTCGCTCTCTACTACTCACTCTCTACTACTCACTCTCTACTACTCTACTACTCTCTACTACTCACCCTCTACTATCTACTACTCACTCTCTACTACTCACAATCTACTACTCTACTACTCACTCTCCACTACTCACAATCTACTACTCGCTCTCTACTACTCACTCTCTACTACTCACTCTCTACTACTCTACTACTCTCTACTACCCTCTCTACTAGTCTCTACTACTCTCTCTACTACTCTCTACTACTCACTACTACTCTCTACTACTCTACTACTCACTCTCTACTACTCTCTACTACTCACTCTCTACTACTCACTCTACTACTCTACTACTCACTCTCTACTACTCTCTCTCTACTACTCACCCTCTACTATCTACTACTCACTCTCTACTACTCACAATCTACTACTCTACTATTCACTCTCCACTACTCACAATCTACTACTCGCTCTCTACTGCACTCTACTACTCACTCTCTACTACTCTACTTCTCTCTCTACTACTCACTCTCCACTACTCTCTACTACTCACTCTCTACTACACACTCTCTACTACTTGCTCTCTACTACTCGCTCTCTACTACTCTCTACTACTCATTCTACTACTCACTCTCTACTACTCCCTACTACTCACTCTCTACTACTCACTCTCTACTACTCTACTGCTCTCTCTACTACTCACTATCTACTACTCTCTACCACTCAATCTCTACTAATCTCTACTACTCACTCTCTACTACTCACTATCTACTACTCTCTACTATTCACTCTCTACTACTCTCTCTACTACTCTCTACTACTCTCTACTACTCACTCTACTACTCATTCTCTACTACTCACTCTCTACTACTCTCTACTACTCACTCTCTACTACTCTCTCTCTACTTCTCACTCTCGCTGCTGCTCACTCTCTACTACTCAGTCTACTACTCTCTACCGCTCACTCCTACTACTCTCTATTACTCACTCTACTACTCACTCTCTACTACTCTCTACTACTCTCTACTACTCCCTCTCTACTACTCTCTACTACTATTCTCTACTACTCACTCTCTACTACTCTCTACTACTCACTCTACTACTCTCTACTACTCTCTACCACTCACTCTCTACTACTCACTCTCTACTACTCTCCACTACTCTCCACTACTCTCTCTCTACTACTCCCGCTCTACTACTCACTCTACTAATCTCGACTACTCACTCTCTACTACTCACTCTCTACTACTCTCTCTCTACTACTCACTCTCTACTACTCACTCTCTACTACTCTCTACTACTCACTCTCCACTACTCACTCTCTACTACTTACTATCTACTACTCTCTGCTACTCACTCTCTACTACTCACTCTCTACTACTCTACTACTCTCTACTACTCTACTACTCACTCGCTACTACTCACTCTCTACTACTCACTCTCTACTACGCTCTACTACTCTCTCTACTACTCACTCTCTACTACTCTCTACTACTCACTCTACTACTCTCTACTACCCTCTACCACTCACTCTCTACTACTCTACTACTCACTCTCTACTACTCTCTCTCTACTACTCACTCTCTATTACTCACTCTACTACTCACTCTCTACTACTCTCTACTACTCTCTACTACTCCCTCTCTACTACTCTCTACTACTATTCTCTACTACTCACTCTCTACTACTCTCTACTACTCACTCTACTACTCTCTACTACTCTCTACCACTCACTCTCTACTACTCACTCTCTACTACTCTCCACTACTCTCCACTACTCTCTCTCTACTACTCCCGCTCTACTACTCACTCTACTAATCTCGACTACTCACTCTCTACTACTCACTCTCTACTACTCACTCTCTACTACTCACTCTCTACTACTCTCTACTACTCACTCTCCACTACTCACTCTCTACTACTCACTATCTACTACTCTCTGCTACTCACTCTCTACTACTCACTCTCTACTACTCTACTACTCTCTACTACTCTACTACTCACTCGCTACTACTCACTCTCTACTACTCACTCTCTACTACGCTCTACTACTCTCTCTACTACTCACTCTCTACTACTCTCTACTACTCACTCTACTACTCTCTACTACCCTCTACCACTCACTCTCTACTACTCTACTACTCACTCTCTACTACTCTCTCTCTACTACTCACTCTCTACTACTCACTCTACTACTTACTCTACTACTCTCTACTACTCACTCTCAACTACTCTCTCTCTACTACTCACCCTCTACTACTCACCCTCTACTACTCACTCTCTACTACTCAATCTCTACTACTCTCTACTACTCACTCTCCACTACTCACAATCAACTACTCGCTCTCTACTACTCTCTACTACTCACTCTACTACTCACTCTCTACTACTCTACTACTCTCTACTACTCTCTCTACTACTCACTCTCTACTACTCTCTACAACTCACTCTCTACTACACACTCTCTACTACTTGCTCTCTACTACTCGCTCTCTACTACTCTCTACTACTCACTCTACTACTCACTCTATACTACTCCCTACTACTCGCTCTATTACTCACTCTCTACTACTCACTCTCTACTACTCCCTACTACTCTCTCCCTACTACTCACTCTCTACTACTCACTATCTACTACTCACTCTCTACTACTCACTCTCTACTACTCACTCTCTACTACTCACTATCTACTACTCTCTGCTACTCACTCTCTACTACTCACTCTCTACTACTCTCCACTACTCTCTCTCTACTACTCCCGCTCTACTACTCACTCTACTAATCTCGACTACTCACTCCCTACTACTCACTCTCTACTACTCTCTCTCTACTACTCACTCTCTACTACTCACTCTACTACTCTCTACTACTCTCTACCACTCACTCTCTACTACTCTACTACTCACTCTACTACTCTCTCTCTACTACTCACTCTCTACTACTCACTCTACTACTTACTCTACTACTCTCTACTACTCACTCTCTACTACTCACTCTCTACTACTCTCTCTCTACTACTCACTCTCTACTACTCACTATCTACTACTCTCTGCTACTCACTCTCTACTACTCACTCTCTACTACTCTACTACTCTCTACTACTCTACTACTCACTCTCCACTACTCACTCTCTACTACTCACTCTCTACTACTCTCTACTACTCTCTCTACTACTCACTCTCTACTACTCTCTACTACTCACTCTACTACTCTCTACTACCCTCTACCACTCACTCTCTACTACTCTACTACTCACTCTCTACTACTCTCTCTCTCTACTACTCACTCTCTACTACTCACTCTACTACTTACTCTACTACTCTCTACTACTCACTCTCAACTACTCTCTCTCTACTACTCACCCTCTACTACTCACCCTCTACTACTCACTCTCTACTACTCAATGTCTACTACTCTCTACTACTCACTCTCCACTACTCACAATCAACTACTCGCTCTATACTACTCTCTACTACTCACTCTACTACTCACTCTCTACTACTCTACTACTCTCTACTACTCTCTCTACTACTCACTCTCTACTACTCTCTACAACTCACTCTCTACTACACACTCTCTACTACTTGCTCTCTACTACTCGCTCTCTTCTACTCTCTACTACTCACTCTACTACTCACTCTATACTACTCCCTACTACTCACTATACTACTCACTCTCCACTACTCACTCTCTACTACTCACTCTCTACTACGCTCTACTACTCTCTCTACTACTCACTCTCTACTACTCTCTACTACTCACTCTACTACTCTCTACTACCCTCTACCACTCACTCTCTACTACTCTACTACTCACTCTCTACTACTCTCTCTCTACTACTCACTCTCTATTACTCACTCTACTACTCACTCTCTACTACTCTCTACTACTCCCTCTCTACTACTCTCTACTACTATTCTCTACTACTCACTCTCTACTACTCTCTACTACTCACTCTACTACTCTCTACTACTCTCTACCACTCACTCTCTACTACTCACTCTCTACTACTCTCCACTACTCTCCACTACTCTCTCTCTACTACTCCCGCTCCACTACTCACTCTACTAATCTCGACTACTCACTCTCTACTACTCACTCTCTACTACTCTCTCTCTACTACTCACTCTCTACTACTCACTCTCTACTACTCTCTACTACTCACTCTCCACTACTCACTCTCTACTACTCACTATCTACTACTCTCTGCTACTCACTCTCTACTACTCACTCTCTACTACTCTACTACTCTCTACTACTTTACTACTCACTCGCTACTACTCACTCTCTACTACTCACTCTCTACTACGCTCTACTACTCTCTCTACTACTCACTCTCTACTACTCTCTACTACTCACTCTACTACTCTCTACTACCCTCTACCACTCACTCTCTACTACTCTACTACTCACTCTCTACTACTCTCTCTCTACTACTCACTCTCTACTACTCACTCTACTACTTACTCTACTACTCTCTACTACTCACTCTCAACTACTCTCTCTCTACTACTCACCCTCTACTACTCACCCTCTACTACTCACTCTCTACTACTCAATCTCTACTACTCTACTACTCACTCTCCACTACTCACAATCAACTACTCGCTCTCTACTACTCTCTACTACTCACTCTACTACTCACTCTCTACTACTCTACTACTCTCTACTACTCTCTCTACTACTCACTCTCTACTACTCTCTACAACTCACTCTCTACTACACACTCTCTACTACTTGCTCTCTACTACTCGCTCTCTACTACTCTCTACTACTCACTCTACTACTCACTCTATACTACTCCCTACTACTCGCTCTATTACTCACTCTCTACTACTCACTCTCTACTACTCCCTACTACTCTCTCCCTACTACTCACTCTCTACTACTCACTATCTACTACTCACTCTCTACTACTCACTCTCTACTACTCACTCTCTACTACTCACTATCTACTACTCTCTGCTACTCACTCTCTACTACTCACTCTCTACTACTCTCCACTACTCTCTCTCTACTACTCCCGCTCTACTACTCACTCTACTAATCTCGACTACTCACTCCCTACTACTCACTCTCAACTACTCTCTCTCTACTACTCACCCTCTACTACTCACCCTCTACTACTCACTCTCTACTACTCAATGTCTACTACTCTCTACTACTCACTCTCCACTACTCACAATCAACTACTCGCTCTATACTACTCTCTACTACTCACTCTACTACTCACTCTCTACTACTCTACTACTCTCTACTACTCTCTCTACTACTCACTCTCTACTACTCTCTACAACTCACTCTCTACTACTTGCTCTCTACTACTCGCTCTCTTCTACTCTCTACTACTCACTCTACTACTCACTCTATACTACTCCCTACTACTCACTATACTACTCACTCTCCACTACTCACTCTCTACTACTCACTCTCTACTACTCACTCTCTACTACGCTCTACTACTCTCTCTACTACTCACTCTCTACTACTCACTCTACTACTCTCTACTACCCTCTACCACTCACTCTCTACTACTCTACTACTCACTCTCTACTACTCTCTCTCTACTACTCACTCTCTATTACTCACTCTACTACTCACTCTCTACCACTCTCTACTACTCTCTACTACTCCCTCTCTACTACTCTCTACTACTATTCTCTACTACTCACTCTCTACTACTCTCTACTACTCACTCTACTACTCTCTACTACTCTCTACCACTCACTCTCTACTACTCACTCTCTACTACTCTCCACTACTCTCCACTACTCTCTCTCTACTACTCCCGCTCTACTACTCACTCTACTAATCTCGACTACTCACTCTCTACTACTCACTCTCTACTACTCTCTCTCTACTACTCACTCTCTACTACTCACTCTCTACTACTCTCTACTACTCACTCTCCACTACTCACTCTCTACTACTCACTATCTACTACTCTCTGCTACTCACTCTCTACTACTCACTCTCTACTACTCTACTACTCTCTACTACTTTACTACTCACTCGCTACTACTCACTCTCTACTACTCACTCTCTACTACGCTCTACTACTCTCTCTACTACTCACTCTCTACTACTCTCTACTACTCACTCTACTACTCTCTACTACCCTCTACCACTCACTCTCTACTACTCTACTACTCACTCTCTATTACTCTCTCTCTACTACTCACTCTCTACTACTCACTCTACTACTTACTCTACTACTCTCTACTACTCACTCTCAACTACTCTCTCTCTACTACTCACCCTCTACTACTCACCCTCTACTACTCACTCTCTACTACTCAATCTCTACTAATCTCTACTACTCACTCTCCACTACTCACAATCAACTACTCGCTCTCTACTACTCTCTACTACTCACTCTACTACTCACTCTCTACTACTCTACTACTCTCTACTACTCTCTCTACTACTCACTCTCTACTACTCTCTACAACTCACTCGCTACTACACACTCTCTACTACTTGCTCTCTACTACTCGCTCTCTACTACTCTCTACTACTCACTCTACTACTCACTCTATACTACTCCCTACTACTCGCTCTATTACTCACTCTCTACTACTCACTCTCTACTACTCCCTACTACTCTCTCCCTACTACTCACTCTCTACTACTCACTATCTACTACTCACTCTCTACTACTCACTCTCTACTACTCACTCTCTACTACTCACTATCTACTACTCTCTGCTACTCACTCTCTACTACTCACTCTCTACTACTCTCCACTACTCTCTCTCTACTACTCCCGCTCTACTACTCACTCTACTAATCTCGACTACTCACTCCCTACTACTCACTCTCTACTACTCTCTCTCTACTACTCACTCTCTACTACTCACTCTACTACTCTCTACTACTCTCTACCACTCACTCTCTACTACTCTACTACTCACTCTACTACTCTCTCTCTACTACTCACTCTCTACTACTCACTCTACTACTTACTCTACTACTCTCTACTACTCACTCTCTACTACTCACTCTCTACTACTCTCTCTCTACTACTCACTCTCTACTACCCACTATCTACTACTCTCTGCTACTCACTCTCTACTACTCACTCTCTACTACTCTACTACTCTCTACTACTCTACTACTCACTCTCTACTACTCACTCTCTACTACTCACTCTCTACTACTCTCTACTACTCTCTCTACTACTCACTCTCTACTACTCTCTACTACTCACTCTACTACTCTCTACTACCCTCTACCACTCACTCTCTACTACTCTACTACTCACTCTCTACTACTCTCTCTCTCTACTACTCACTCTCTACTACTCACTCTACTACTTACTCTACTACTCTCTACTACTCACTCTCAACTACTCTCTCTCTACTACTCACCCTCTACTACTCACCCTCTACTACTCACTCTCTACTACTCAATGTCTACTACTCTCTACTACTCACTCTCCACTACTCACAATCAACTACTCGCTCTATACTACTCTCTACTACTCACTCTACTACTCACTCTCTACTACTCTACTACTCTCTACTACTCTCTCTACTACTCACTCTCTACTACTCTCTACAACTCACTCTCTACTACACACTCTCTACTACTTGCTCTCTACTACTCGCTCTCTTCTACTCTCTACTACTCACTCTACTACTCACTCTATACTACTCCCTACTACTCACTATACTACTCACTCTCCACTACTCACTCTCTACTACTCCCTACTACTCTCTCCCTACTACTCACTCTCTACTACTCACTATCTACTACTCACTCTCTACTACTCTCTACTACTCACTCTCTACTACTCACTCTCTACTACTCACTATCTACTACTCTCTGCTACTCACTCTCTACTACTCACTCTCTACTACTCTACTACTCTCTACCACTCACTCTCTACTACTCACTCTCTACTACTCTCCACTACTCTCTCTCTACTACTCCCGCTCTACTACTCACTCTACTAATCTCGAATACTCACTCCCTACTACTCACTCTCTACTACTTTCTCTCTACTGCTCACTCTCTACTACTCTCTACTACTCACTCTCTACTACTCACTCTCTACTACTCGCTATCTACTTACTCACTCTCTACTACTCACTCTCTACTACTCTACTACTCTACTACTCACTCTCTACTACTCACTCTCTACTACTCACTCGCTACTACTCTACTACTCTCTACTACTGTCTCTACTACTCACTCTCTACTACTCTCTACTACACACTCTACTACTCTCTACTACTCTCTACCACTCACTCTCTACTACTCTACTACTCACTCTACTACTCTCTCTCTACTACTCACTCTCTACTACTCACTCTACTACTTACTCTACTACTCTCTACTAATCACTCTCAACTACTCTCTCTCTACTACTCACCCTCTACTACTCACCCTCTACTACTCACTCTCTACTACTCACTCTCTACTACTCTCTACTACTCACTCTCCACTACTCACAATCAACTACTCGCTCTCTACTACACTACTACTCACTCTACTACTCACAATCAACTACTCGCTCTCTACTACTCTCTACTACTCACTCTACTACTCACTCTCTACTACTCTACTACTCTCTAGTACTCTTGACAGACAGCTACCCTTGAGGCGGAAGCCGGGGGTGTCGCTCCTCAATTATTAAATACAGCGTAATTTGCACTTTGTTGATTTTAAAAACAAACTGTGTTTTCGTTTTTGCTGCTCATTTTAATTCAGTTGCATCTGGGCTTTTGATGACACTTTTCCTGCGCAGCGGAGCCAGCGCTGTTGTAGGAAGGGCGAAATCTCAGCCGCCATCACCACCCACGAGACACTGGGCCACGCCCCTTACATCTAGCCACGCCCCCTCCCTGACGCTTATAACGCCGCGCTGAGATACAAGCCGGTGTTGACAGACAGCTACCCTTGAGGCGGAAGCCGGGGGTGTCGCTCCTCAATTTTTAAATACAGCGTAATTTGCACTTTGTTGATTTTAAAAACAAACTGTGTTTTCGTTTTTGCTGCTCATTTTAATTCAGTTGCATCTGGGCTTTTGATGACACTTTCCTGCGCAGCGGAGCCAGCGCTGTTGTAGGAAGGGCGAAATCTCAGCCGCCATCACCACCCACAAGATACTGGGCCACGCCCTTTACAACTAGCCACACCCCCTCCTCCTCCCCATAACTATGCACACTCCCCGGAAGCGCAGCGGACGAGCGCAGCGGGCGCGCCCTCAGCACGCCGAAGACACGCCAAAGACTAGCCCGTCTGTGCCCGTCCGGGCCAGTATGGGGCATGGGGCATGGGGCACAAGACCATGCTCCCCCGCCCACAAAAGGCTGGTAAGATCCCCTACGGAACTAAGAGCGCTACGCCCAATCACTAACATGAGGTGCACAACACTCAATCTCCATAAAACAGGAGTTACCTCCTGCAAAAACTGCAAACTTACCACCACCATCCGCCAACCCTATCCTGACGCTGCTAGGAGGCACAGGAAACGCAAACAGCCTTGCAACGTTGAGGCACAAAAATACGTGTTCTACAGTACAAACTGCCGCTCACTACCTAAACACAAATTGGACATCTTCAACCTCCTATTGGATGATAACCCTAGCGTCCTCTTCCTGACAGAGACGTGGCTGCACGAGAGTGCTGGCCCAGACGTTGCTACTGCCCTCCCCGCCAATTATGCAATCACTAGGATAGATCGTAATAAACAGCTAGGAGGTGGAATAGCAATCATCTTTAACAGAGACTTGAAATGTACGTTAGAACAATGTTGCCATCCCTGACTGCAAAGCCGGCTTTTTCAAAATTTCTTTGAACCCGAACTTCACGATGTCAGGCTTATTGATATACCGGCCCCCCGGAAATTCATCCCAATGGGCATCAAATTTAGCCAACTATATCACTCCATACTACATTGCCTCAAAAAATTTCTCACTTATTGGTGATCTAAACTTACATCTTGATGACCCTTCCATTCCCTTTTACTCTAATTTGTTAGATGATCTGAAGGCCCTAAATTTGACCTTAGTCAATACTGGACCTACACATAAAGCGGGCCATCTGCTCGACCCCATTATCTCCAATATCAACGAGCTACAATGGCATAACACCACTCCCATTTGTTGGTCTGACCATCATTTAATAAAATTCAGCATAAATCTCCCACCTACCTCCACTATGCAATCTGACTTTCCAGCTACGTCCAGGAAAAACTGGAAGCTACTGGACTTGGCAAAACTAAATTCAGCACTCCATGAAAACCCTCCTAGAAACGGTCACAACATGGACAGCCTAGCGGTAGCTACTCACAAATGGCTCAGGGACGCCACTGATCACTGTTTACCCACCCCTCATATCAAAGGAAATAGACACCGCCACCCTGCCCCATGGTTCAATGACTTTTTAAAAACTGAAAAATCGAAATGCAAGGCACTTGAGCGTCAATGGCGAAAAGACTACGCCCCTGACGCAAAAAAGACCTACCTTGAAGCCAGGAATTTATATCATACTGCCTGCGCAAAAGCACGAGCCTCATTCGTTTCTAATACTATCACGGAAGCAACAAATAAGCCGAAAACTTTGTTCAATATAGTCAAAGAACTAGCAGGCGCACAAACCACAGCCTCGGCTCCCCCACTGAACACTCAACAATGCCAAGACCTAGCATGTTTCTTTACTGAAAAAATCGAGAAAATCATCAGGGACATTAATACCAACAATAATGAACCACCCCCTTTTTCTGACTCGGAACATTCTCCCTCCTGTGAAAATACCCTGGAAGCCTGGCCTCCCTTTTCGGTAGATACACTGAAAATCATTTTTAAGAACATCAAGTCCGGCTCCCCCAGGGATCCTATCCCTATTAAAATAATTAAACAACTGGACGATCGCTCCCTGGAAATCATCGTAGATACGCTTAACTCCTCGTTTGAACTTTCTACAGTCCTGACCCTCTGGAAACACACCATGATAACGCCATTGCTAAAAAAGCCCACAGCAAATCCGGATAGTCCAGCCAACTAAAGACCCATATCCCTGCTCCCTGCCTTCACCAAATGCTTGGAGAGACACGTCCACTCAGTCCTATCCAACTTTGCCGAAGAAAACTCGCTTTTGCACCCCTCACAATCGGGTTTTCGGGCTGGTTTCTCGACAGAAACCACCCTTCTAGGAGTTACGGAACACATCCGGAATCTCCTCGATAAAGGTCAGACGGTCGCGCTCGTGCTTTTAGATCTGAGCGCGGCCTTTGACACCATATCCCATGAAACTCTCATCAAGGCATTATACAGAAATGGTGTCCGTGGAAAAGCGCTTAACTGGATTCGATCCTTCCTGGCGGAATGGACTTTCCAAATAACATCCTCACTGGCCTGTTCCGACACCTTCAATGCCCCCCACGGCGTGCCACAGGGATCTATATTGAGTCCCCTGTTTTTTAATCTTTACCTCAGACCCCTAGCTGACTTAGCCGAAAAATCTGGACTTACCCTCATGACCTACGCCGACGATTCCCAAATTATATTCTCCCTATCTGAATCCTGTCCGACATCCCCATCTCTCCTCAAATCAGGGCTTCAAAACATCCTTAATTGGATGACAAGAAACCAATTAAAGCTCAATGGAGACAAGACAGAGATTCTTCTCTTAGGAAAACGTCAAGATCTTTGGAATCCTTCACACTGGCCAAACCAGATGGGTAATTTTCCTACCCCAGTGACTCAAGTTCGTAATCTGGGAGTCATCTTGGATAGCTCCCTCTCCATGAGCCAACAGGCCAACAAAGTTGTCGGCCTATGCCTTACCATCATCAAATGCCTGAGGAAAATCATTTGGATGCTGCCCTCTTCTGCTCAAAAGACCGTAGTCAATGCCCTCATAACATCACGGCTTGACTACGGCAACATTCTGTACCTTGGCTCAAATAAAGCGGTAGTCAGTCGACTACAACTTGTCCAGAACGCTGCAGTCCGACTACTGTACAGAATCCCTAAACATTCCGGAGTCTCGAGCTACCGTCGGGAACTCCACTGGCTCAGGGTAGAAAGCAGAATCCGTTTTAAAGCCCTGAACTACATGTTCAGAATCAAAGCAGGTACTGCACCCAAATACCTTCTAGCTCTGGCTCACCCCTATACTCCAAAGCGTAATCTTCACTCGCAATCAGCTGCCAACTTCTGTGTACCAAGATTTAAATTGGCAAGAATGGGAGGCAGATCGTTCGCCCACCTTGGACCATCCTTCTGGAACGCACTCCCTCCCTTCATTCGAAAGGAGGAAAACCATATCAGGTTCAGAAGGCACGTCAAGACCTGGCTATTCGAACAATAACAAGAATAGCCAGTAAATTCTCCTGACATCTTTATGCTGTGTCTCGGCGCCGGGAAACCCTTTTTGGGTAGCTGTAGCGCCTTACAAACTTAAAAAATAAATAAATACCCTCTCTACTACTCACTCTCTACTACTCTGTACTACTCACTCTCTACTACACACTCTCTACTACTTGCTCTCTACTACTCGCTCTCTACTACTCACTCTACTACTCACTCTATACTACTCCCTACTACTCACTCTACTACTCACTCTCTACTACTCACTCTCTACTACTCTACTACCCCTACTATTCTCTCCCTTCTACTCACTCTCTAATGCTCACTATCTACTACTCTCTACTACTCACTCTCTACTACTCACTCTCTACTTCTCTCTCTCTACTATTCTCTACTACTCTCTACTACTAACTCTACTACTCACTCTCTACTACTCTCTCTCTGCTGCTCACTCTCTACTACTCACTCTACTACTCTCTACTACTCACTCTCTACTACTCTCTATTACTCACTCTACTACTCTCTACTACTCCATCTCTACTACTCTCTACTACTACTCTCTACTACTCACTCTCTACTACTCTCTACTACTCACTCTAGTACTCTCTACCACTCACTCTCTACTACTCTACTACTCACTCTCTACTACTCTCCACTACTCTCTCTCTACTACTCCCGCTCTACTACTCACTCTACTAATCTCGACTACTCACTCTCTACTACTCACTCTCTACTACTCTCTCTCTACTACTCACTCTCTACTACTCACTCTCTACTACTCGCTCTCTACTACTCTCTACTACTCACTCTCTACTACTCACTTTCTACTACTCACTCTCTACTACTCACTCGCTACTACTCTACTACTCTCTACTACTCACTCTCTACTACTCACTCTACTACTCTCTACTACTCTCTACCACTCACTCTCTACTACTCTACTACTCACTCTCTACTACTCTCTCTCTACTACTCATTCTCTACTACTCACCCTACTAATCTCTACTACTCACTCTCTACTACTTTCTCTCTACTACTCACCCTCTACTATTCTCTACTACTCACTCTCTACTACTCACTCTCTACTACTCTCTACTACTCACTCTCCACTACTCACAATCTACTACTCGCTCTCTACTACTCTCTACTACTCACTCTACTACTCACTCTCTACTACTCTACTACTCTCTATTACTCTCTCTACTACTCACTCTCTACTACTCTCTACTACTCACTCTCTACTACACACTCTCTACTACTTGCTCTCTACTACTCACTCTCTACTACTCTCTACTACTCACTCTACTACTCACTCTCTACTACTCCCTACTACTCACTCTACTACTCACTCTCTACTACTCACTCTCTACTACTCTACTACTCCCTACTACTCTCTCCCTACTACTCACTCTCTACTACTCACTATCTACTACTCTCTACTACTTACTCTCTACTACTTTCTACTACTCACTCTCTACTACTCACTCTACTACTCTCCACTACTCTCTACCACTCACTCTCTACTACTCTACTACTCACTCTCTACTACTCTCTCTCTACTACTCACTCTCTACTACTCACTCTACTACTCTCTACTACTCACTCTCTACTACTCTCTCTTTACTACTCACCCTCTACTACTCACCCTCTACTACTCTCTACTACTCACTCTCTACTACTCACTCTCTACTACTCTCTACTACTCACTCTCCACTACTCACAATCTTATACTCGCTCTCTACTACTCTCTACTACTCACTCTACTACTCACTCTCTACTACTCTACTACTCTCTACTACTCTCTCTACTACTCACTCTACTACTCTCTACTACTCACTCTCTACTACACACTCTCTACTACTTGCTCTCTACTACTCGCTCTCTACTACTCTCTACTACTCACTCTACTACTCACTCTCTACTACTCCCTACTGCTCACTCTACTACTCACTCTCTACTACTCACTCTCTACTACTCTACTACTCCCTACTACTCTCTCCCTACTACTCACTCTCTACTACTCACTATCTACTACTCTCTACTACTCACTCTCTACTACTTTCTACTACTCACTCTCTACTACTCACTCTCTACTACTCACTCTATACTACTCTCTACTACTCACTCTCTACTACTCTCTCTCTACTACTCTCTACTACTCACTCTACTACTCACTCTCTACTACTCACTCTCTACTACTCTCTACTACTCACTCTCTATTACTCTCTCTCTACTACTCTCTACTACTCGCTCTCTACTACTCTCTCTCTGCTGCCTAGTCTCTACTACTCACTCTACTACTCTCTGCTACTCACTCTCTACTACTCTCTATTACTCACTCTACTACTCACTCTCTACTACTCTCTACTACCCACTCTCTACTAACCACTCTCTACTACTCTCTACTACTCTCTACTACTTACTCTCTACTACCCACTCTCTACTACTCACTCTCTACTACTCACACTCTACTACTCACTCTACTACTCTCTACTACTCACTCTCTGCTATTCTCTCTACTACTCTCTACTACTCTCAACTACTCACTCTCTACTCTCTATTACTCATCCTCTACTCTCTACCTCTCTACCTCTCTCTACTACTCTCTACCTCTCTACCTCTACCTCTCTATCTCTACCTCTCTCCCTCTACACCTCTACCTCTCTACCTCTCTCTACACGCACACATATGCACATATATATGCATATACATGCATATGCATTTATATATATGTATGTGTATATTATCTACTGGCGGTCGCCAGTAGATAGTTATATTTAGGACCGTGTTTCCATAGGAAATCTGAAAATTCTATTTTGAATAACTTTGGCACCGGTTGACGGATCCTCGCGAAATTTTCAAAACTAATGGGGCGCTCCGCTCAGCTCCTACCCTGGAAATCTCGGGGTAATTCGTCAAGCGGGGGCTGAGAAAAAAGGGGGGTCCCAAAACGCGTTTTCCCCATGCATATTCCCATAGGACCTTTAGTCGAAGGTACAGCCCGAACGGCTGAACAGAATTACTTTGAAATTTGGCAAACAGGTAGTCCTCAGGTCAGTGATGTGCCTTTTGCATATATGGTGTCAATCTGTTCAGTAGTTCCTGAGAAAATTGCAGTTAAAAGTACATAAATATCTATAGGCGCGCACCGTGCGTGCACCGTGCGTGCACAGTGCCGTGCGCGAGCGTAATTCTGATTGGTGGATTCATGTCAGTCAACATTCGAATCGGTCGAAATCAGGAAGTGTTGTCCGCCATTTTGTGTGTGACAGTGAAAAAGAAAGGTGGAGAACGTGAAAAGGGGGCAGGGTACAGAATTCCTGACCCCCTAGCTTTTGTCAGGGGGTCCCTGAAGGACCATGCAGGGTGAAAAAAACATTTTTTTTTTTTAAATCGCGGGGTGCGCGCACGGTGCACGCACGGCGGAAAAAAAATCATAAAAAAAATAGAATTAAAAATCAAATTTAAGTGTTTAGATGTTAGGTGGCTCTAAAAAGAGCCGTTGTGTTAATTGAGGAACAGAGGAACAAAAAAATGACAAAAATTATAGGGTGCCGCACGTGTGCTGCTGTATCTTGCTCTCTATTAGGGGAATGCTGGTGTCCCCATAAGAGAGAAGAGCATTGCACCGTATATGCATCCTCTTAAATAGAGGGTGTATATCCAGAGGAACAGAAGCAGGTGAAGCTGCCGCCGCAGATGAAGTGCTCGGCTGAGCTCCCGATGATGTGCTCGGCTGAGCTGCTGCGGATGTGCTCGGCTGAGCTGCTGGAGGTTTTTCTCTAGCAGCTCGAGCATAAGCCACAGGATGCACATCTCTAACTTGCCTGATCATAGTGAAGATACTAAAAGAGTATTTCTTTTTAGGATCTCCTCTTGATAAGACACCATTACAAATAGTGCAGGTGACTTTTGGAGCATTCACCTTCTTCTGCCCCTCTGGAAAGTGAAAAATTGCCATATAAAAGAGTTTTTCTGTTTCCTCTGTCTCTGTGGCACAAGGGTCTCCTGCTCACTCCCAGAAGATGACTGCTGCTCTGCCATTCTCAAGTACTGGAGTACTGGAAAAGCTGCTCAGCTCCTTCTCCCAGGGAATCAGAAGTAATAATGAGTGGAGTGGGTGTGGTTTTGGAAGTTTCTGGAACTGAAACTACTATAAACCAATGAAAAGTGTTGTTTCTTAATCACATGACCTGAAACAACTATAAACCAATGAAAAGTGTTGTTTCTGAATCACATGACTTGCCGTGTGCGCACCGTGCGTGCACGGTGCACGCACGGAGCACGCACGCATGCGCGTACGGAGCACGCCCGCATGCGCGTACGGAGCACGCGCGCATGTGCGTACGGAGCACGCACGACGTACGCATGCGCACGTGGAGCACGTACGCATGCGCACACGGAGCATGTACGCATGCGTGCACCGTGCGCGCATGGTCAAAAACACTTAAAAAAATAAAAATAAATTTTAAGTGTTTATAAGTTTATAGAAGATATTAACTATGCTGTTCAACTCTATCCAAAAAAAAAAAATGATCCATTCCATATTACAGGATAAAGTTAATCTATAACTATATATATAGGTAGATTATTGTAAAATAAATATTTAAAAAATATAATAATACATTCATAAATTAGAATTTAAAAAACCTTGCAAATTCACTTAAAAAACCATAGGTTTCACACACGTTATAGTTAGGAATTAGCATTTAAAAAACCTTGCAAATGCACAAAAAAAACCATAGGTTTCACACACGTTATAGTTAGGAATTAGCATTTAAAAAACCTTGCAAATTCACTGAAAAAAACATAGGTTTCACACACGTTATAGTTAGGAATTAGCATTTAAAAAACCTTGCAAATTCACTGAAAAAACCATAGGTTTCACACATGTTATAGTTGGCTGGACATTTCACTCGTAAAAAACCAATGAAATTCCCCCGTTATAGTTAGTTCAGCTAACTATAACTCACGCGCCCGCAATCCACTGCTGATGACATCACATATTACATCACTCATGACATGGTTAGTGACATCACTCATGACATCACTGATGACATCTCTAATGACATCACTGATGACATCAGTGATGACGTCATCCATGTGATAAATTACCACATCTTCTCACACGCTAATATAACCTTTGATACACCGACTCAAAATTTAAGAGTTCCATTCTCAAAACCATACATACTGCAATACCAATAACTAAATACCCACTTATTAACTCTTAGGTCTACATACACCTCCACTCATTCACCTGTACAGTCACTCATACTTACAGTCACTCCATACAAAGCTATCATATGCATTTATACACCTATATAGACACTCACACACTACCAATCATCCATAGAGGTACTCTCACACCTACTCAGTCATGCAAATAATCACACTCCCATTTACTCACCTATGCAGTTATACACACTCAAGTTCACTTACTCATAAAAATAGTATCACATTCTTACGCTCTTATAGAATCATTGATACAAGCACACACTCATCCATACAGTCACTCTCACAATCACACACTCTCACATCTACCCACTTATATACTCTTACACGCATATATATTGCCTTTCACATATGTAGTTAGTTGCAAATGTACCACTGAGAGATACATTCAATCCCTAACACACCCATACATACACTCACTCAACCATACAGTCCATCACAGATGCACTCTTAAAACCATGCACCCATAGAATCACCCACTCACACATCTATGCTTGGAGTCACACACACCCTACCCACACAAACACTCAGGAACCCATACAGATACTGAGACAAGCAATCAATAACTCATATAGACACTTATATAGGTATTCAGAAAACCATGCCACCACTTATACACCAACATACAGACACATACAAACATTTACACAGTTTAGTCACTAGTCTGCAGTAAGATACATTTATTGACTCACTTATAGAGTCAGTTACGCACCACAGAAAATCATCCATTTACACACTTGTACACCCACTCATTCTTCAACAGGCCTTTCCCTATATATATTAACCATATTAAAATTGTTCAGAAACACATACTCAATGGATGATGTCATCAGTGATGTCATCAGTGATGTCATTTGAGATGTCATCAGTGATGTCATGAGTGATGTCACTGACCATGTCATGAGTGATGTAATATGTGACGTCATCAGCAGTGGATTGCGGGCGCGCGAGTTATAGTTAGCTGAACTAACTATAACGGGGGAATTTCATTGGTTTTTTACGAGTGAAATGTCCAGCTAACTATAACATGTGTGAAACCTATGGTTTTTTCAGTGAATTTGTAAGGTTTTTTAAATGCTAATTCCTAACTATAACGTGTGTGAAACCTATGGTTTTTTCAGTGAATATATATATACATACATATATAAACAAATATATTCTGCATATATTTAAATACAAATATAAATGCATGCATACATATACATATACATATATGCATGCATATGCATGTAATGTACATGAAAGTTTGAAAACACTAAAAAAAGCAAAGCTAAAAAGCCACCTAATTACAAACAGAATTGCTTTATCTTAAACGAGGGCGAGACCTATTGCATTTTCAATGCTTGTTTACTTTGGTTCCATCAAGAAGGCATTCAGATGTGTCACACATTTGCCATAAATTTTGAATGGTAGCACTCTAGTTGCTCATTAGATCACTGTAGTAAAGCTACTGCTCACCAGGGAAGTCTGCTGCTGGTATTCAAAGTGCATGTTTCAGTCTGCATGTCAGAATTTTTTAATGAAATAGAAGAGGATTTGAGAAGTCAAAATGTGCCCTAATTTTTCTTTCTGCAGCACTAATCATAATTTCTATGGCAAAATGAACCCCCTCATTTTGTTCCTTTGCAAATTAAATGTTGTAAGTGTTACCACTTTATTCCAATCAAGATGGCTTCAGGTGTGCCACACTTTTGTCATAAGTAAGACTGTTAGCACTCTAGTTGTTCTTTAGAACACTCTGGGACATTCTGTCATTGGGCTATACTTCAGCTACATCTGGGTGATATTTGTGTTACATTTGGGCTCGTTTGTCTCTGGTGGCCATCTTGGGAGACTTATTTGTTATGAAGTTTCCTAATTTCCTCATTTACTACAGTCTCCTCAGTAGGAATACTTTCAGTTTTTTAATTTGATTCCATCAAGAAGGCATGCAGATGTATCACACATTTGCCATAAAATCAGAATGTTAGCACTCTAGTTGCTCATTAGATCACTGTAGTAAAGATACTGCTCACCAGGGAAGTCTGCTGCTGGTATTGAAAGTTCATGTTTCAGTCTGCATGTCAGAATTTTTTTATGAAATAGAAGAGGATTTGAGAAGTCACTCAAAATGTGCCCTAATTTTTCTTTCTGCAGCACTAATCATAGTTTCTATGGCAAAATGAACCTCCTCATTTTGTTCCTTTTTAAATTAAATGTTTTAAGAGTTACCACTTTATTCCAATCAAGATGGCTTCAGGTGTGCCATACGTTTATCATAAGTAGGACTGTTAGCACTCTAGTTGTTCTTTGGAACACTCTGGGAAGCTGCAGTAGAACATAAAGGAATCAACTGACAGTCTCTGCCCTTGTTGGATGTACATGTTTTACTGAGAATGTCAGACTTCATTCTCACATGACTGAGAAAGATAATGTGAATTTACAGAAAATATGCTCTCAGTTTAGCTTATAAACTTCTGTGGGAAAAGCATGAGAAAATAGTTTTCTCTCAAACATGATTCATGATATCCCTGCAGAAGGCTTTTTCACATGGTAAAATCACCTTAGAACACACCACAATTCCTAAAATGAGTATGGTACCATCAACAAATGATGTATAATGTAACTAAAGTCTTAAAACCTTCTATTGACTGCAAGGCTTTTTTTTTTTTTTTTTTAATATATTTTTTATTTTACTTTCAACATCGCACATTTATATTCATTAATACATATTTCCCCCGATAGAAGTATCATACACAACATTGAGACTTATCCAACAAGTTTAAATTTAAATAATCATATCATAGTTTAACTTAATCAAGAGAAAAAACAAACAAACAAAACCCCCTCAGTCTTCTACTCTCTACCCAGCCCATCCCTCCACCGTGCTAATGGCTTCCATATTCTTAAGCCTAGAGCTCTCCCGGTTCTTCCCTCCCTAGCATATATAGGTTTTTCTAAATTAAATGTGGAGATTAAATTCGCCAGCCATGTTTGCATGGGGGGGTTTATCTAACCATGCCCTAGCTAGAGTTAATCTATACACCGCCATAGACATAAATAAAAATTCTTTGTCTAACTCGGTATTTCCAATTCCCAATAAAATCGACAAGGGGTTTAGATATACCTGTAACCCTAATGCCTGGGCAAAAAAACTCTCAATATCCCTGATTAGCGTGTATAGTTGAGGGCAGGTAGCAAACATGTGAATAATATCTACATCTGATGAGCTACAGCGAGGGCAGGTAGTCCCACTAGTACCACCCCATTTAGTAATTCTGTCTGGAGTATGGTATAATGAAAATAATGTTTTATAATGCTGCGATTGCAGGGAGGCCGGGCACAGTATAGTACATCCCAGATCCAGCGACTCCTGGAAATCATCTATTCCTCCTTGAAGTTTCTCCACCCACTTATGTTTATGTTTATCTAGATCATCCACTTTAGTTTTAACTAGAGTAGCATACGCTGATCTAATCGTATGTTCCCCGCCAGAAATTAAAATCTCCAGAAAGTCATTGGTTTGGTACCCTGCTGAGCCGCCCTGCTTTTTACCCAAAAAACTCCTAATCTGCAAATACTTGAAGAAGTCCCTATTGCTTAAATCAAATGCGCTTACAAGCGTACTAAACTGTACTATTCCCCTTAAATCTCTTAAATCCCCAAGTTGCTTAATTCCCTTTTGGTCCCATACAGCCATGACTGAGTCCGAAAAAATTTCAAAGGGAAAGGATCTATTGTTATACAGTCTGACATATCTGTGACATCTTCCCAGCCCCATTTTTTTCAAAAAAGCATTCCATACTTTAATAGCCGCATCTAAAGTTTTTAATTGTTTTCTTCTGAGACAACCAAAATCGGTATGTTCTAGTACACGATTTTCTGTCTCCTGACCCAATAAAATTGCATGGACCTCCGTCGATGAAGAGTTAACTTTCTGTAGAATCCCCCCTCCTCCAATTAAACCCTGCATGTATTGCAGGGCAGATGCCAAATAATATAATCTAAAATCGGGAGCTCCCCATCCTCCTCTTTCTCTAGGTAAAGAAATGAATCTATACGCTCTGCGTGTTTTTCCGTGTGCCCATATGAACCTATTAAGTATACCCTCCAACATGTTGAACCATTTAGATTAAAAAAATAAAGGAATTGCTCTAAATAAGTAGAGAAATTTTGGCAAGATTGTCATTTTCACCACATTAGTGACTCCGACTAGGGAGAGATGTAAATTATTCACTCTATCTAAGTCTAATTTTACTTTAGCCATGACAGGGGTCATATTTGCCTCAACGATAGCATCGATGTTAGCTGCAATTACAATACCCAAATACGTGGCTGACATAACCACCCTAGGGTCAGTGCACACGGTGTATTTATTCTTGACTATCATGGTCTTTGATTTATTTAAGCTATAACCCGACAAGTGCCCAAACTTGGTGGCTTCTCATTCCACCTCCATTATAGCCATAACAGGGTCGGGTGTTAGTATAGCCACGTCATCAGCATATGCTAGAATTTTAACTGTTCTACCATTCAAGACCATTGGAGGGATTCCACCATTTCTCTCCAGGTGTCGTAATAGTGGTTCGAGAAATAACGCAAAAAGAAGTGGGGACGAGGGACAACCCTGTCTTGTCCCCCTACAGATTTTAACTACATCTGAATACCCTCTGTTCACTCTAACTCTGCCTGTGGGTCCTTTATATAAAGCTTGTATAGCTGTTATGTAGCCTTCCCCTATACCACACCATCTCAGGACTGCCCAGAGGTATTCCCAGGCGACCCTATCGAAGGCTTTTTCTGCATCTAAAAACAATGCTGCAATAGGGTCGCCCAGGGTTCCTGCGGCATCAAACATTGTAATAACTGTCCTCACATGTTGGGTGGTTCCCTTGCCTGGGATAAAACCGTGTTGCGACTGGCTTACAAGCTGCTCTATGTTCCGCGCAAGCCTTGTGGCAAGAATTTTAGAGTAGATTTTAACGTCAGAGTTCATGAGGGTAATCGGTCTATATGAGGCAGGGAAAATAGGGGATTTCCCTTTTTTTGGGATGATCACAATATCCGCCCCCCCCAAGACTCCGGGGGGGTACCTCCTTGTTGTGTATAAAGCATTATATGAAACATCTCGACGAGCAGGATGTCCTGAAAATTTTATAAAATTCCACTGGGATTTGATCCGGCCCAGCAGCTTTCCCCGAGGGGAGACTTTCCAGTGCCCCTCTAATCTCTTCTAACTGTAAAGGGGCGTCTAACATCTCTCTATCCTCTGACAAAAGAGCAGAGGCAGAGATGTCAGTAAGATATCTTTCTATATCGGTTGGGTCCCTTATGTCTTCTAAAGAGTACAAGTCGGTATAGAACTTGTGAAAAACTTCTCTGATAAAATCTGAGTCAGTACCCAGATTTCCCTGAGGGTCTTGTATCTCCTTAATGTCAGCCTTTGCTGCACGTTGTCTAGTTCTAACAGCCAAAATATGCCCGACTCTCTCGCTTAGCTCGTAAGTATCCTGTTTATGTACAAGATATTTTTCAGCAGCTTTTGCGATAATGCTCTCCATAGCATCCCCTTTAAGAGTGACCAATCTGAGTATATAAGGATCGAGTGGTGTTCCCTGCGTTATGGCTATAGCTAAATTTTCTTCTGCTGCATATAGCTTGAGCCTTATATCTTCCAAATGTCTTTTTTCCCTTTTCTGCCTTGCCATTACAAAACTCATTGTTTCCCCCCGAACCCCGGCCTTAAAGCAATCCCAAACTGAGCCAGGGGACGCCGTATCTCTATTATCTTCCCAATAATTTGTTATCCAGTTCTTCATATGTTTCTGGTATGCCTCATCTTTTAATAAGCTACGCTCAAAAGTCCACTGGGTTTTTATAATATTTATCTGAGTGGTGTTTAAGGTTAAAACAAGTGGATTATGGACAGATATAACCCTAGGTTGTTTCTCTATTTTTGAATAACAAATTAAAGAGTTGGAAATTAAGAAATAATCCAATCTGACCAATACTTTATGTGGTGAGGAATAAAATGTACTACCATCTGTAAAGGGATGGTACTTCATCCATGGATCCCCTAAAGAGTTGTGCTGAGTCATGGCAGCAAGAGCTCTATGTGATTTTTTCTTTCTCCCTAAGTACCTCCCACTAGGTTCTATAAAGGAGCTTCTCAGGTCATGGATATTGAAATCCCCACAACATACAATAGGTTCTGGCCACTGTGGCATTTCCATATCCATATACTGCCAAACATCGGGGTCATCTTCAGTAGATCCATATATAGTAACTAAAGTGAACCGTGTCCCTTTAAAACATAGGTCGACCATGACCCATCTTCCCCATTGATCCTCCTTTTTCCTATAGACCACAAGATCCCTAAATCTTCCTAATATTGCTATCCCCCCTGGTTCTAGTGTTTTGTTTACTTGCTGCAATTACATCAAATCCCAGTTGTTCCAGCAGATATAACTGCGATGCTTCAATATGCGTCTCCTGAAGACATACTGGATCTAACTGTAAGAATCTCAACAGCCCTGCTACCTTCGCTCTTTTCCTATAGTCATTGAGCCCACATACGTTAATCGAGGCGATTTTACAGGGCATTGAGAGGTATCAAAAGATTCTTACTCCGAGTCGGCCAAACAGTGGGAATATAACAGTCTACGTTCTTCTGGAATAATCTACACCATCTAACTTGTCCATACCATGTCCTCCACAAACCGAAAGATAATGAAATAATGTGCTTTATCCTATTCTGAAAGTACCAAAATTTTAACCCTTGTGATAAGGCCCCCCACCCCCACACCTCCCCTCCCCCCCTGTACAGGCAAATAGGTCCTCAGGACCTATATGTAGCCGGTCTGGGCTGTGACAGTCTCGCCCCTCTCCCATCCCATATCTCCTTACGGACCCTGTTTTTTCAACTCATCTATATACTGCTGGGCTTTGATCTCTGAGAAAAAAATCATAACTCTTCCTCTAGTAACCACTTTTAGTTTGGCGGGGAACAATAAATAGGCTTCTGACCCCAACCCCTGAAATGTTGAGATCAACTGCCTCAGCCTCCACCTCCGTTCAACAGTCACATGGCAGAAATCAGGCCTGGCAAAAAAAGAGACACCATCAAACGATCTTTTAGAGTCTAGCCTTCTCAATTATTTCCTGTCTTAACAGATAATTTCCTAAATATACTAGGATCGCTCGTGGGAAAGCTGTATTCCCTCCACCGCCACCTTCAGCCCCCTGATTTTTTTTAAGAGTGAAGGGAAATCTGTGCGCTCTCTGAACTTCTCTGTCCCACTGCCACTGGGACTCCGGGAATGCACCCTTAAGTAAATTAATCACATAGCGTCTTGTGTCCAGCCCTTCCACCCCCTCAGCCACACCCAAAATTCTGATATTATTTCGCCTTTGGCGATTTTCAAAATCCTCCATTTTCCACTGGAAGTCCTCTGCCATCTTTTCATGCGCTGTTTTAAAGTTCTGCCAGTTAATGTGATCATCTTCGAGCTTGCTGGTACGCTCTTCTACTTCGGTGACTCTTCCCACCAAGTCCTCATATAATTTGTTTGTCTTTCTTAATGAGGATTGTATCTTTTTGGCATCCTGTCTTGCTTTCCGGCTCGCAGTTCTAGCCTCTGTTTGCATCTGTTTCAGTGTACTAAACAGAATGTCGAGAGAAGCGGACTGTTTCAGTGGCCCAATAATGTCTTCAGCCTGGTACACCTGGGAGGTGCCCGAGTAATCCCAAAGCAACCCCCTTTCGGTGTCTCCCATTCCGCTAGTTTGTAAGTTATTTAACTTTGGCTTTCGCTGTCTCTTTCGCAGGGTCGAATCTTTCCCTGTACCTATATCCTCTTCAGAGGAATTGGTGTCAGAAAGTGATACTTCGTCGTCATCATCGTCATCTTGATCCTCTGAGGGCTCCTCACTTATCTGTGCAGAATCCGAGTCTTCGTTAAGAGAAAAAAATTTCTCTCCTTCACCTGAGCCCACCTCAGCTTTTTGATTATCTCTTTTTTTCCTCCCAAGCTAGCAGAACTTCCCCAAGTAGTGAGGGTCTTGTTGGATGGGGTTTGGGAGTTTTTGGAAGCCAGTATTTCTGCTTCAAGTACCATAATGGCACCCAACATATCAGTGTCCTCATCCTTACTCCCCCTATCCCCCCTATTCCCCCTCTCACCAGGTGTTGTCAGTCCAGGCTCAATACAAGGAGGATCTACAGGAAAGTCCAGGTTGATCTGCAAAGCCTCACTCTCGCGTTCTCCCCCAAACTGCTGCTCCTGCTGGAGTTGCTGCTGTTGCTTAGCAGCCGAAGCGTCTGCAACTGACGTGCCTCCCGCGTCTCCCGCATCCTCGAGGACGCTCCCTGGGTCGCTGGATCCGACTCTGTTGCGGCCGGTTTCGCTTGGCGTTCGATTGCTTGCTGGTCCGGAGAACGCTTCTGTCAAGGTGGGTTGCCTCAGAGAGGTCTCTCTATATTTAGATTTAATTTTCGTTTTGTCCGTCTTATCCGTGCTTGCGGTATATTTCAAAGGTGGCTTATTCTTAGCCTCGCCTGTATGACAGCCCGCTCCAGTAATTCCGATGATGTCAGTTTTTTCCCCTCTTCGTGTCTCCGTCGTCTTTTTATTAGACTGCAGCACCGCCTTTCGAATAGCCCCTTGTTCCTTCACTCCAGCATCCAGGGTGGCTGCTTCGGTTTGATCCTTTAAGGAATAGGTACAGGTTTCTGTTTGTTCCTTCGTCTTCATCTTTTCTTTCGTTTCTTTCAATTTATCAATTTTAGGGGGCCGGGGCGGCATTCTGGTTAGCTGTATATATCGTGCCTTTATACAGTCCACGGCCCTGGTGAATCTTCCCCAGCTTTCTTTCAGCCAGTCTAGCTCTGCCAATAAGTAATATTTGATCCCCGTGATGAGTATCGGCATCAGTAGATGAGTTTTAGAATCCATTTGCTCTAACCATGTTAAAGCCGAGAGGAGGATAGTAGAGAACCCGGCAACTTCATCTGAGATGGGAGAGAGATCCTGGCGACTGCTTAGCACAGCTCACTCGCGGCCATCTTGCCAGTGAATGTCGACTGCAAGGCTTTTTAATGAGGTGCTATCATGTATATTGATCCCAAGATGACTGCCAGCACTTCTTGGATGAAGTGCTGACAGCCAATCAGATCTCACGATGAGATGTGTGGTTAGGCTCTGCACAGATATATATGTGATTTTACTTTTGATTTTCTCAGGAACTACTGAACGGATTTACACCATTTAAGCAAAAGGCACGAGTCTGAACTGAGGACTACCTTTCTGCCAAATTTGGTGTAATTTCGTTAAGCAGTTCGGGCTGTAGCTGCGGCTAAAGGTCCTAAGGGAAATTGCATGGGGAAAACACGTTTTGGGACCCTCTTTTTTCCCGGCCCCCGCTACACGAATCATCCCGAGACTTTCAGGATAGCAGAGGACCGGAGCTGGCCAAAAGTTTTGAAAATTTCGCAAAGATTCGTCAATCGGCGCCAAAGTTATTGCGAATAGAATGTTGCGGATTTCCTATGGAAAATAGGTCCTAACTATAACTACCTACTGGCGACCGCCAGTAGGTAATATGTATATCCATATATATATATATATCAATGAAAAAACCAAAGGTTTCACACATGTTATAGTTAGCTGGACATTTCACTCGTAAAAAACCATTGAAATTCCCCCGTTATAGTTAGTTCAGCTAACTATAACTCGCGCGCCCGCAATGCACTACTGATGACGTCACATATTACATCACTCATGACATGGTCAGTGACATCACTCATGACATCACTGATGACATCTCAAATGACATCACTGATGACATCATCCAGTGAATGTGTGTTTTTCTGAAAATTAAATATGTTTAATATATGTATATCTCAAGGTCGATGGAAGAATAAATGAGTATATAAGTGTCTAAATTGATGATTTGTTTTTTAAAAATTGATTGTGTAACTGACTGATTAAGTGTATCTTTATGAATACATGGCTAAGTGAGTAATGTTTAAATGTGTAAATACCTGTATCAGTCTCTCACTTTGTATATAAGTGGCTGCATGGGTTGGTGAGTAGCTACATGAGTGTTTATATAGGTCATTAGTTGGTTTTTTGAGTATCAGTATGAGTGTCTGAGTGTCTTCATGGTTCGGTGGGGGTTATTATGTAGTGCATAGGTGCATGAATGAGTGACTCACTGTTTGTATGTGTTGAAGACAGCATGTGTGTAGGACCGTATGGGTGGATGAGTGTGTGTATGGGTGTGTTAGTGAGTGAATGACTGTCTCAATAGTGTCTTTATGAGTAACTACATATTTTTTAAACTAGTATATATGACTATTGGTGTATATAAGTAAGTATATGTGCGAGTGAGAGATTGGAAGAGTGCCTGTATGAATAAGTATGTGTTTCTATAAGTGATTATTTAAAAGACTAAGTATGTGTAAGTTTCTGTAAAAGTAAGTGTGGTGGTGTGTGTATAACTGTATATGCAGGTAAATGGATGTTTGATACTTTATTAGCATGAGTGACTATGTGTGAGTAACTCTATGAATGAGTGGCATTGTGTTACAGGATGTTTAGGTGTATGAGTACATATGATGTATGAGTACATGTATGAGTGACTGTATAGGATTGTTGGTGGATGAGTGGATGTGTATGTGGATCTTAGAATTACTGAATAGGTTGTTGTAACTGTTATTTGTATGTCCATTTTTTTGAAAATTTCAGTCTCTATTTTTAAATGTGTGTATCAAAGGTTATATTAGGGTGAGAGGAGGTCTACCACTCTATCACAAGGATGATGTCATCAGTGATGTCATTTGAGATGTCATCAGTGATGTCATGAGTGATGTCACTGACCATGTCATGAGTGATGTAATATGTGCCGTCATCAGTAGTGCATTGCGGGCGCGCGAGTTATAGTTAGCTGAACTAACTATAACGGGGGAATTTCAATGGTTTTTTACGAGTGAAATGTCCAGCTAACTATAACATGTGTGAAACCTTTGGTTTTTTCATTGAATTTCTAAGGTTTTTTAAATGCTAATTCCTAACTATAACGTGTGTGAAACCCATGGTTTTTTCAGTGAATTTCAAAGGTTTTTTAAATGCTAATTCCTAACTATAACGTGTGTGAAACCCATGGTTTTTTCAGTGAATTTGCAAGGTTTTTTAAATGCTAATTTTTTTTTTTTCTTCTTTTTTTTTTTACATCTTTTTATTTTAATTTTCTATCCTTTTTTAAAGACTATGGTTAAATTTTTAAAATTATACAATATGTTTTTATTTTACATTTTTTATAAAATAAACAGGTAAAATTTATTAGCAATAAATTTTTTCCTTTTTTTTTTTATTTTTTTTTAGTGCGCGTACGGTAAGCTTATGGTAAGCGTACGGTTTACGCAATGTCCGTAATTTATCTACGCTGTTTGCGTATAGTTACGCAATTTGCGTAGCCGCGCGTACTCCGCGTGGGGCGCGTACGCGTGTACGCTACACGCGCACGTTACGCGGAAGTGTCGGGGAGTGACTGTTATGCGCATGCGCGCGAGCGCGTGTCTTTTTTACGCGCATGCGTACTTTTGCTGTAAGCGCACCGTAAGCGTACGGTAGGTCATGTGATCATGAAACACAACTTTTGATTGGTTGAAACTACTTTCAGTTCTAGAACTCTCCTACACCACACCCATTCCCCTCATTTCTGCTTGTGATCCCTTAGGAGAAGGAGCTGGGTTGTCTTTGTGATACGATGGCAGAACAGCAGAGCTCTTCTGAGAGTGAGGCTAGCAGCACTACCTTGAGGCAGAGAGCGAGGAAACAAAAGACCTCTTACGTATGGGAGTATTTTACTTTTCCAGAAGGCCAGCAAAAGGTAAATGCACCCTTAGTGACTTGTAAGCTGTGTAAGCGTGTACTTTCAAGAGGGAATCCTGACAGGAAGTATTCCTTTGGGAATCACACCATGATGAGACACCTTAAGGATGTACACAGAAGGACACATGCTCGACTTACTGAAGGTAACCCTTCAGTAAATCAACCAAGCACATCCACAGCAGCTCAGCCTGGACCATCATCTGCAGGGCCGAGTCCTTCTTCTGCAGGTCAGGTGAGCCCTTCATCTGTGGGGGGAGCATCTCCTTTTTCTGGTCCTCTGGAAATTAACCCTCGGTTTGCGAGGGTTGAAGTACGGTGCGCCACTTGTCATGATCTAATTAGTTATAGGGAGACCAGTATTTCCCTAGTGAACAGTAAAATAGATCAGCACACTTGTCGTACCATCTAATATTCCCAATCTTTCTTTCCTCTGTCCCTGCATGAACACAACGGCTCTTTTAAGAGCCAACCTTACCTTTCATCTATTTTTTATATATGTTTTTAAAAACTTTTTTTTTTTTTTTTTTTTACCGTACGCGTATGGTACGCTTAATTTTATTTTATTTTTTTTAAAACACTAAAAATCAATTATCACATTACAAGGTCCTTGAGAGACTACAATTAAAAACTGAAAATGTGATTGTAGAGAAGTGGAAAAAAGGGACCATGATATTATTGACTTACCATACCCACTCAAAAAAAGATTTATTCATTTAAATTTTTTTTTAATTGCTTTAAAAATGGTTCTAGTTTTCGAAAATTTTCTATCTCAATCTGAAAAAAAAGAAAAAAGTATTAATATTTAATAAAACATTTTATAATACAGTACACATATTTACATATTTTTCAAAAAATATTTTTGCCTTTTTTTTGCTGTTTTCAGAAAATATTGCATTTCACTATAAATTGTGAAAGCAATTGCATTCATCATTTAACAGCAGGCAAAAAAAAAATTAACAATCTCAAAGATTGTTTTAAAAAAGCCCACAATCTCTTTTTGCATAAACATAACTTTATAGAAATGCATAATATTCTTAAAAAATATCATCTAATATCAATACTTATTTCTTTAAAATACCGTCTGATATTTTTGTTTCAGAAGTATAATCACAATAATATATCTCAAATAACTCCACAATACATCGGGTTCCATTTCCTTTAGGCCAAATAGTAATTTTAAAATTCTTTTTTGGTTAAATTTCCAATGGTAATCCAATAAAAATCTAAAGTTTAAATTGTACAGATGTCACCGATTCTCTGTAACATTTTGGTTTCCGAAAGATTAATTAATAATTAAATAAGTCCACAATAGAATTGTTTACCTTTCCGCATGGCCAAATAGTAATTTTAAAAATCTTTTTTGAAAAAATTTCCAATGGCAATCCAATAACATTCCAAAATTTAAATTGTGCAGATGTTACCGATTTTTTCTAAATTTTTGGTTTTCCAAAGTTTCCTTAAAAAATGGAAAAATTCCACATTACAATTGGTTACCTTTCCATTAGGCCAAATGATAATTTGTTAAATCTTTTTATTTGTAAATTCCAAATGGTAATCCAATAAAATGGTAAAATTGTTTTGTCCAGATGTTGCCAAATCTCTCTAAAATTTAGGTTTCAGGAAGATTAGATAGGAATTTGCTAAATCAAAAGGCAAACGTTGCTTAAAAATCAATTGGGAATCATTACACAGTGTCCAGCCTTTTTCACATTTAAGATAAACTGTGTAATGACCAGAAGTTACAGTAGGTCCATCATGGAAAATTATTGCAACTGTTACAAAAGTTTTTCCTGAAATTGATAATTGCTGTCCTGTAAACTTCTTTATTAAAGTATCCAATTTTGAACCATCAGCTCTACATCGTTGCATCATTAAAATTACATACTGTCTGTATTCCTTTAAAATTAATGTTGAAAACATGTCAGATTTACACTCACGGCATTGCATGCTATGATTAGCATCTTTAACTAATTTAGCAAAAGTGACTGTTTTACTCTCTGGCAATGTTAAATAAATAAACCTTTCAGAATCAACATTAGAGCCACATATATTATAACAGTTTTCACAACTATGTTCCCATTTATAAGAGAGACCAAATAAATTTTCAATGGGAACCCCTTCTTCTTCCAGTACCTGAAGAAAATAAATCAAGAATTCCTGTGCGTCTTGCTGTACATTTTGAGAAAACTGTGTTCGTCCTGATTGTCGGCGCCACTCCTCATTACCTAGCGCCTGGGTGATTATTGTCCTATTTCTGGCAGTAACATTGCTTATTTTTAAAAAGTGTATATATTTTAAAATTGTGACGCTTTTACTCACCTCATTCCGGGGCTCTGGTCTTTTCTTTGGTGTCCCTGCCCGATCCGCCGCGGCTGCATTGCCGTTTGAGCGGCGGGAGAAAACACCTCTCTGACCCAGAACTCACTTCCGGCAGGACGCGGTCTAGTCGTCCGCCGGAAGGGAAGGTATTTAAGTTGTCCTCTGGTGGGGAACAGCGGATTGTCGGCGCCACTCCTCATTACCTAGCGCCTGGGTGATTATTGTCCTATTTCTGGCAGTAACATTGCTTATTTTTAAAAAGTGTATATATTTTAAAATTGTGACGCTTTTACTCACCTCATTCCGGGGCTCTGGTCTTTTCTTTGGTGTCCCTGCCCGATCCGCCGCGGCTGCATTGCCGTTTGAGCGGCGGGAGAAAACACCTCTCTGACCCAGAACTCACTTCCGGCAGGACGCGGTCTAGTCGTCCGCCGGAAGGGAAGGTACTTAACCCGTATGTGTCATACGCGCAGCGGACGAGCGCAGCGGGCGCGCCGAAGGCGCGCCTAAGGCAAGCCCGTCTGCGCCCGTCCGCGGCCGACCGGGGCACGGGGCCATACCCCCTGGTTGTTTCCTGCCTCGCCCTTACACAAAGGAGGAGCTCACCAATCTCCGCACGAAGATCACTAAGGAGTGTGAGCATAATATTGATATTGGCAAGAATGACCATGAACTGCCATGTAGGCATTGTGGATATATTCTGAGTGCACACTCCACAGGGAGACTTTCTGACACTTACAAAGCACAGGGTAACAGCAGGAAGATTAGCTGCGCCCTGCTCAACTGCAGGTCCCTAAATAAACATAGGCTAGAGATTCATGATCTCCTGACTGATAACAAATGGGATATGCTGTTTTTAACAGAGACCTGGCTTAATGCGGATTCGGACCCTGAATTAAGGGAGGCTCTTCCCCACGGGTATAAAATCTGTAGGCAAGACAGACTTAGCGGGAGAGGCGGGGGTATTGCAATAATTTATAGGGAGAGTGTTATATGCACCCTAGAGTCCGCCAATGTTGCAGACAGTGAAACTGGAGCTTTCTCCATTTCGATTGACACTAACACAGTTATTAAAGGCCTATTAGTGTATAGACCTCCGGGTGCCAGCAAGGCCTTCACTGATAGTTTGATACATAACACCATCTCCTCAGCCATGCGCTTTAATAAATATCTCCTGCTAGGTGACTTCAATCTTCATTTGGAAGACGTTAACAATACAGCAGCACAGGAAATGCGACAAGAGTTACATACTATGCAGTTACAACTATGCTCCACCCTTCCCACACATCGTTTAGGGCATCAGTTGGATCCCATTTTCTGCAATTGGGATAACATTAAGCAGGAACCCCCCATACCTCTGATATGGACAGATCACTATCTTGTCCCTTTCTCCTTCCACCTGAAGGATTATAATAATCGGAGCCAAACCACTTGCATCAAGAGAAGACAAAGAAAATGGGCTAAATTCTCTCATAATATGTTCAGGGACAGCTTTATCCAGGAAGGCCCCCCCACTGAGCTGGGCACTACCCTCAATGAGGCTTGCGAAAACTTAGATGCACATATTACATTGGCTCTGAATTTAGCAGCTCCTTGGTCTAACAAGGGCCCGGTGCGATCAACTAAATCAGCACCTTGGTTTAATGCGGAATTAAAAGAAGCCAAGGCTGCCTGCAAACGGGCAGAACGAGCCTGGAGAAAGGCCTATCTTGTAGAAGCAGGAACGCGGTATAAAGTCTGCCTTAAGAACTATCATGCCTTGATTAGGAAAACCAAGGCAACGTTCTACACCGACTGTATCAACAGGGCCAACTGCTCCACTAAGGAGCTATTTATGATCTATAGAGAGATCTCTACAGCAGCCTCCTCAGATGAATTGGCGGGCGCCTCTGCGCAAACCTGCAACAAAATCGCTGAGTTCTTCCAAAAAAAGGTGTTGGACATCTATTCCACTTTTCCTTGCGATGCCAGAACTGGCTCCAATAGGCTCCCCCCCACGAGGAACCCAGATGGGGGGATGAGAAAGAAGGCTGCATCAGCCAGTTCCTTGTTCCAGAGGAGGAACTTCTGACAACAGTAGCGAGGGGAATTAAATCAGGCTCCCCGAGGGATCCCGCACCGGCCAGAATATTAGCTAGTTCTATGAACTTCTTAGCCCCTTACGTCAGACATATACTTTCTCTATCCTTCGACTCAGGCAAGGTTCCGCCTGGATGGAAACAAGCAGTCGTGTTACCTCTAAAAAAAAAACCTCAAGTTAGTGCCACTCAGCTTAACAACCTACGCCCTATTTCCCTCTTACCCTTCTTTTCCAAACTTGCCGAGAAATTGGCCAACCAACAACTCACAGCACACATAGAGGCGAACAGCCTTTTCCACACTTGCCAGTCTGGCTTTCGCGCTCACCACTCCACGGAGTCAGCCCTACTCTTCTCTACAGAGGCGCTGAGGAAGCATGTAGACGAAGGGCAAGTAGCAGCACTGATACTTCTCGATCTCAGTGCTGCCTTCGACACTGTAGCACACCACACCTTGCTACAGTGTCTGAAGAGAGGGGGAGTGACGGGAAAAGCATGGCTATGGCTAGAATCATTTTTGACTGACCGCAGCTTCTATGTGGAGCAAGGGGGCAACAGATCAGATGTTTTTGATCTTAGGCAGGGAGTCCCTCAAGGTTCTAGCCTCAGCCCCACCCTATTCAATTTATACGTTACACCTGTGGCGCTTATTGCTGAGCAGTATGGGGTTGAGGTAGTAACATATGCCGATGATACTCAGCTGGTTGTTGGCCTGACCCAGCCAGCTGAGCAGGCTGCTAGTAACTTCACATCCTGTCTCCAAGACCTTTCAGCCTGGATGGCCAGTAATTGCCTCCGCCTGAACGGTGACAAGACAGAGGTACTTATCGTCGGCAGATCTCCCTCAGTTTGGACCTCGGCCTGGTGGCCGCAGGCCTTGGGACCTCTGCCGACTCCTAGGGATCAGGTGAAAAATTTAGGCTTTTGGATTGATTCAAACCTGACTTTTGACTACCAATCCCGGTGTGTCTCTGGCATCTGCTTTGCTATCCTTCGCAAACTGAGAAAGACGCTTGACCTGCTCCCGGAATCTGCTAGGAAAACATTGGTACATGCCCTAGTCACCTCTAGGTTGGACTACGGGAGTGTTCTCTATTTGGGAGCTAATGCAAGCTGTCATCGCAGACTCCAGACTATCCAAAATGCCGCCGCTCGCTTGGTACTTCGGCTACCTAGAAGAGCCTCCTCGAAAAAATCCCTGGAGAAACTACACTGGCTTCCTATTAAGGAACGTGTTGATTTCAAGGCCCTATGCGTTGCCCACAAAATAATTCAGGGGAAATGCCCGGGCTTCCTGCGCAGCCTGCTCCTTCCCTATATTCCTGCTCGCCAGCTGCGCTCCCTTGGAAGTGGATTCCTATCGATTCCTAGAATCAAGAGAGCCAGGATGGGTGGGAGATCGTTCCGCTCCTTAGCTGCCCGCAGATGGAACACCCTTCCCCCCCGACTACGGACAGAAACATCAGAACTGACTTTTCGGAAAGAGCTGAAGACGTTTCTCTTCCCCAAAGACTAATCATCTGCTCTCTTTGTTTTGTTGAGTAGGTGCTGCTACAATCCTTGATAGCGCGGGGACACACTGCTAAGTGTAACCAGGCGCTCTACAAACTCAGAAATAATAATAATAATAATAATAATAATAACATACATCTAAAAGTTTTCTAATTTCAGTAGCACTTTCTATTTGAGTTTTATCATTACTCAGCTTTTCAAAAAGGAGACTCAGCACAGAACAGAATCTTTTTCCCTGATTTACTATTATCTGCTCTTGCAAACTTTCCAGATAAAATGCAACATTCAGCACTACATTAGCGTAGCAGTTGACACCAGAGCTATTTTCAAAATAACATCCTACAACCTGTTCTTCATTTTCCTTATTCTTTTTGCTTGCAATTACATCACTCCTCTTTTTTTTCCTCCTCTCTACATCTTCATTACAGATATTCTCATTTCTCCTTTTACCAGAAACTACACGTTTCTCCAACACAGGATACTGACCTAAATGAGGAGCATAGCTTCTTCTTAATCTATTATACTCCTTTACACAATTTGTATCAGCACTAACTTTTGAATCATCAAAGTCTATCATGAATAAACCTGATAATGTTTTCACTCGTGACAAAGAAACATATGCCATACCTTCTTTGAACACAGTTGAACCAATGTTCACAAGTGCACAATCTACAGTCAATCCTTGAGACTTGTGAATAGTTACAGCATATGCTAGCGAAAACGGAAACTGCTTCCTACGTACATATAAGTCTTTCACAAGCATGAAACGAACTGAACAACGACAAATGTCTTTAACTTCTTCTATCTGATCAAATTTTATTTTTAAACATTCAATTCCATCTTTTTTCTGATAATTAATAAAACCCACAACTCTTCCCATAGCTCCATTAACTAAACCTTTTTCAACATCCAAATTTCTCCTTAAAAATACTCTACAGTTCATGCAAACATATAGATTTTTTTCTAATCCAGCTGTTTTGGAAATGTTCTTCTCTAGTGAATCCAATTTATTTTTCAGTGTGCCTGTTAATGTGACTAATTCTTCCATCCTCAATTTTGTCCACTGCTTCCAATTTCCTGATATCTTCCTTTTCCAATTTCAAAAGCTCCTCATTGAATATTGAGCATTCACGTAGAGTTGGCATTAAGCAGATGACACTTTTGTTTTCTGCAATGTTCTTGTATATCTTCTCTGCAACTATTTCATCCTTTGGAAATAAATTATGTAGCAGCCGACTCTGTAATGCTTTTTTGCCAGCTTCAGTGAGTAGTCCAATTCTGATATCTTTCAGAATACTTCCATATTCTTCATCGTTTGCTTGCCTCATATTAGTAGTAAGTTCCTTGTACTCAAAGAAGGACCAAATATTTGTATTACCGATGCTTCCCAATGACTTCTTCGTGTCTTCATGTGTCACAGTATTAAACACTGGTTGTCCTTTAACTGGAGTAAGTTGCAAAAGATCTCCAAAAACTATGACGTGTTTTCCTCCAAATAACACGTCATAGTCTGTCTTCAGAATTTGCTGCATTCTTAAATGCACAAAGGCAAGCATTAAGTTTGATACCATGCTCACCTCATCAATAATGAGAACTTGCATCTTATTCAATACTCTTGAAACTTCCAAGCATGCTTCTCCAGTTAGCTTGTTGTATTGTATTTTGTTCTCATGCTCCACTGGTAACATTAGCAAACGATGTAAAGTGATTCCTTTTATGTTATATGCTGCTAACCCAGTTGGAGCAGTAACCACACAAGACAAAGTAGAATCCGTTTTTTGCTGTAGGTAGCTTCTGATGACTTTTATTAGGAAACTTTTTCCAGTTCCAGCTTGTCCGCTTACATACATCCTGATTGGATGAAATGATGTGCATGAGCACTCTTTTTTTTCATGTAGAAATCCGTGATCAATTTTTTTTCTGATCTCTTCATAAATTTGTTGCTGCTCTTCGTTCAGTTGTCTTTCCAAATTTTGTAAGTCTATAAATTCTCCTTGAGCTTGATTCATAGCCGTTTCCACTTCATTCATGGCTATTGATGCTTCATTTTCAACGATTGGTTGTCCTAGGGGATCTTGACTGAGTGTTCCTGAACTTTGGCTGTCCTGAGAACTGTCTCTAGCTATTTCTGCTGCAATTGTAGTTTCCTGTTCAATTTCTTCATTTAACATTTGCAGATAAGTTGTGAATGTATTGCATTGTATGCTGTCTTTGCAAGCATTAAAAGAATCTTCATAGCTTTGAAATTCTCCCAGTAGTTCATCCTCTGTACGCCATGGTTTAAACAGCTGTAAAAGAGCCAAGTAGTAAAATTCCTTTTTGTCAGTAGTGTCGCAACTCAGCTTCCGGTGATTTATCAAACTTCCTTTTGTTTGCTTCACCAAACATCCTTCCTCACCAATGACTTTATATTTTCCATTGTTGATGTCTTCTGCGGCTTTCCGTGAATAAATGTAGTTCTGCAGCACTTCATAGAGACACATGTTCTCCAGATGATGACTTCTCTTGGGATAATATGTGTCCAACATGTTTGATTTCAAAATATCTGTACTTTCTGGGTCATTCTCGGCCAAATATTCAATTTCTCCAACAGATTTCAGTACCCGATTTCTCATTGCTGCAAGGCCTAAACTTGCCCAAATTATTCTTCTTGATTTCGAGTAGAGACTTGCAGAAGATAACCTATCTGAACATTCGTAGGATCCAATTTCTCGATGCGATAACATCTTCAAACTGAAACTGTACAGCTTCTTACTGACAGTTTTCTCGTGAGAAATCTCTTCCCACATTTCCTTCAATTCTGTTTTTTCTGATTTCGTAATGTAAGACGTTACATATCGAGCAACAGCAATGGAATTGTCAGCTACATACTGTATATCCATGTTAGCGTTCCACATGGATAAAATCACTGGGTTGTAGTCATTTATATTTTTTGATTCTTCTTTTCTTTTAAGGTTGTAGGTATTCTTAGGTGATTTTCTTGTGATAGTATGTCTCACAGATGACATAAAACTGTTAACTCTTCCATTTGAAAGAACAGGTCTAGGAAATCCAAATCGACATTTAGTGTAGTTTTTATCTTTGCTCTTGTATTTCCGTCGACAGTATTTTCCACACCGATGACTTTGGAAACGTAAAACTTGCTCCTTTTACTTTTTCTCTTCTGTGCTTTTTGGTATAGCACATGTTGCATATTCTTCAATGTAAGATAACACTGCTTCATCAGTATCTGTTCCAAACTTTGGGGCATCCTTGATCCACAACAGCATATGAATATGAGGAGCACCTCTTGCCTGGTACTCTTTTCTCCAAAAGAAATCCACTACTTCTCCTAGAGGTGGATTTTTTTTATTGCAGATGAAGGACATCATAGCCTCAAATCTATGATTGAAATATCTGCAAACATTAACCGGATCCAATGAGCACAGTTCTCCTGCTGTCTTGTATTCGATGTTTTTAATGTTTGAATTTGCCTCTCGTAGAAAATCCAGTAAATCATCCCAAGCGTACTCTGCACAGCTTAGGGTAATGAACCATGTTGGTGTTCCTAAATTCCGTAACATGCATTTTAATTCACCATGGCGTCGGTACCAATATTCATTTGTCCCACGCTGACAAGCCATCAGATTGATCAGTTGTGTTTCCAAATGATCATCTCGGTGCTGCACTTTCTCCATAAAATCCTTAGCAGACACATTTTGCAAATGTACTCCACTTTTTAAAATGTGATTCACTGAATAAGACAATGCAGACAAGTCGCTTTCAAATAAAAGATGGAACAAATAAGGAATACTTTGTCGAAATCTGGGATCTTCAGCATATAGTCCTGTAGTCCGATACTCAGAAGCTGGAATCTGTTCCGGACGTTCATCGTATCGTCCTCCTTTTCCTTTAGGAAACAGCTGGGGAAAACATCGAGCTTCCAAGCTCTCCTCCCATACACTCACGGGAGTTCCTTTTGCTTTCTTCATCTGAAATAGATCAATATTGTCTCCCATAACTTCTTTTGAATGAAGAGGATGTATGCTAAAATGTTCATAAATTTCTTCTTCCTTTGACTTGTCCACTTTTTCAATTTGTCCAGTTGGTGTTTCTGTGTCTTCTTGTAAATCTTCTTCTTCTTCTTCTTCTTCTATATAAATTGATTCATACCATTTGTTATTCCTTTTCAAATACAAATTTGCTCTTTGTACTTACCGTACATCTACCAGCTCCTGCCAAATCTTCTTATTCTTTGTAGGTACACCATTAACCAGAATAATTAATGGTTCAGTTTCCAAAGTATCCGCATCAATAGTTTCCATATTTTTTTTCAAATCCAAGGGCAAATACATCACTCTACCTTTTAAACCTCTCAGTAAATCTGAAGGAGGTAATTTACCAGTTTTGGGCTCCATACGTACTATGGTCTGGAACGGATGAACACATTGAATGAGTATAGACTCATATGTATTTAATTCAGAAAGTTCAGCAGGAATAGCATCCAATTCTAAATTATTATGTACAGCTCTGGTCGGCATTCTATTTTCCTCTAACTTGTTGTAACAGTATTTACAAATACGCTGAACTTCACCCAATTCAAAACAATTTTCAAGAAATATATATGTGGCAAAATCCTTCCACTTATAATTATCTTCATTTTCACTCTTTCTGTAGAGATCAACATACCTGGTTTGTTTTCTATAATGAGTTCTGCGGCAACAAATACAAGTAATATTTGGTCTTTTAGGGGGGAGGAGCCTAGCGCGCATCCAAGATGGTCGCGTGAGCACAGGGCTCCCCGGACCCTCGCTGCTCCTCGGAATTTATCCTGACTCTATCCTGACTTGGTTGATGGAATTTGGGAGACGAATGCTGGCTGAACACTAAACTCCTTTCGGAAATCAAATCGGACCTGGCAATCCGGAGTTATGGTGGTTTGAACTTTTGAGGCCCACCCGACGGCTGTGCCCGATGCGAGGGTGATCTGTGGAGCCGGGGCGTAGTTGAACAACAACGGCAGCGGGGCTGTGCCAGTGGCCGTCACATCACTTTCGGTTTCACTTTTGGTCTTTGAGGGGCTGGACTGTGGACTTGCTTGGTGCGACTGGGCTTTCATTTTGCCTTCGCTTGATGCCGGTGGCTTCGTCTGCTGCCAGTGTGCTCATTGACGGTGGTCCCTTCGCTCCGCCATATTGCGGCCTGTGGTGCGACACGCGTCTGCCTGGCCTGTGCCACCTCGACGCTTCCTCGGTGGTCCCCTTCGGCGATCGAGGTTCTCATGGGAGGCAAGGGAGACCCCGAGAGGCGTAAGACCAAAACATCCCTACGTGGGGGTCCGGTCCAGACGAACAACATGGACCGCTACACTCAGGGTAAAGGATCCCTCGGGACGGCCAATGTCCCCCCCGAGGACACCAGTGGTGGCCCGTCCGTTTCTCCGGATCTGTCCCTGCAGGACATCATGGGCGCCATTAAGGGCATCAGAGAGACCATCGCTACGCAGTACGAGGCCTTGGCCCGTAAAATCGACACGGTGGCCATTGACATTACGCTAATCCGGGCGGATCTCTCTAAGACCAACGAGAGGGTTCAATCGCTGGATGTGCGGACGTCCTCCCTTGGTACGGACGTGTCGGACCTGCAGGCCACTCTCGGCGATCTCAAATCGGCCAATGATCTGATGGCCCGGCGGCTGGAAGACTTCGAGGGACGGGCCCGCCGCAATAACATCCGCGTCATAGGCGTTCCGGAGACCTCCGATAACCGCCCGGTTGACCTCCTGGTCGAGGAGCTCATCCTCGAACATCTTGCTCCCGCTGGCCTGAGTAAGTTTTTCGCTGTGGAGCGGGCCCATCGAGTCCCAGGTGGCCGGCCGCGACCGGGTGCCCCCCCGAGGCCTATCGTTGCGAGACTTTTCCATTACAGAGACCGAGACGCGATTCTGCAGGCCTCACGGGTCCATGGCCCGGTCCGACATGAGAACTCGTCCATTAACTTTTTCCCGGACTTCACCCAACTTGTCCAGAAACAGCGGATGGGCTTCCAGGGGGTGAAGCGGCGTCTCCGGGACCTCGGTCTCAAGTACTCTATGCTTTATCCTGCAAGGCTCCGAGTGGAACATGAAGATCGGACTACCTTTTTTGACTCTCCTGCGACTGTGAGTGACTGGCTGGATTCGCTGCCGGACCGGGGTGACCGGACTGGGCCCTCTGCCGGTACAGAGGGTGGCGGGTCTCCTTTGGAGTGACTTATGGTCCCGGACTCTGCCATGTTGTACTGTTCGGCTGGGTTCTACTTCTTTTGTGCATTTTGTTTCACTATGTTGTGTGTGGGGAGCGAGCGGGGATGGGTCCCTTCCCTCCTCCGGGGTCTTTTTGTAGAATGGGGTTTGTAGGGCGACAGGCACACTGCAAGTTGGGGTGGTTTTTTGGACCGCAGGGGTGCAGGGTGGGGGGTGTTGGAGTTGGGGGGGTTGGTGGGTGGGTGGGGTTGTTTGTATTTGTGTTTTTTGTTTTCAAGGCGAAGTATTGGCTATGGTTCATCCTTGGGTGTTGAGCGCTTTGCTAGGGGGCCCTTGATCTACTGGAGGGGATGGGGGGGGACGGGTTGAGATTGATGTCTTGGAACGTCAATGGATTGGGGGACCGTATCAAACGGGGTGTTGTGCTGCAATATCTGCGTCGTCTGACTCCTGATGTGGTGTTCCTACAGGAGACGCATCTGGTTGGCAATGTTTGTCGGGCTATGAACAGGGGGGGATATCGACTTGTGGCCCACTCTGGTTTTACCACTGGTTCGAGAGGAGTGGGCATTCTCTTGCGAGCTTCACTTCCGTTGGAGATCACCAGGGTGGTCCCAGACGATAGAGGGCGCTATGTGGCTCTGACTGGGAGGTGGGAGGGGCAGTCCCTTTCCTTGATCTCGGTCTATGTTCCCCCGGGCCTCCAGAACTCCACCTTCTCAGACTTGGGTCGTATGTTGCTTGGGCTTCCTGACAGTCTTTTGCTTATGGGTGGGGACTTTAATTCGGTTGTCTCGGGTGACCTGGACCGTCATCCGCCAAGGGCCCTCCCTGCTGCCCAGGCGTGGCTGGGCGGGCTCCTGGAGACCTTCGGTCTGGTGGACTGTTGGAGGTTAATGCATCCGACACAGTGTCAGTACACCTTTCACTCTGGGGCCCATGGGAGTCTCTCCAGACTGGATTATTTCCTTATGCCCGCGGCCCGGGCTACTCGGATTCGAGAGGTCAAACACCTGGCCAGGGGTATTTCTGATCATTCCCCACTGTGGTTGCTTTTTGACACCGGGTCGCGGTCCGCTGGGCGGATCGCTCCTATTAACCCTTGGTACCTGCGAGACCCCAAGATCCGTGATAGCCTGATTAGGTCGATTGATCAATATTTTTCTGAGAATGAGGGGTCGGTGTTGTCCTCGGTGTCCCTGTGGGAAGCTTTCAAAGCAGTGCTCCGCGGGCATGCCCTGTCCCAGATAGTGGAGGCCAAGAGGGTTAAGAGAGAGGCGGTTGTGACGCTGGAGACTGAAATATCGGGGCTGGAGGCGGCCTTGGAGGTGGGTGTCACCCCGGATGGGCTGCATGCCCTCAGCCTGAAGCAGTTTGAATATAAGTCTCTCGTCACTGATGCTGCCAAGACTATGTATAGGGAGCAGCAGGGTAGGTTGTATGACGCCGGAGACAAGGCGGGTAAGCTGATTGCCTGGTTGGACAAGAAGGAGAGAGTGAATCGTGTGGTCCCGGAGCTTCGGGTGTCGGATGGAGTGTGTGTGACTGAGCCTGGTGAGATTGTTGAGTGTTTTGCTGACCACCTCCGTACAGTGTACTCCCCGGTGTCTGATAGAGATGAGGACGACTCTCGTCTTCTGCTTCGGGATATTGCCCTGCCCGGCTTATCCGTCGAGGACCGCGAGCTGATGGATGCCCCTTTGTCTGTCGAAGAGATAGCTACTGCGATCCGCTCCCTCCGCTCGGGCAAGGCTATGGGCCCCAACGGTCTGCCTATTGAACTATATAAGTTGCGCCCGGATAAAATCGCGCCTTTCCTCCGTCATATGTTTCAGGAATCGCTCGAGAGGGGTTCCCTTCCTGACGACCAGCGTCTGGCTACTATAGTGGTGATTCCCAAGGAGGGTAAGCCACGTGACCGCTGTGCCTCCTATAGGCCTATTTCCCTGCTAAATGCCGAACCCAAAATCCTTGCTAAGGTCCTCGCCAATCGCCTGCTGAGCGTTATATGTGACTTGATACATCCGGATCAATGTGGCTTCATCCCACATCGTAATACCGCTCTCAACTTACGACGTCTGCACGGCGTCCTTGCTAGGGCTGAGTACTTCGCTGAACCGGCCATATTGGTTTCCCTAGACGCCACGATGGCCTTTGATACCATTGAATGGCCATTTCTTTGGGCCGTCTTGGAAAAGTTTGGTTTTGGGGAGGGGTTCCTTAGCTGGGTGAAGCTCCTTTATGCTGGACCAATGGCTCAGGTGGTTGTCAATGGGCGGGTTTCTCGGCCTTTCGCTCTCGGGAGGGGAACTAGGCAGGGGTGCCCGTTGTCCCCGCTGCTCTTTGCTCTCGCCCTGGAACCGCTCGCTGCCTGGCTCCGTTGGGAGCCCTCGATTAGAGGGCTCCGGTGGGCCCCGGGCTTCGAGGATCAGGTTTCATTGTACGCGGATGATATTCTCTTGTATCTCACCTCACCGCGGAAGTCGCTCAATGTCCTCTTTGATGTCCTTACTTCCTTCGGGAAAAACTCGGGTCTGATAATCAACTGGTCCAAATATTGTGTGTATCCTATCTCTGGTGGTCTTCCTCTCTTGCCGCCTCGGCTTCCGCTCCAAATATCTCAGTCCGGCTTTAGATACCTGGGGGTGTACGTTTCGTTGGATCCGGCGGTCCGCTATGAGCAGAATCTCCTGTCTACACTCCGGCGTTTGAGGGCAGATACGGCTCGGTGGTGCGAGCTGCCCTTGTCTCTGCTTGGTCGCGCGGCGCTGTTTAAAATGATGTCCCTTCCCAGATTCCTTTATGCACTCCAGAACTCCTTCGATGTCATTCCTGCGGCCTACTTTAGGGAGGTGGAGAGTTTGCAGAGGAGACTGGTTTGGGACGGGCGATCGCGTATCGCTTTGGCCAAGCTGACTCTTTCCTGGTATGACGGGGGCATCGCGCTTCCTGATATTCGACGGTACTATTGGGCCTCCCAGCTGTCTGCCATTAATCATGCTACGTACGCTCCTGGCTCGAACCCGGCATATGAGATGGATAAATTCCTGCTCCCCGGCGGTAACTATAACAGAGCGCTTTACTCGCGGTCTGCTGGTAGGGCCCTTACGGGCCCTACCAGGATTGCGGTCCGTGTATGGAAGGCGGCTAACGTAGCGATGGGCTGGAGTGAGCGTTTAACGTGCGCCACTCCTCTATTCGACTCAGACCGCTTGGGAAGCCTCTGGACAACGAAAGGCTTCGAGCGCTGGGATACGATCGGCATCAGCAGAGTGGGGGACCTGTGGGTTAAAGGTGCGGTTAAATCCTTCGCGGCACTTCAGCGCGAGTATGAGCTTAGTGACAGAGAGTTCTTCCGTTATGCACAGGTTCGGCACGCCCTGCTTTCGGTCTTTGGGGAGGGGACCACGGTCCCTTCTTCTTCGCCTCTCGAGGACCGCATACTCGATGGTCACGTCCCCGACAGTACTATCTCCCTGATTTACAAAAAACTGATAAACAATCGAGCTGACCTCTTGGTGCGTCTTCGGGAGGCATGGACGGGAGATGGGGTGGAGCTGGACGATGAGGACTGGCAGACTGCACTCTCATCCCCTCAGGAGGTGGCCATCCCGGCCCGTCTCCGCCTGGTCCAGCTTAAGATTCTCCATCGTGTATATGTGACGGGCCCCCGCCTGGTCTCGATGGGGTTTTCAGATGACGGACTCTGTAAGCGTGGCTGCGGGCTCAGTGCTACCTTTCTCCATATCCTATGGGAATGCCGCGAGGTGGCGGAATACTGGTGCCGGGTGCATGATATTATGAGACGAGTCACCGGGGTCGCTCTGCTGCCGGAGGTGCGTCGTTGTGTGCTGAATGTATGGGAGCCCAATGACTGCAATGCGGCTCAGGCTCGGTGGGCGGCCTTGGGGAACATGATTGCAAAGAGAGATATTGCACAGCTTTGGGGTTCCCAGCGGCCTCCCTCCGTGTCCGTCTGGAAGGAGAACATGGACTGGTGCATGTTCAGGGAGAAAACGGTGTATGTGGCTCGTGGTAAACCGGGGGCTTGGGGTAGAATTTGGGGGCAGTGGAACGCGTATCGTGGGTCTATCTGTGCACCCCCTTTGGTGGATACGTCCGGGGTTGCCTCGTCCCCCTGATCCTTGAGGGTTCCTTGTGTATCTCGTACTTTGGAGTACAGATTTGGTTCTCTCGTGGCCCCCCCCCCTCCCTCTCAGGTCTTCTTTTATTGACCGCCCTCGGGTGGTTGGGTGTTGACTCCCCCGGCTGGTGTTCGCCGCCCTTTATAAGTCGTTTCGCCTTGTTTGTTGTATTTTTGTATTTTTCTTTTTTGTTGTTATTTATATTAAAATGTGTATTCTGATCTCCCTTATGTGCAGTCTGATCTACTGTGATAGTGCGGAGCCCCTGTGGGCCAGTCATTGTTTTCTGATATGCTGGAACACTTCGACTACTAGCGGCCGGCCCTGGTGGTTGTAGGCCCGTGTTTGTAACCCTTTTTATGCACAATAAAATCTTTAAAAAAAAAAAAATATATATTTGGTCTTTCATTAGAGATTATTGCAAATTTTGTTATGTGATCATTAAATGTCTTACTTACAGAGGGTTCTACATTCTCTTCCACTTCTTCCTCATTTACTGTGTCCTTCTCTGCACTGTTTTGTTCAGGACCAAAGTAACAAAACTGAATTTCATCAACAACCTTCTCTACATCTGATACCGTTCCACGGAACAGAGCCCTATTCAATTCATCTAACTTTATTGCTGGACTATTAGCAAAATACAACCGTCTCACAAACTTTCTCATTTCAGTATGATGAACAGCCAGCATCCTAAAATGATGGAAAACACTATTACACACTTTTCTAGATAGACAAGCCAGAGAATGACCCTGCAAACCAGTATTCTCTCTCACTCTGCATGGATCCAAACTTTGAAGCATCTTAATCTTCTGTTTTACACTTTTTTTACTATATTCTCTTAGAAACTCACGAAATTTATCAATAGATTCCTGACGCACAGTGCAAATACTACTACAATTCCAAGTGTACACTGGGGCTTTAGGACGTCTCCCATAGCCTCATCCGCCATCACTTGTACCTCATCTCTTGGAACCATTATCTCCTTCTCCATTATGCAACCATTTTTCACTTCATAAGCACGACCTCTGGTGTCAACTGCATGCAGCAAACTATTACTTTGAAAATAACTCTCTTCATTAAAAAAAGGTTCACTACTTGAACTATGCATCCATTTTCCTAAAAACACTTTAGAAAAGTTTGTTCTGTTCACTACTCTTTTCCTTTTGCTATGTGATTTCAGTACATTAACCATTTTGTCTAATGTACGCATCCTATTCAAAATTAAAATGAATAGTTTCCTTTTTAATTCTAATGCCTTTGCTGCAATGGCTTCAATTTCTTTTTTCTCTTATAAAACTTAGCCTTTTGCTTATATTTCTTCACATCCTTTATCAAATTGGACATAACTCTTCTCTGAAACATTTTTCTATGTATCTCTTTAAACGCTGTTTTTCTGTTTAAGTTAATCTTTTTAGTTGCAGAAGGTATATTTGCATTAACTAAATTCTCTATTTTTTCCTGTCCTTTTCGATTGAAATCATTCTTTCCAGTACAGACATTTTGTACATTTTTCCTTTTTTTGAATATGTTCTTTAGAAAATTTTTTGTCTGCTTACCAGAAGATTTTTTCTTTTTCCCAACATGAGCATCTTCAACTAACTTAGGTCCTCCAGTTGTCTTCAAATATAGGTTTTTTTTGTGGTCTTTTCTTACTCTGGATTTTGTAGGCATCTTAAATTTTGTTCACTGCTCTTCAGCAATACCTGAAAAAAACTAAAAAAAAATTCCTTTATTTTATTTAAATATATTACTACATTTGTTTTCACATCAGTCACAAAACGAAATTTCTTTGCCAATTTGAAAGCACACTTACTGCTCTTTTTTTTGGCAAGTGATAATCACTTTTACAGACTGACACATTATGAATCCACTTTTCAGATTTTTTAAAAAGCACATGTCCAAACTGCTTTTTCAGACCAGCACCATTTGTAACCTGGGTGACTGCCTACACTCCAGCAAGGGCAACCAGCCTTAGTGATGCTGAATGTATTTGCATTACTGACTGAAACCTCAAACCTCACTCGCTTGTGAATACTGTGCATGATTCCACATGGTAAGCAGCTGGGTGTGTGCTAAGAGTCTGCTTCTGCACCAAAAAATGGCTCCCCCTTTCCATCTAATGCAACTGTGAAATCACCAGAGCAATACGCAATAAATCTCTGCCTGTAATTCCTATTTGCACACAGAGTCATGTTTTCACATTAGGCCCTTAAACGAAATTTCTTTGCCAATTTGAAAGCACACTTACTGCTCTTTTTTTTGGCAAGTGATAAACACTTTTACAGACTGACATATTATGAATCCACTTTTCAGATTTTTTAAAAAGCACATGTCCAAACTGCTTTTTCAGACCAGCACCATTTGTAACCTGGGTGACTGCCTACACTCCAGCAAGGGCAACCAGCCTTAGTGATGCTGAATGTATTTGCATTACTGACTGAAACATCAAACCCCACTCGCTTGTGAATACTGTGCATGATTCCACATGGTAAGCAGCTGGGTGTGTGCTAAGAGTCTGCTTCTGCACCAAAAAATGGCTCCCCCTTTCCATCTAATGCAACTGTGAAATCACCAGAGCAATACGCAATACATCTCTGCCTGTAATTCCTATTTGCACACAGAGTCATGTTTTCACATTAGTCACAAAACGAAATTTCTTTGCCAATTTGAAAGCACACTTACTGCTCTTTTTTTTGGCAAGTGATAAACACTTTTAGAGACTGACACATTATGAATCCACTTTTCAGATTTTTTAAAAAGCACATGTCCAAACTGCTTTTTCAGACCAGCACCATTTGTAACCTGGGTGACTGCCTACACTCCAGCAAGGGCAACCAGCCTTAGTGATGCTGAATGTATTTGCATTACTGACTGAAACCTCAAACCCCACTCGCTTGTGAATACTGTGCATGATTCCACATGGTAAGCAGCTGGCTGTGTGCTAAGAGTCTGCTTCTGCACCAAAAAATGGCTCCCCCTTTCCATCTAATGCAACTGTGAAATCACCAGAGCAATATGCAATAAATCTCTGCCTGTAATTCCTATTTGCACACAGAGTCATGTTTTCACATTAGTCACAAAACGAAATTTCTTTGCCAATTTGAAAGCACACTTACTGCTCTTTTTTTTGGCAAGTGATAATCACTTTTACAGACTGACACATTATGAATCCACTTTTCAGATTTTTTATAAAGCACATGTCCAAACTGCTTTTTCAGACCAGCACCATTTGTAACCTGGGTGACTGCCTACACTCCAGCAAGGGCAACCAGCCTTAGTGATGCTGAATGTATTTGCATTACTGACTGAAACCTCAAACCCCACTCGCTTGTGAATACTGTGCATGATTCCACATGGTAAGCAGCTGGGTGTGTGCTAAGAGTCTGCTTCTGCACCAAAAAATGGCTCCCCCTTTCCATCTAATGCAACTGTGAAATCACCAGAGCAATACGCAATAAATCTCTGCCTGTAATTCCTATTTGCACACAGAGTCATGTTTTCACATTAGTCACAAAACGAAATTTCTTTGCCAATTTGAAAGCACACTTACTGCTCTTTTTTTTGGCAAGTGATAAACACTTTTACAGACTGACACATTATGAATCCACTTTTCAGATTTTTTAAAAAGCACATGTCCAAACTGCTTTTTCAGACCAGCACCATTTGTAACCTGGGTGACTGCCTACACTCCAGCAAGGGCAACCAGCCTTAGTGATGCTGAATGTATTTGCATTACTGACTGAAACCTCAAACCCCACTCGCTTGTGAATACTGTGCATGATTCCACACGGTAAGCAGCTGGGTGTGTGCTAAGAGTCTGCTTCTGCACCAAAAAATGGCTCTCTCTTTCCATCTAATGCAACTGTGAAATCACCAGAGCAATACGCAATAAATCTCTGCCTGTAATTCCTATTTGCACACAGAGTCATGTTTTCACATTAGTCACGAAACGAAATTTCTTTGCCAATTTGAAAGCACACTTACTGCTCTTTTTTTTGGCAAGTGATAAACACTTTTACAGACTGACACATTATGAATCCACTTTTCAGATTTTTTAAAAAGCACATGTCCAAACTGCTTTTTCAGACCAGCACCATTTGTAACCTGGGTGACTGCCTACACTCCAGCAAGGGCAACCAGCCTTAGTGATGCTGAATGTATTTGCATTACTGACTGAAACCTCAAACCCCACTCGCTTGTGAATACTGTGCATGATTCCACATGGTAAGCAGCTGGCTGTGTGCTAAGAGTCAGCTTCTGCACCAAAAAATGGCTCCCCCTTTCCATCTAATGCAACTGTGAAATCACCAGAGCAATACGCAATAAATCTCTGCCTATAATTCCTCTTTGCACACAGAGTCATGTTTTCACATTAGTCACAAAACAAAATTTCTTTGCCAATTTGAAAGCACACTTACTGCTCTTTTTTTTGGCAAGTGATAATCACTTTTACAGACTGACACATTATGAATCCACTTTTCAGATTTTTTAAAAAGCACATGTCCAAACTGCTTTTGCAGACCAGCACCATTTGTAACCTGGGTGACTGCCTACACTCCAGCAAGGGCAACCAGCCTTAGTGATGCTGAATGTATTTGCATTACTGAGTCCAACCTCGAACCCTTAAACTATTCTTTTTTTATACCAGTACACCTTAATTTATTGTGAAAACATAGTCCATATTATTTTACTTGTTCCTCACATTTAAATTTCTCCCAAAACAGAAAATAATAAACACAACTTCAACAAAAAGAATTGCATTTCTATTATTCATTTCTTAATTTACCATATACATCCCCTCTCAAACTCTAAACTCACCTTTAAAATTAGTTAGTTGTGAAAGAAATGTGGCACTCAAACAGCAGATTATCAGAGCCAGGATCTCTGTTCTTTACACCTCTCTCCTCTCAGCAGAACCAGATAATGGCAAACTTTCCCTCTCTTTTTCCACATATATACATGTTAATTTCAAATCTCAGTGCTTCCCCCTTTTTTTCAAATGTAATCACACATTTCTATTGGTTGAAAACCAACCCTTTTCCAAAAGTACCCTTCCCCCAACTTGACTTCTGCCTAGTACCCTTCCCCCAACTTGACTTCTGCCTGCTACCATAGCAACAGCTCATGGAACACTGCTGTGTGGAGTTAGGTCAGAAGTTCGCCAAACAATGTTTCAATTCCACAGAGCAAGAGTGCTTGACTTTTCAAACCTAACAGCAAATCCATAGTACTGTTCTTTGGTAACACATTTTTCTGTACCAATACAAAACATGCTTCTATTAATTTACACATACAGCCTAGTTTTTATTCTAGAATGGTATGAAACAGCCAATCAGTTCTTTTTTTTATGAAAAAAATATGTATGCCTCCATTTCCAAACTGTCTTTCATTTCTTTTTACCATTCTACTGAATTACACCTCCTGAGTGCATCCAGTTCTCCTTTGAAGATGTTCACAGTGTGGATTGTAGGGCACAGCTATGTCTTCTGGAGTGAAAAGTTTGCAGAGAAAACAGGTATGGTGAGAGACCTTGCTTTGCCAAATGTAGACATTAAATGGATTGGTCAGAGAGGGTTAAAGTGGCACCAATGGATGCCATTGGTGAAATCCTTCATGCAAAACCAACACCCTGACCTCATAATAGTGCACTGTGGTGGCAATGACCTAGGCACTTTGACTGGGGTAGGTCTGGAAATGCTTATGAAGGACACCTTTGCACAACTGTTTTCACTTTTCCCTAAAACTGCCTTTGTGTTTTCTAACATATGCCAAAGGCAAAAATGGAACTGGTCCAATCATTTCTGTCCGCAGATTGACAAAGCAAGAAAGCACGTCAACAAATCTGTTTCTGCTTTCCTCCGTGACTATGGTATGGGTTCCATTTACCACAACAACTTGCGTTACGACATGCAAGACATTTATAGAGGAGATGGTGTGCACTTCAATGATGAAGGGAACAGAGTCTTCCTCTTGAACCTTAGACTCTGCATCGGTACTTACTTGTAGGTACCACTTAAAAATCACTTCATAAACACAACGGCTCTTTTTAGAGCCCCCTAATATCTAAACACTTAAATCTGCATTTAATTTCTTTTTTTTTTTTTTTTTACCGTACGCTTACCGTACGCGTACCCCGTGATTTTTTTTAAAAACAATAAATGTTTTCTTTGTACTTTTCTGTCCTTCTTTGACCCCCTTACAAATGTTAGGGGGTCTGTAACTCTCCTCCTTGCCCCCTTTTCTTGTTATCACTCTTTTTTTTCTGAGTGAAACACACGAAATGGCAGCCGCCGCTTCCTGGTTTCGGCCGATTCGAATGTTTAATAAGATCTAAGAGCCAATCAGAATCGTGCTCGCGCACGCCACCGTACGCGTACGGTAAGCGTACCGTAAGCGCACCGTAAGCTGGCTCAGATATATATATTGATTTAAAGGCTATTTTCTCAGAATCTACTGAACAGATTTACACCAAACCTACAAAAGGCACTTCCTTGACCTGAGGACTACCTCTCTGCCAAATTTCTAGTAATTCTGTTCAGCCGTTCGGGCTGTAGCCCTGTCTAAAGGTCCTATGGAAAAATGCATGGGAAAAACGCGTTTTGGGACCCCCCTTTTATCTCAGCCCCCGCTTGACAAATCCCCCCGAGACTTTCAGGGAAGGAGCGGAGCGTAGCGCCCCACCTATTTTGAAAAATTCGCGAGGATTCGTCGACCGGCGCCACAGTTATTCAAAATAGAATGTTGCGGATTTCCTATGGAAACGTGGTCCTAACTATAACTACCTACTGGCGACCGCCAGTAGGTAATATATATATATATGTATATTCACTTAAAAAACCATAGGTTTCACACATGTTATAGTTAGGTGGATATTTCACTCGTAAAAAAACAATTAAATTCCCCCGTTATAGTTAGTTCAGATAACTATAACTCGCGCGCCCGCAATCCACTGCTCATGACGTCACATATTACATCACTCATGACATGGTCAGTGGCATCACTCATGACATCACTGATGACATCATCCTTGTGATAGAGTGGCGGTCGCGCGAGTTATAGTTATCTGAACTAACTATAACGGGGGAATTTCATTGTTTTTTTACGAGTGAAATATCCACCTAACTATAACATGTGTGAAACCTATGGTTTTTTAAGTGAATTTGCAAGGTTTTTTAAATGCTAATTCCTAACTATAACGTGTGTGAAACCTATGGTTTTTTCAGTGAATTTGTACGGTTTTTTAAATGCTAATTTATTTATGTATTATTATTTTTTTTATATATTTATTTAATAATAAACTACGTTTTTTTTTGGTTTTTACCGTGCGCGCACGGTGCATGCACCCCCGTGATTTAAAAAAAAAAAAAAAAATGTTCTGCCTTCGGGGTCCTTCAGGGACCCCCTGACAAAGGCTAGGGGGTCAGGAACTCTCTACCCTGCCCCCTTTTCACGTTCGCCACCTTCCTTTTTCACTCTCGCACTGAAAACAAACAAAATGGCGGCCGACACTTCCTGATTTCGACCGATTCGAACGTTGACTAACATGTAACCACCAATCAGAATTACGCTCGCGCACGTTAGGGTGCTCGCACGGTGCGCGCACGGTGCGCGCTTATAGATATTGATATGCTTTTAAATGCTATTTTCTCAGGAAATACTGAACAGATTGACACCAGATCTGCAAAAGGCACTTCCTTGACCTTATGGCTACCTCTCTGCCAAATTTCAAGTAATTCTGTTCAGCCGCTCAGGCTGTAGCTGTGTCTAAATGTCCTATGGAAAAATGCATGGGGAAAACGCGTTTTGGGACCCCCCTTTTTTCTTGGCCCCCACTTGACGAATCACCCCGAGACTTTCAGGGTAGGAGCTGAACGGAGCGCCCCATTAGTTTGGAAAATTTCGCGAGGATTCGTCAACCGGCGCCAAAGTTATTCAGAATAGAATTTTGAGATTTCCTATGGAAACACGGTCCTAACTATAACTATCTACTGGCGACTGCCAGTAGATAATATATATATATATATATATATATATATATTCACTGAAAAAACCATGGGTTTCACACATGTTATAGTTAGGAATTAGCATTTAAAAAACCTTAGAAATTCAATGAAAAAACCAAAGGTTTCACACATGTTATAGTTAGCTGGACATTTCACTCGTAAAAAACCAATGAAATTCCCCCGTTATAGTTAGTTCAGCTAACTATAACTCGCGCGCCCGCAATGCACTACTGATGACGTCACATATTACATCACTCATGACATGGTCAGTGACATCACTCATGACATCACTGATGACATCTCAAATGACATCACTGATGACATTATCCTTGTGACAGAGTGGTAGACCTCCTCTCACCCTAATATAACCTTTGATACAAACATTCAAAAATAGAGACTAAAATTTTCAAAAAGATGGACATACCAATAACAGTTACAACAACCTATTCAGTAATTCAAGGTAGTGAGGCTAGCAGCACTACCTTGAGGCAGAGAGCGAGGAAACAAAAGACCTCTTACGTATGGGAGTATTTTACTTTTCCAGAAGGCCAGCAAAAGGTAAATGCACCCTTAGTGACTTGCAAGCTGTGTAAGCGTGTACTTTCAAGAGGTAATCCTGACAGGAAGTATTCCTTTGGGAATCACACCATGATGAGACACCTTAAGGATGTACACAGAAGGACACATGCTCGACTTACTGAAGGTAACCCTTCAGTAAATCAACCAAGCACATCCACAGCAGCTCAGCCTGGACCATCATCTGCAGGGCCGAGTCCTTCTTCTGCAGGTCAGGTGAGCCCTTCATCTGTGGGGGGAGCATCTCCTTTTTCTGGTCCTCTGGAGATTAACCCTCGGTTTGCGAGGGTTGAAGTACGGTGCGCCACTTGTCACGATCTAATTACTTATAGGGAGACCAGTGTTTCCCTAGTGAACAGTAAAATAGATCAGCACACTTGTCGTACCGTCTAATATTCCCAATCTTTCTTTCCTCTGTCCCTCCATGAACACAACGGCTCTTTTAAGAGCCAACCTTACCTTTCATCTATTTTTTATATATTTTTTTAAAAACTTTTTTTATTTTTATTTTTACCGTACGCGTAATTTTTTTTTTTTTTTAAAAACACTAAAAATCAATTATCACATTACAAGGTCCTTGAGAGACTAAAATTAAAAACTGAAAATGTGATTGTAGAGAAGTGGAAAAAAGGGACCATGACATTATTGACTTACCATACCCACTCAAAAAAAGATTTATTCATTTAATTTTTTTTTTAAATTGCTTTAAAAATGGTTCTAGTTTTCGAAAATTTTCTATCTTAATCTGAAAAAAAAGAAAAAAGTATTAATATTTAATAAAACATTTAATAATACAGTACACATATTTACATATTTTTCAAAAAATATTTTTGCCTTTTTTTTGCTCTTTTCAGAAAATATTGCATTTCACTATAAATTGTGAAAGCAATTGCATTCATCATTTAACAGCAGGCAAAAAAAAAATTAACAATCTCAAAGATTGTTTTTAAAAAAGCCCACAATCTCTTTTTGCATAAACATAACTTTATAGAAATGCATAAAAAATATCATCTAATATCAATACTTATTTCTTTAAAATACCGTCTGATATTTTTGTTTCAGAAGTATAATAACAATAATATATGTCAAATAACTCCACAATACATCTGGTTCCATTTCCTTTAGGCCAAATAGTAATTTTAAAATTCTTTTTTTGTTTAAAATCCAATGGTAATCCAATAAAAAACAAAAGTTTAAATTGTACAGATGTCACCGATTCTCTGTAACATTTTGGTTTCCGAAAGATTAATTAATAATTAAATAAGTCCACAATAGAATTGTTTACTTTTCCGCATGGCCAAATAGTAATTTTAAAAATCTATAAAATTCCAAAATTTAAATTGTGCAGATGTTACCGATTTTTTCTAAATTTTGGTTTTCCAAAGTTTCCTTAAAAAATGGAAAAATTCCACATTACAATTGGTTACCTTTCCATTAGGCCAAATGATAATTTGTTAAATCTTTTTATTTGTAAATTCCAAATGGTAATCCAATAAAATGGTAAAATTGTTTTGTCCAGATGTTGCCAAATCTCTCTAAAATTTAGGTTTCAGGAAGATTAGATAGGAATTTGCTAAATCAAAAGGCAAACGTTGCTTAAAAATCAATTGGGAATCATTACACAGTGTCCAGCCTTTTTCACATTTAAGATAAACTGTGTAATGACCAGAAGTTACAGTAGGTCCATCATGGAAAATTATTGCAACTGTTACAAAAGTTTTTCCTGAAATTGATAATTGCTGTCCTGTAAACTTCTTTATTAAAGTATCCAATTTTGAACCATCAGCTCTACATCGTTGCATCATTAAAATTACATACTGTCTGTATTCCTTTAAAATTAATGTTGAAAACATGTCAGATTTCAGTATGATGAACAGCCAGCATCCTAAAATGATGGAAAACACTATTACACACTTTTCTAGATAGACAAGCCAGAGAATGACCCTGCAAACCAGTATTCTCTCTCACTCTGCATGGATCTAGACTTTGAAGCACTTTAATCTTCTGTTTTATACTTTTTTTACTATATTCTCTTAGAAACTCACGAAATTTATCAATAGATTCCTGACGCACAGTGCAAATACTACTACAATTCCAAGTGTACACTGGGGCTTTAGGACGTCTCCCCATAGCCTCATCCGCCATCACTTGTACCTCATCTCTTGGAACCATTATCTCCTTCTCCATTATGCAACCATTTTTCACTTCATAAGCACGACCTCTGGTGTCAACTGCATGCAGCAAACTATTACTTTGAAAATAACTCTCTTCATTAAAAAAAGGTTCACTACTTGAACTATGCATCCATTTTCCTAAAAACACTTTAGAAAAGTTTGTTCTGTTCACTACTCTTTTCCTTTTGCTATGTGATTTCAGTACATTAACCATTTTGTCTAATGTACGCATCCTATTCAAAATTAAAATGAATAGTTTCCTTTTTAATTCTAATGCCTTTGCTGCAATGGCTTCAATTTCTTTTTTTCTCTTATAAAACTTAGTCTTTTGCTTATATTTCTTCACATCCTTTATCAAATTGGACATAACTCTTCTCTGAAACATTTTTCTACGTATCTCTTTAAACGCTGTTTTTCTGTTTAAGTTAATCTTTTTAGTTGCAGAAGGTATATTTGCATTAACTAAATTCTCTATTTTTTCCTGTGCTTTTCGATTGAAATCATTCTTTCCAGTACAGACATTTTGTACATTTTTCCTTTTTTTGAATATGTTTTTTAGAAAAATTTTTGTCTGCTTACCAGAAGATTTTTTCTTTTTCCCAACATGAGCATCTTCAACTAACTTAGGTCCTCCAGTTGTCTTCAAATATAGGTTTTTTTTGTGGTCTTTTTTTACTCTGGATTTTGTAGGCATCTTAAATTTTGTTCACTGCTCTTCAGCAATACCTGAAAAAAACTAAAAAAAAATTCCTTTATTTTATTTAAATATATTACTACATTTGTTTTCACATTAGTCACAAAACGAAATTTCTTTGCCAATTTGAAAGCACACTTACTGCTCTTTTTTTTGGCAAGTGATAATCACTTTTACAGACTGACACATTATGAATCCACTTTTCAGATTTTTTAAAAAGCACATGTCCAAACTGCTTTTTCAGACCATCACCATTTGTAACCTGGGTGACTGCCTATACTCCAGCAAGGGCAACCAGCCTTAGTGATGCTGAATGTATTTGCATTACTGACTGAAACCTCAAACCCCACTCACTTGTGAATACTGTGCATGATTCCACATGGTAAGCAGCTGGCTGTGTGCTAAGAGTCTGCTTCTGCACCAAAAAATGGCTCCCCCTTTCCATCTAATGCAACTGTGAAATCACCAGAGCAATACGCAATAAATCTCTGCCTATAATTCCTCTTTGCACACAGAGTCATGTTTTCACATTAGGCCCTTAAACGAAATTTCTTTGCCAATTTAAAAGCACACTTACTGCTCTTTTTTTTGGCAAGTGATAAACACTTTTACAGACTAACACATTATGAATCCACTTTTCAGATTTTTTAAAAAGCACATGTCCAAACTGCTTTTTCAGACCAGCACCATTTGTAACCTGGGTGACTGCCTACACTCCAGCAAGGGCAAACAGCCTTAGTGATGCTGAATGTATTTGCATTACTGACTGAAACCTCAAACCCCACTCGCTTGTGAATACTGTCCATGATTCCACATGGTAAGCAGCTGGGTGTGTGCTAAGAGTCTGCTTCTGCACCAAAAAATGGCTCCCCCTTTCCATCTAATGCAACTGTGAAATCACCAGAGCAATACGCAATAAATCTCTGTCTGTAATTCCTATTTGCACACAGAGTCATGTTTTCACATTAGGCCCTTAAACAAAATTTCTTTGCCAATTTGAAAGCACACTTACTGCTCTTTTTTTTGGCAAGTGATAAACACTTTTACAGACTGACACATTATGAATCCACTTTTCAGATTTTTTAAAAAGCACATGTCCAAACTGCTTTTTCAGACCAGCACCATTTGTAACCTGGGTGACTGCCTACACTCCAGCAAGGGCAAACAGCCTTAGTGATGCTGAATGTGTTTGCATTACTGACTGAAACCTCAAACCCCACTCGCTTGTGAATACTGTGCATGATTCCACATGGTAAGCAGCTGGCAGTGTGTTAAGAGTCTGCTTCTGCACCAAAAAATGGCTCCCCGTTTCCATCTAATGCAACTGTGAAATCACCAGAGCAATACGCAATAAATCTCTGTCTGTAATTCCTATTTGCACACAGAGTCATGTTTTCACATTAGTCACAAAACGAAATTTCTTTGCCAATTTGAAAGCTCACTTACTGCTCTTTTTTTTGGCAAGTGATAAACACTTTTACAGACTGACACATTATGAATCCACTTTTCAGATTTTTTAAAAAGCACATGTCCAAACTGCTTTTTCAGACCAGCACCATTTGTAACCTGGGTGACTGCCTACACTCCAGCAAGGGCAACCAGCCTTAGTGATGCTGAATGTATTTGCATTACTGACTGAAACCTCAAACCCCACTCGCTTGTGAATACTGTGCATGATTCCACATAGTAAGCAGCTGGGTGTGTGCTAAGAGTCTGCTTCTGCACCAAAAAATGGCTCCCCCTTTCCATCTAATGCAACTGTGAAATCACCAGAGCAATACGCAATAAATCTCTGCCTATAATTCCTCTTTGCACACAGAGTCATGTTTTCACATTAGTCACAAAACGAAATTTCTTTGCCAATTTGAAAGCACACTTACTGCTCTTTTTTTTGGCAAGTGATAAACACTTTTACAGACTGACACATTATGAATACACTTTTCAGATTTTTTAAAAAGCACATGTCCAAACTGCTTTTTCAGACCAGCACTATTTGTAACCTGGGTGACTGCCTACACTCCAGCAAGGGCAAACAGCCTTAGTGATGCTGAATGTATTTGCATTACTGAGTCCAACCTCAAACCCTTAAACTATTCTTTTATTATACCAGTACACCTTAATTTATTGTGAAAACATAGTCCATATTATTTTACTTGTTCCTCACATTTAAATTTCTCCCAAAACAGAAAATAATAAACACAACTTCAACAAAAAGAATTGCATTTCTATTATTCATTTCTTAATTTACCATATACATCCCCTCTCAAACTCTAAACTCACCTTTAAAATTAGTTAGTTGTGAAAGAAATGTGGCACTCAAACAGCAGATTATCAGAGCCAGGATCTCTGTTCTTTACACCTCTCTCCTCTCAGCAGAACCAGATAATGGCAAACTTTCCCTCTCTTTTTCCACACATATACATGTTAGTTTCAAATCTCAGTGCTTGCCCCTTTTTTTCAAATGTAATCACACATTTCTATTGGTTGAAAACCAACCCTTTTCCAAAAGTACCCTTCCCCCAACTTGACTTCTGCCTAGTACCCTTCCCCCAACTTGACTTCTGCCTGCTACCATAGCAACAGCTCATGGAACACTGCTGTGTGGAGTCAGGTCAGAAGTTCGCCAAACAATGTTTCAATTCCACAGAGCAAGAGTGCTTGACTTTTCAAACCTAACAGCAAATCCATAGTACTGTTCTTTGGTAACACATTTTTCTGTACCAATACAAAACATGCTTCTATTAATTTACACATACAGCCTAGTTTTTATTCTAGAATGGTATGAAACAGCCAATCAGTTCTTTTTTTAATGAAAAAAATATGTATGCCTCCATTTCCAAACTGTCTTTCTTTTCATATTGCCATTCTACTGAATTACACCTCCTGAGTGCATCCAGTTCTCCTTTGAAGATGTTCACAGTGTGGATTGTAGGGCACAGCTATGTCTTCTGGAGTGAAAAGTATGCAGAGAAAACAGGTATGGTGAGAGACCTTGCTTTGCCAAATGTAGACATTAAATGGATTGGTCAGAGAGGGTTAAAGTGGCACCAATTGATGCCATTGGTGAAATCCTTCATGCAAAACCAACACCCTGACCTCATAATAGTGCACTGTGGTGGCAATGACCTAGGCACTATGACTGGGGTAGGTCTGGAAATGCTTATGAAGGACACCTTTGCACAACTGTTTTCACTTTTCCCTAAAACTGCCTTTGTGTTTTCTAACATATGCCAAAGGCAAAAATGGAACTGGTCCAATCATTTCTGTCCGCAGATTGACAAAGCAAGAAAGCACGTCAACAAATCTGTTTCTGCTTTCCTCCGTGACTATGGTATGGGTTCCATTTACCACAACAACTTGCGTAACGACATGCAAGACATTTATAGAGGAGATGGTGTGCACTTCAATGATGAAGGGAACAGAGTCTTCCTCTTGAACCTTAGACTCTGCATCGGTACTTACTTGTAGGTACCACTAAAAAATCACTTCATAAACACAACGGCTCTTTTTAGAGCCCCCTAATATCTAAACACTTAAATCTGATTTTCATTTCTTTTTTTCTTTTTTTTTTACTGTACGCTTACCGTACGCGTACCCCGCGATTTTTTTTAAAATCAATAAATGTTTTCTTTGTACTTTTCTGTCCTTCTTTGACCCCCTTACAAATGTTAGGGGGTCTGTAACTCTCCTCCTTGCCCCCTTTTCTTGTTATCACTCTTTTTTTTCTGAGTGAAACACACGAAATGGCGGCCGCCGCTTCCTGGTTTCGACCGATTCGAATGTTTACTAAGATCTAAGAGCCAATCAGAATCGCGCTCGCGCACGCCACCGTACGCGTACGGTAAGCGTACCGTAAGCGCACCGTAAGCTGGCTCAGATATATATATTGATTTAAAGGCTATTTTCTCAGAATCTACTGAACAGATTTACACCAAACCTACAAAAGGCACTTCCTTGACCTGAGGACTACCTCTATGCCAAATTTCTAGTAATTCTGTTCAGCGGTTCGGGCTGTAGCCCTGTCTAAAGGTCCTATGGAAAAATGCATGGGAAAAACGCGTTTTGGGACCCCCCTTTTATCTCAGCCCCCGCTTGACGAATCCCCCCGAGACTTTCAGGGAAGGAGCGGAGCGTAGCGCCCCACCTATTTTGAAAAATTCGCGAGGATTCGTCGACCGGCGCCAAAGTTATTCAAAATAGAATGTTGCGGATTTCCTATGGAAACGTGGTCCTAACTATAACTACCTACTGTCGTACGCCAGTAGGTAATATATATATATATATATATATATATATATATATATATATATATATATATATATATATAAAGAAACACAGCTCCTTCTGGAATACTGGGCCCCATAGGAAGGTGGCGTACACTCCGGCGGAGCATGCCGGTGATAATTATCCAACCAACAAACACAAGTTTCAGTCGTACGCTCTCAGGAAAGACCAAGCAGCAGTCAAAAAAGGTGATCCAAATTTAATTCTACACAACGCGTTTCGGCGACAGCCTTGTTCACGTGTAGAGTTACAGTGAGAAAAACAATACTGATAAAGTTACACATGATCCACAATCATAGACATAGAAGATGGGGGACTGTGTGCAAAAGAAAGGTCACTAAACATGGCATCCATCTCGGAAAGGTGTGTTTAAAACGTCAATAACATGCTGGTGTGTTGTTAAACAATGGTTTTTTAAATAAAATCCACATCTTCATGAGAGAAGTGAGTCTTCTCTCATAGTATCTGACATGATAATAATAAAATGCGTAATGTTATCAAATCCCCATTACAGATACATGGGGGAGGGCAGCTAATGCGTTGATACGCGATGTAGTATACCATACGGAAGGTCAGTGAATGTGTCTTTACCTGATGCTAGAACCAATGTTTGTAATATTAACAATTATTCATTGATATATAAATCATGTCAACCTTCTTAATTCATTTTACGCAGTGATATATACATACGGTTGCATAGTGCATGAAGGAAACAGTGGGTTGAAGCACAATGTACAATTTACACAAGACCGTCCTCCACAGATAACATTAGGAAAGTATTATGCTATACGGGCCAGATAAGGACCGGGACCAACCGTCCCCGAAATGAGTCACAGAGCCAAGTGGCTAGACGTGGACTAAACTATTGTAGGGATAGTGCCCCGTTAATAGAAAAACCAGTCCCATGCGTTGACTCCCCAGTCTCATATGCTCAAGGAACAGTGAACGTGGATCGTGTACATACCAGATTGGTGATGGTGAGAGGACACTGTGCATATGAAGAAAAGGTTAGGTTGCCCGTGCAGGTGAATACGTGTCAAAGGGGTACCTTCCTTTTCTCCTGTGAAGTTCAAAAAGACAAAGAAAAAACCAATATTAACAATTTAAAATGTACATACCGTATACATGTTATGCACAATGTTAAGCTGGAAGTACAACCAGAAGAGAATCAAAGTTAAAAAGTTAAGTACATAACCAGATTCTGTACTGCCTATGGTGGATGGAGAAAGAAGCCTCTCAACTAAAGTCTATCATGGTCACTCTCTCAGGTGGACTGATAATTCTTCATCCATATTCAAGCCCCCTGGACTCTTAGTTTGGAGGTCTATTATGTATCGTGATTCTCGCTGTCTGAGATGGAGGACTCGATCACCCCCTCTGGGGTTCTTTGGAACCTGTTCTAAGATAAGAAAACTGAGATCTGACACATTGGAGAAATGTTGTTCATTAAAATGTCGCGCCACTGGGTATTTGGGATCGTGGTTAGTGATTGCTCGAAGGTGTTCCAAGATCCTCTTCTTGGCTGAACATGTGGTGCTACCGATATACCAAAGTTTGCAGGTGCACTCTATGGCATATACGACATGGGTGGTACCGCATGTCAGAAATTGAGTTATCTTTCTATTGGTACCATTGTATTCAATGCTTGCCCTGTGTTTACTGTGTCTGCAGGCTTTACAATGGCCACAGGGGAAAAAACCAATGAGGCCATGGCTGGTGGACGCAGCATGGTTGGTAATATCGTTTCTTACCACCATGTCACGTATGTTTCTGTTGCGTCTGAATGTGATACTGGGTCTCTCTGTGATACTTGTGCCTAGAATGTTGTCAGATCTCAAAATCTCCCAATTTTTTGCCAGTATTTGCTTGACTTTCTGTGACTCGGTGTTATAGGTAAGAATCATACGAGTGTTGTCATTTTCGTCTTGCTCTGCAGTGACCTTATCTTTGAGTGTGTCAGTTCTTTCCACCTTATCTGCTCTCGCTATAGCTTTTTTGAGTACCCAATTCGGGTAGCCCCTTGTGCTAAATCTGTTGATGATGATGTTTTGTTCCTCTTGATATGCCTGTGTGTTGTTGCAGTTTCTTTTTGCCCTCAGCAGTTCTCCATATGGAATACTCCATTTTAGTGCTTCTGGATGACTGCTGAGGGCATGCAGAATGCTGTTACCTGCTGTGGCCTTGCGATATAAAGAAGTGCAGATCTTGCCCTGCTTGATCTCCAAACTTACATCTAAGTAGTCGATTTTGTTTGCATTGATTTCACCTGTGAGTAAGATGTTGTACCTGTTGATGTTAAGTTTGTTGATGAAACTTTCTGCTTCACACTTGGAACCCCTCCATACGATAAACAAATCGTCAATATAGCGTAGCCAAGTGACGATATTACTCAGGTCTTCCTTGAAAGTGGTACTGCCAAAGGTCTCCCGCTCCCAGTACCCCATGAAGAGATTGGCGAAACTGGGAGCAAAGCAAGAACCCATGGCAGTACCGTTGATCTGCCTGTAGAGGGCGCCATCAAAAGAAAAAATATTGTTTGTTAAGCAGAAATGAATCATTTCAATTATCATCTTGCTGTGTTCTCTGTATCTAAGGGGTCGTTCTTTGAGAAAGTGTTCGCACGCCTCTAATCCCTGTTGGTGATCTATTATGGTGTACAGCGAGTGAACGTCAAGTACAATGAACAGAAATTCGGGATTCCAGATCAAGTTGTTAATTTTACCTAGGAAATCTTTAGTATCTCTGAGATAGCTAGGTAGGGATACAACGAAATCCCTCAAAAAATGATCCACATATTTGGAAATGTGTTCACATACACTGCCTATAGAAGAAACTATGGGCCTGCCTGGTGGTTTATGTTCATTCTTGTGCAATTTGGGAATTAGATACAAGATGGGTAATTTGGGATAGTCATTTTTTAAGTAACAGAATTCCTCCCATTCGAGGAGTCCCTTGTCTCTCCAATCTACGAGTTTGTCCCATATCTCCGTGATGCTTCTGTCATACACATCTCGAGTGATGGGTGTGTAGAATTTTTTGTCGTTGAGTTGTCTGAGGGCTTCATTGATGTACTCGTTTCTGTCGAGGACAACAATGTTGCCCCCCTTGTCTGCTGGACGGATCACTATGTTGGTATCATCATGAAGCGATCTAAGAGCCTCCCTTTGTTTGAATGATAAGTTGTTGTTGTTCCTTTTAGATTTTTTGTTCTTCTTTTGCCTCAGATCAACGAGTGCCTTTATGGTGCAGTCGTGAAACGTGTCGATGTTATCATGTGGCATAAGCGGAACAAAAGTGGATTTCACTTTAAAATCTGTTTTGGCTGATGCTCCTGTGTCTAATTCCATACTTGTTAAAACTTGTGTGGTACTAGTGGGATTGTCGCCCGAGTTGGAATCATCGTTCAATTCAGATATGGTGATGAGTGTATCTACATCTCCTATTGTTAGATTGTCCTGTTCTCTAGTGTTGTGATTAGTACTCAGATTGGTGATGAGTGTATCTACATCTCCTATTGTTAGATTGTCCTGTTCTCTAGTGTTGTGATTAGTACTCAGATTGGACCCTAATCTTTTCAGCTTGTGCCACTTCTTGAGTTTGAGCTTTCTTACAAATTTGTATATGTCTATCCTCGTGTCTGTGTAATCGAACGTAGCTGATGGACAGAATGAGAGACCTAAGCATAACGTTCTTTTTTCTTCCCTCAATGTCGCTTAGAACTCTCTTCGATAAATTTACCACCGTTTTATTTACCATATTCATGTCCATTAATATGCTTTGTTGGAGCGTGTTTGCCGATTTCCCATTGCGCCCCTTCTGTTGCCGGTATTTCCATCTTTGTTTGATTCTTTTTTGTCTGTTTCGGCGTTTCTTTGATTTCTGCCTCTTCCCCGGCCCCGTCCTCTCATTCTCATTGGTGGATTTTCTTTCAAAGTCTGTCGATCTTTCTTCATTACCCTGAACTCGTCTAAAAAATTGATTTGTCTGGGATTGCGTTCTTCGCTTGATGCATTGCCCTCAGACACATCGGATTCCGTATCACTTATGCAGGGAATATTCGATGAAGTATTGTTTACAATGATGGTGGTATCTTCATGCAATTGGTCTTTGTACAAGTGGTCATATTTTCTACTGAATGTAAGTATTCTACCACATTCATAGTCTTTGTAGTCCCGGTTCATTTTGCGTTGTTTTCTTGCTTTTATTTCATCTTCGTGTTTGCTTAGACGTTCTTTCATGAGTTCCAGGGTTTTGTTCAATGTCTCATTGTTCATAAGTTGAGATAGTTCTGTCATGATATCCTTTATCTGTTTGAGTATTTCCTCTCTATCCTTCCAAGCGTACTTGATTAGTATTTCCATCATGATTCTGGAACTTGAAGCTGAATGTTCCGACCATTCTTTTAGCATTAACGGGTTGGGTGTTTCATAAGTGGGAGTGATGAAAATTCTTAGGCCCCTCGGGGCCATGGCTTGATCAACATAATTCTGCAGTGATACTGCTTCCCACCATTTGGAAATTTCAGCGCGTTTTAATTTCTCTAATTTATTGATTTTATCCTCCAAAGATGTGTTTTTGGGATCTGTTTCTCCCGTTTTCTTGTGTGCGCCGGAGATGCCTGGTTTTCTACTAAACAGAGTTAGAGCAGCTGCTCTTCTTTCTGGTTCTTCTTCCATGCTGTGAATCGATAAATGGACCACCACTTTCTGCGTGTGCTGCCCGCTTGCCCCTTTTGTGTATCAAAAGTTCCTTCTGCCACCTATGCGATGAGTACTTATATGAAATGTACCACTGTTGTTGCGTCAAATGATATCTATTCAATCATAGTTCGTACTAGCGCAGGTTAACGGAAAAGAGAAGGCAACGGAATCCACATCAACTGGGGTGAGAATTATATGCCGAATGGAGTATACCTCATTGTGAAGCACCGTGGCTAAACATTAACCGGCAAAACCCCTTATGCGATCAATGCCGACACTCGGTAGTTTCTGCTGCTCGCACTGTCCGCCCCTGTGTTAGCGAGTATCGCCAACCGCCGCTGTGCGAAAACACACTATCAACCAGGAACAAATGGGAGTAAAGCAGGCTTACCTTCGTGCGTATATGAAAGCAGGCTCGCGATGGGTTTCCGTGACTTGCTAGTTGTATAATCCGTGTGGCCGGTCCGGTGTATTCCTCAATTAATCCACAAAAAGAAACACAGCTCCTTCTGGAATACTGGGCCCCATAGGAAGGTGGCGTACACTCCGGCGGAGCATGCCGGTGATAATTATCCAACCAACAAACACAAGTTTCAGTCGTACGCTCTCAGGAAAGACCAAGCAGCAGTCAAAAAAGGTGATCCAAATTTAATTCTACACAACGCGTTTCGGCGACAGCCTTGTTCACGTGTAGAGTTACAGTGAGAAAAACAATACTGATAAAGTTACACATGATCCACAATCATAGACATAGAAGATGGGGGACTGTATGCTTAGGTCTCTCATTCTGTCCATCAGCTACGTTCGATTACACAGACACGAGGATAGACATATACAAAGTTGTAAGAAAGCTCAAACTCAAGAAGTGGCACAAGCTGAAAAGATTAGGGTCCAATCTGAGTACTAATCACAACACTAGAGAACAGGACAATCTAACAATAGGAGATGTAGATACACTCATCACCATATCTGAATTGAACGATGATTCCAACTCGGGCGACAATCCCACTAGTACCACACAAGTTTTAACAAGTATGGAATTAGACACAGGAGCATCAGCCAAAACAGATTTTAAAGTGAAATCCACTTTTGTTCCGCTTATGCCACATGATAACATCGACACGTTTCACGACTGCACCATAAAGGCACTCGTTGATCTGAGGCAAAAGAAGAACAAAAAATCTAAAAGGAACAACAACAACTTATCATTCAAACAAAGGGAGGCTCTTAGATCGCTTCATGATGATACCAACATAGTGATCCGTCCAGCAGACAAGGGGGGCAACATTGTTGTCCTCGACAGAAACGAGTACATCAATGAAGCCCTCAGACAACTCAACGACAAAAAATTCTACACACCCATCACTCGAGATGTGTATGACAGAAGCATCACGGAGATATGGGACAAACTCGTAGATTGGAGAGACAAGGGACTCCTCGAATGGGAGGAATTCTGTTACTTAAAAAATGACTATCCCAAATTACCCATCTTGTATCTAATTCCCAAATTGCACAAGAATGAACATAAACCACCAGGCAGGCCCGTAGTTTCTTCTATAGGCAGTGTATGTGAACACATTTCCAAATATGTGGATCATTTTTTGAGGGATTTCGTTGTATCCCTACCTAGCTATCTCAGAGATACTAAAGATTTCCTAGGTAAAATTAACAACTTGATCTGGAATCCCGAATTTCTGTTCATTGTACTTGACGTTCACTCGCTGTACACCATAATAGATCACCAACAGGGATTAGAGGCGTGCGAACACTTTCTCAAAGAACGACCCCTTAGATACAGAGAACACAGCAAGATGATAATTGAAATGATTCATTTCTGCTTAACAAACAATATTTTTTCTTTTGATGGCGCCCTCTACAGGCAGATCAACGGTACTGCCATGGGTTCTTGCTTTGCTCCCAGTTTCGCCAATCTCTTCATGGGGTACTGGGAGCGGGAGACCTTTGGCAGTACCACTTTCAAGGAAGACCTGAGTAATATCGTCACTTGGCTACGCTATATTGACGATTTGTTTATCGTATGGAGGGGTTCCAAGTGTGAAGCAGAAAGTTTCATCAACAAACTTAACATCAACAGGTACAACATCTTACTCACAGGTGAAATCAATGCAAACAAAATCGACTACTTAGATGTAAGTTTGGAGATCAAGCAGGGCAAGATCTGCACTTCCTTATATCGCAAGGCCACAGCAGGTAACAGCATTCTGCATGCCCTCAGCAGTCATCCAGAAGCACTAAAATGGAGTATTCCATATGGAGAACTGCTGAGGGCAAAAAGAAACTGCAACAACACACAGGCATATCAAGAGGAACAAAACATCATCATCAACAGATTTAGCACAAGGGGCTACCCGAATTGGGTACTCAAAAAAGCTATAGCGAGAGCAGATAAGGTGGAAAGAACTGACACACTCAAAGATAAGGTCACTGCAGAGCAAGACGAAAATGACAACACTCGTATGATTCTTACCTATAACACCGAGTCACAGAAAGTCAAGCAAATACTGGCAAAAAATTGGGAGATTTTGAGATCTGACAACATTCTAGGCACAAGTATCACAGAGAGACCCAGTATCACATTCAGACGCAACAGAAACATACGTGACATGGTGGTAAGAAACGATATTACCAACCATGCTGCGTCCACCAGCCATGGCCTCATTGGTTTTTTCCCCTGTGGCCATTGTAAAGCCTGCAGACACAGTAAACACAGGGCAAGCATTGAATACAATGGTACCAATAGAAAGATAACTCAATTTCTGACATGCGGTACCACCCATGTCGTATATGCCATAGAGTGCACCTGCAAACTTTGGTATATCGGTAGCACCACATGTTCAGCCAAGAAGAGGATCTTGGAACACCTTCGAGCAATCACTAACCACGATCCCAAATACCCAGTGGCGCGACATTTTAATGAACAACATTTCTCCAATGTGTCAGATCTCAGTTTTCTTATCTTAGAACAGGTTCCAAAGAACCCCAGAGGGGGTGATCGAGTCCTCCATCTCAGACAGCGAGAATCACGATACATAATAGACCTCCAAACTAAGAGTCCAGGGGGCTTGAATATGGATGAAGAATTATCAGTCCACCTGAGAGAGTGACCATGATAGACTTTAGTTGAGAGGCTTCTTTCTCCATCCACCATAGGCAGTACAGAATCTGGTTATGTACTTAACTTTTTAACTTTGATTCTCTTCTGGTTGTACTTCCAGCTTAACATTGTGCATAACATGTATACGGTATGTACATTTTAAATTGTTAATATTGGTTTTTTCTTTGTCTTTTTGAACTTCACAGGAGAAAAGGAAGGTACCCCTTTGACACGTATTCACCTGCACGGGCAACCTAACCTTTTCTTCATATGCACAGTGTCCTCTCACCATCACCAATCTGGTATGTATACGATCCACGTTCACTGTTCCTTGAGCATATGAGACTGGGGAGTCAACGCATGGGACTGGTTTTTCGATTAACGGGGCACTATCCCTACAATAGTTTAGTCCACGTCTAGCCACTTGGCTCTGTGACTCATTTCGGGGACGGTTGGTCCCGGTCCTTATCTGGCCCGTATAGCATAATACTTTCCTAATGTTATCTGTGGAGGACGGTCTTGTGTAAATTGTACATTGTGCTTCAACCCACTGTTTCCTTCATGCACTATGCAACCGTATGTATATATCACTGCGTAAAATGAATTAAGAAGGTTGACATGATTTATATATCAATGAATAATTGTTAATATTACAAACATTGGTTCTAGCATCAGGTAAAGACACATTCACTGACCTTCCGTATGGTATACTACATCGCGTATCAACGCATTAGCTGCCCTCCCCCATGTATCTGTAATGGGGATTTGATAACATTACGCATTTTATTATTATCATGTCAGATACTATGAGAGAAGACTCACTTCTCTCATGAAGATGTGGATTTTATTTAAAAAACCATTGTTTAACAACACACCAGCATGTTATTGACGTTTTAAACACACCTTTCCAAGATGGATGCCATGTTTAGTGACCTTTCTTTTGCACACAGTCCCCCATCTTCTATGTCTATGATTGTGGATCATGTGTAACTTTATCAGTATTGTTTTTCTCACTGTAACTCTACACGTGAACAAGGCTGTCGCCGAAACGCGTTGTGTAGAATTAAATTTGGATCACCTTTTTTGACTGCTGCTTGGTCTTTCCTGAGAGCGTACGACTGAAACTTGTGTTTGTTGGTTATATATATATATATATATATATATATATATATATATATATATATATATATATATATATATATAACGCTTGTTGCATCTCAGAAGACAAACGGAGCCATCTTCAAATGTGATTCTTCATTTTTTACTTTATTTCAAGCATATCGGCCATGACGTGTTTCAGCCGACACAACGGCCTTGATCACATAGTTTTGCAGTATCTGTCAGTGGCTCTTTTACATCTTATGCTTAAGTGGCAACGAGAACAGACTCGCATAAGTTTTATGTTACCAACGTTTCATTATATTCAACAATGTAACCTAACAAGTTAAATATTTACTCGTAAGCGTGGTGGAAGGGTTGATATTTTGTGACTGAATTGTAAAAGAGTCTCGCTTGTTATATTTTCTCCTCAGTCATTGCAGGCTGTTGTTAAGGATCACGCTGCTACTGTTATACTTCAGACTAGTGTCATTGCATTTCTAGGGATATAAATTTCCCAAGCAAAGTAAGGGTACATTACATACTTAAGCCCACATATTTATATCCAGACAAGTGTCTAAGCATTACCTTTTCCTGAGTAATGGCGCATCTCTATTTCCAAAAGGTTTATCTGATGGCAAGTGCCTATTAGATCTCATAGCTTGTTTTTTGTGTACAAGCCCTCCACCCATTGTATAAATTGGCAAGTGTCTGAATAATTACAATTATCCAAATGCTACATGATGTATGCCAGCTTAACAAGGAGTCATTTCTATCTCATTTTTGAATTAGGTGATTTTTAAATCATCACCGGTTCATAGTACAGTTCTATTTCGTCGTGAAGATGCGAGCCCTATTCTCGCTTATTTTTGCTACCTAGTCTCCAATCACAGGCATGAGTGAAATTCTTTGCCATGGTTAAGCCCTTGAGGTGTTTTGCTATCAAGGAAAAGGATATACCTTGTCTCCAGTTCATGGAGCGCCCTGACTCTGTCTCCCCTCTTCTGTTAGGGGAAATCGCATCTATTACAAAGTAGATGACTTGTGTGGGATCTTTCTGGTGTATATTCTCACAAAGGCGGGCTACGGAATATGATCTGTCCGCGTTTGTTATGGCTCTCATGTGTTGAAGGATCCCCTTGTGCACTTGTAGCATACCTACATATTGGAGATTGCAGGTGCATGTCAGAACATATACTGCAAATTCCATCTTGCAGTTATATGTGCCTCTAATCTTTGTCTCCCTGCTGTTGAAGGGGGTGGAGTATGCTGTGGTATTTTTACCTATTCTACGAGCTCTACACTTGCTGCACTTTTTGAATCCAGGGAAAGATCTTAGCCATCCCGGGTCCTTATCACTTTCTGGGCTTGCCTTGGTCATGGCATCTCTTAATGACGGTGCTCTGCGATATGTAAATGGTGGGTACTTGGGGATCACCTGTCCAATCACTGGGTCAGTCTTAAGGATATGGCAGTTTTTATTGAGCAGATCTCTAAATTCCTTGTTCTGGCGAGTATATGCAGTTATAAAATGCATCTGAGGTTCTGTCTTCTCTTTTCTAGTATTTGCTTTGAGAAATAGAAGGTCCTCGCGTTTCTTTTTGTTCGCCGTTTCTCTGGCTGCCTCAATTGTTGCTTCACTGTAGCCTCTGCTGACAACCTGACAACTCCTTAAGTGTACTACAATTCCTCTCAGCTCGTAGCATTTCACCGTAAGGGATACTTTGCTTAGTGTGGGTTGGATGGAAGCTCGAGCGTGCAGCATAGTATAGCCCGCTGTTGACTTCCTAAATTGTCCTGTTTCCAGTTTGCCTGCTTCTACATACATCTCCACATCTAGGAATGTCACTTGTTGTGTGCTTATTGTGTGTGGGAACTTTAGGTTTATATTGTTACAGCTTAGGCTGTTTACAAAGAGTTCAGCCGATTCTGTTACTCCCTTCCATATTACAAATAAATCGTCAATAAACCTTGTCCTCAGAATAATGTTGTTTTCCCAGTTTTGTGCATACTCTTTTCCGAACACTTGCTCCTCCCGCCAGCCTACATGCAAGCATGCATAGCTGGGGGCGAAGCAAGTTCCCAACGCAGTCCCTCTCTTCTGTTGATATGTATATATATCACAATGATAATCCTCTACTTCTCCGTAAAAGAATTACAGCCTCTCCAACAGGCTGGTATTTGGATTAATTATTGGTTTATTTGGCAAATGAAAAAGATGTGTTTCGACCTGCTTCGGTCTAGGTCACATGACCATGAAATCAAAGTGTCACCATTTATGCAAATTGGCACTGCAACGTGCATTAAAAATAAAAGAAATACTGGGGGGGAAAGGTTAAAGCCACCTGTCTTCCCGTTCAAAGTAAAAAAAAATGTATGCATGTCTTAAATATGATAGTGATGAATAAACAAACCTTTATGCATGTCTTAATCATGACAGTAATGAATAAACAGTGTCCCAATCAAAGCGCCTGTGCTTGAATATTAATACCAAAGCCCAATCATTAGATATATTTTCGCAATAGTGTGAATACACCTGCATAATAAGTATTGTTGTTCATAGTGAATTCACTGAAGAGCCACATAGAGTGTTCCAGTCAATTGATTGGTTTGTGCTGGGTCAAGTGACCTGCTATTATGAAGTCAAGGTATTTCTGCATAGGGATAGCCTCCTCAGTGCATTTAACTCCACATCCGTGATAAGCAGCGACAAGCTGTTATGATGTGAGTTCCTTGGTTTCTGTGGGAAAGAAAGGGACAGGGAAAACAGAATTAATGTACAGTTATCCTGGCTCATACAATGTTCTACTTGGGCATCTGGTACTGGGCTAACACACTTGTCACAAACCATGCAAGATACAATTAGTGGTCAAAATGATAGCTCTAATAGGAACTATGAAAGCTCTAGATTTCAGGGTTTACCGTGAAGCAGCCTACTTTCCTAAATGCAGGTGTATTTCTTCATCATTGTTCATACCAAAGGAAAACAGGCATCCGGCTTGTACAATGTACCTAGATTCTAGTCTGCGTAGCGCAGATATCCTGTCACCACCTCTTGGGTGTTTGGATATGGTATCAATACTGAAATATTTAGCCTTGGTCCAATCCCCTCAGTGATGTTCTCTGAATTGTTTTCCTGTGTTATAACTCAAGTCTACATTAGTGATCACCCTCCAGTGTTCTAGAATTTTGTTTTGTACTGGGAAAGTAGTAGAGCCTATGTACCACATGTCACATGGACATGTGATGCCATAGATTACGAAGTCTGTCTTGCATGTGATAAGTTTAGTTATACGTACTTTTTTCCTTACTCTTTTCAGAAATATTTATGAGACATTGGTGCTGTGCTTACAAGTTTTCTAATGGCCACATTTTCTGAAACCTTTGCTTTATTGTAACCAAGTGGAACCCCTGGGTGCCAAATGGCTATGGACCAGCATGTCTCTAAAAGAGAGATTACGTTGGAAGGTGATGTTTGGTGTTTCACCTATTTTGTCCCTTAGAATAGTGTCTTGTGTGAGGATGGCCACCTATTCTTGAGGACATTTCTCAATGTGGTTGCCTGGTTGGAGGACTTGGTAATGAATCTAATGGGTTCATTTTTGGGTGCATGCTCTCTCACAGGTTTCTGTGTTAGTGTCTCCTCTCTTGTTTTTTGATCCACCCTTGCAATGGCTTTATTGAGGGCCTTTCTGGGATAGTTTCTCACCTCTAAACAGCGAATCATCTCGTTCTTAATTCTGGTATAACGGTCACTTGTGCTGCTGTTTTTTTAGCTCTAATTAATTAGCTGTAGTGTATACTCCAGCGAAAGCTCGGAAGGTGGCAACTGTCAACGTGTAAAATTGAGTTGCCAGCTGTGTCCTTTTTAAATAGCTCTGCGTGTAGGGTGCCTTCTCTGAGAGTTAGCCTGATATCTAGGAAGTCTATTTGTTCCTTACTGTGCTGTTGGGTGAACCTTAGATTCAGATTGTTATTGTTGAGTTTGTCGAGGAAGATCAGCAGATCCATCTCACTTCCCTCCCAGACAAAGAAAACAATGTCTATAAATCATAGCCAAACACTGATCTGGTTTGTCCTTTCACTGAGGTCATTGCCCCAGATGACCCGCTCCTCCCACCAGCCCACCAAAAGATTTGCATAGCTCGGGGTGAAGCAGGTCCCCATTGCAGTCCCTTGTACCTGTCTATATAGAGTATTCTCGAACATAAAGATGTTCTCTTTTAGGCAAGTCTCCATCATCTCAATTCTCATCTGTGTATGGTGTAGGACATTAGCATTCCTGGTTCTTAAAAATTATTTGCAAGCGTTGATACCACCCTCATGTCTTAAACTCGTGTAAAGACTCGCCACATCTAAACATACCAGCCAGCACTCATCTTTCCAACATAAGCTGTAGCTTTTCTGTATGAAATCTTTTGTATCCCAGATGTAGGAATTCATATTTTGTACATAAGGTGCAAGGAAGTGATCAATATATACAGATGTGTTTTCGAAATGCTGTTTTTTGATGAGACAAGAGGATGTCCGGGTGAGTTACTAGAGTCCTTGTGTACCTTGGGTAGTAGGTATAATGTCGGGATGGTGGGAGTTTCTTTCTTAAGGAACTGTAACTTATCCCAATTCAACACATGGTTGTCGTGCCACATTCGTAGTGTATCACTGTAGGTGGTGTGTACATTTCTGAGGTACTCCCTATCTGTCCTGATGTAGCATGCAGTGTTCCTGAGCTGTCTCAACCCCTCCTTTACATAGTCTTCTCTATCCATCAGTACTATGTTCCCTCCCTTATCCGAGGGTTAAATGATTGTTTGGTCATTTTGTAGGGATTTGAGAAATTCCCAATAGGTTTTGCTCAGATTTTTCTGTGGGTGTGTTCTTCACCTCACTGTTAGGATATCATTTGCCACAACTTCCGTAAAGACATCAATATTGTCTCTTGGTAGGTGTGGTAGGTATCTGGAGGGGGCTCTGAAGTCCGTTTCCTCATTATCCCCAGTTTCAATCCCAAATCTAGATCTGATTACTGTCACGTAGTTAGGGTCGAAGATATCTATTGGTTCACACTGAGTTAAAACTCCCTCTCCTTCATTCATGTATAAATTGTCAAGTACTTGCAGTGTGTTGATATCTTCTATAGTCAAAATGTTGGCTAGAACATGCGGAGCAGCAATTGCTCCACGTGAGACATTGTTAGATCTTAAATGGTGTATTTTGTATAGTTTGAATTTTCCAGCAAATTTATAGAGTTCTATTCATCACTGTGCATAGTCTAAATTAACATCAGGAAAGAGTGAGAGTCCGAGTTTTAAAGTCCCACATTCTTCCATTGTCAGAGTTATTTTTGATACATTCATTACCGTTAGTTGATTGGGGTTTGCTGCCATTACTTCTTCTGTTGTACTCGGCCCCTGGTTCCCATGCTTGAGTTCTCTTCTTTGTCGGCGTTCTCGTTGGCTTTTGCTTTTGTTCTTGCGCCCCTACCTCTTCCCTTTGGTTTTCCTCTTAGCGAGTGTTCGTCTTCTTTTTGTATAATTCTGAGTTCCTTGGAAAAAGAAAACTTGGTGGTCGTGTTCCTGCTGATGTCTTCGACTGAACCCATGTCCGAGCTCATATCAGTGCAGGTTTCTGATCTTCCTTTACCCAGTGCTCCCATTGTTCTATCTCTCACGATATCCTGCCTGGCTCTGTCAAACTTCTTCGCAAATGCTAAAATTCTTCCAGCTGCATAATCCTGTTCATCTTCCTGGAATTTACGTTGTTTCCTTTGGCTCACTTTTTTTTCATGCAATTTCACCCTATCTTCCGCTGTTTACAACATTTTCTTAACTGCTTCCTGGTCTATTTCTTTTTCTAGTTCCTCCTCCATCGCTCCAATTTGTGCCATAAGATCAGCGTGTTCTTCCCAGGCATGTTTGCAAAGTATTCTTAGCATAGTTTTAGAGCAGGCACTTGTGTTGTCTGTCCAATCCTTTAGCAGTTCCAGTTAGGGTTTAGTCATGGTGGAGGTAATGAAGATCCTTAGGCCTCTAATATATACATATTATTGTGTGTGTTTATATATGTCATGAGCAAAATTGTAATGTATTTTCTTTCTTTGGCATTAACAGGGTGGAAGCAAGCCCAAGAGGGGGAGACAGGGAGAAACGTCTGAGAATCCTGGAATTAAGTTACATTCTACTTCTGGGTAGCAAGTCTCCTTCAGGGATGAATGAGGATGAGGAACTGTTTGTCCACACTGGATAAGTAGTGTTAGATTTTCCTTCAAATATACCAAGCTCACTTTGTGATCTCTATTCACCTGTGATATATTGAACCTCGGTGGGGGCTCCCATCCGAGACGTAATGTTCACATAAGGAAAAACTTCACATGTGACCTAGCAGTCCAGTGCTCTGGCAGCTAGGGGACTTATAGGACCATGAGCTTAGTGTTGTAATTTGGGTCGAGGCAAGACCTAGTGGGCATGTCATGTCATCTTTCGGCGTGCTGTGGTCTTTTTAAATTTTCCTGAATTCTGTTTATTTCTTTTGCACGGTATCCACATCTCACGAAGGATAGAAAACTCTTTCCCTTTTTTAGTAATATCCTTTCTTTACTGTATTTTAAATGTATTTTGCAAGACTGACTGATGACACTAGGCAGTATTTTGTGACAATTGTTGGACACACGTCAATTATATCGTAAGGCCACTGGGCCAGTAATGCTGGTATTAGTGAGACTAAACCATGATGTGGGTCTCGTTTAGTTTAAACCCCATACAAGGATGTCACATTCAGGTTCTTAACAATTGTCACACAGATTGTGATTTTATTTGAATGTGTCATGAAATGCCTGTCTATTATTTAATTTGTGTTAATTAATGAATTGTTATCATATATGATAAATTTCAATATTTGTTGACCCTGTGAAAAAACAGGTTGCATATTGAGACTGTTTTTCATGCCTAACATCAGCCGGAAGTACACTTTCTGCTTTCTATGTCACTGATTGTTAACAAGATAAAATGGTGTTTTTTTGTTTGTGCAAATTGGCTTTGATAAAGACCTTGTGGTTGAAACGCGTTGCCGTTGATACCAATACAAAAATTGTATAACCACGACCCTGGAGTGCGAGTCTTTCTTTGTAGAGGATATCCAAAGTTTTCTTCAATATATACAAAACATATTTATAAACACACATATATAAACACACACACACACACACACAGACACACACACACATATATATATATATATATTCACTTAAAAAACCATAGGTTTCACACATGTTATAGTTAGCTGGACATTTCCCTCGTAAAAAACCAATGAAATTCCCCCGTTATAGTTAGTAAAGGGAACTATAACTCACGCGACCGCAATCCACTGCTGATGACGTCAGATATTACATCACTGTATTTATTCACTTATTTACCCATTTTTCTTTCCTTTAACCTTTAGCTATACATATTTACTAAATATTTATTTTACAGAAAGACACATATGTCATCAGTGATGTAATATCTGACGTCATCAGCAGTGGATTGCGGTCGCGTGAGTTATAGTTCCCTTTACTAACTATAACGGGGGAATTTCATTGGTTTTTTACGAGGGAAATGTCCAGCTAACTATGCCATTTGATGTTTGTCAATTTTCTCAGTAAGTCACTCGTATCTTGCACATAGCAAGGAAGACTTTTTACAAAATCCTGCAGATAAAAGTCAACAAATTTGGATACATTTTCCAATATGCTTTTGCAGGCTGAAATTATCGGTCTGCCTGGTGGAATTTTCTCATCTATGTGGATTTTTGGTATAAAATATACCACCGGCATGACAGGGTGATCATTCTTTAAAAATTTAAACTCATCATCAGTGAGAAGCCCAGCACTTTTCCATGCAATCAGGTTGGTGTATAGTAGATTCCATGAGGATTTAACAACCAACATGGTACTGCGGCGATAGCAATCTCGATCATTGAGTTGCTTCAATGCTTCATCCATATAGAGATTACGTGGCCACAACACCACATTTCCTCCTTTGTCTGCCTGTCGAATAATGATATCATCATTGGCCTGCAATTTCTTCATAAGTTGATAGTACATGTTATCTTGCTTGGTGTAGTATTTGGCAGTGGACAGATGCTTAGCGTATAAACTTTTGAGCTCTTGAGTCACTTTGTCATTGAACACGTCAATATTGTCCCTTAGCATTATTGGACAGAACTTTGACTTGGGTTTGAATGAAGTTTTCACTGTTGTCAAAGCCAAAGCCTGTTCGTGACTAGTTCTTTGACTAATGTTCTCAGATTCACGCTGAAGACAAATAAGATCATTCAATAGGTCTGTATCACCTGTTGTTAATATTGATGGACTGAGTTCATCACTTGTTGGTATTGATTTAGGATTTGATTTACCTGGTCCTTGCAATAGGTGATATTTGCGCAATTTTAACTTTCTTATAAACCTATATAGATCAATTCGTGTTTCTGAATAATTGAAATTGCATTGTGGGCTATATGACAAACCAAGAGACAAAATCTTATGTTCTTCTTCACTGAGTTTCATTGTTGACAAGTTGATCACAGTCATTGCAGGTAATCCAACTTCCTGTGTTGTTTCTAGCGATTCCATTTTTTGGTGCGCTTCTTGGTGAATTTTCTTGCGCCGTTGGTTGCACCGTCTTCTCTCACCACGTTTTCTGTTGTCCCTTTGTTGTTTTGAACATTTTGGACACGTGGGCGTAAAGTTTGTCGTCTGTCCTGGCGCAGGCAATCGACTTCCTGCGCCAGGGAAAATTTGGTAATCACCAACCTCTGTATACGTAGTTGCTCAGTATCAGATTCGCTGTCAGGAACTAAGCTGAGATCTGAGGCTGATGTCACAGATACAATCCCAGTGCTGGTCGGTGCTGTATTTGGGACAATGGGCGCCACTTTGCGTAGAGATTTAACTTGGTCATATTTCTTTGCAAAAGTAAACACTTGACCATGTTCATAATCTAATTTATCGCGTTGGAATTTAAACGCTTTACGTTTCTTTAGCACGTCTTCTTCACGTTGCAGACGTATAGTCATTTCGTCCCGATATTTTTTCAATGTGGCCGAGTCATCAATTTTATTAATCTCCTCATTGACTTCCTCAATCTTAAATTGGAGTGCCTGCCGGTCACTTTCAGCATACTTAACAAGGATTTCAACAAGTCTCCGTGAATAATCTAAATTGGTCTCAGCCCATTCTGCCAGCATGCGGGGGTCTGGATTCTCGTAGCTAGGAGCTACCATAATCCTCAACCCGCGTGGAATTCTGCCCACCTCCAAATAGCGGGAAAGAGAACGGTGTTCCCACCATTTAGCCTGCTCGGATTTCATTAATTTTTCTAATTTTTTTAAAGTTTCTTTTATCTTGGGGCTATGCTCGAGTGTGCCACTTGCTTGTGAAATAATAGTCTTTTCCCCACTTGGGGTATCATCAAACATGTCTTGGGCCGCCGTCTCTCGACTTCTCAGCGCGTCCGCGGTCATGGTGCAAATTTGGGGGCAAAATGATGAATCTAATGTATGTAGCGATTTATTTAATATAAACACCGCATACGCACACACTTCTCCACCGGAACAGTTCACAGACTCCTACCTCCGTCAGAATGTTGAAAACCGCTACTGTAGTCAGCCGACCATTGCCGCGTTATTCATTCCGCTGTAGGAGTCAAATATACGATGTCCGGGGGCGTTGGCGTCTACTCCTTGTAAGAGTCCTTTGATCCCAACGATGTCGAGAAAACGCTTCTTGCCGCACTGCCCAAACAACAGAGAAGGAGTTCCGCACAATATCGACGAAGCCACTCGATAAAAGTATTCCTATTTCTCGTACTGCACACCATTCCTTTCTAGTGGAAAACAGACGATATGGACCCACATTCGTAGTGCTGTAATTTATTTTAGTTTAACGCTCAGCGCCAACCGCCAATACGCGTTTCGGTCTCACACAGACCTTGATCACATGATGCGCTCTCGTCTTCTTGAATGCTATTTAAAGTGACAGTGCAATACAAACTTCTAGTATAATAGACATAGAAGATGAATTCAAAGCAGCAAAATAACGCCAAGCAAAAGATTGTAATTGCAAATAGATGTTAAGTGCATGAATAATGATAAAATATCATGATCAACAATATTATAAATAAATATTTAAATATTTAAAATAGTTGTAAAACTGCTAAAAACTGCCAATAAACAGCATGTTAGTAGCTAAGAACAGGTAAATATACATTGAAAAGAAATAAATTCATGAAATATGAAAACATCTTGTCTTTGCTGAATATTTTTGATAAAATACCCATAAGCATATACCTGTAACAATCTATTGGCAACGTTTGCTGCTAAAATTATTGTGCCCAAGTGGGTCTAATAAAACCATTATGTCTATAACATCAAGTTCAAATATCAGTGCCACCATATGTGCAAAAGTGCAAAATATAAATATATAAAAAAAAGAGGAAAAGTTAGTTAATAAATTTAAGAGGAAGCAGCCTAATATTCATTTTGATTATTTACAAGCAGAAAAAATTAATATAATAATCTCAGTCCTATATGTTCATTACTTATAAACAGGTAAAGAAATCTTCACTAGAGTTAAGACCATTTGGTGTTTTGCAATCTAACTCTAATATGTATCTGGTTTCTAGCTGTCTAAGAAGAGCCTCACGGTCTCCACCTCTTCTTAGAGGGGGAACTGTGTCTACCACAAAGTATTTCAAGACACTCACATCTTTGTTATGAGACTCCTCAAAATGCCTGGCAACGGGGTAAGCCTGATCGCCATTGATTATTGCTCTCATGTGCTGGAGTATCCTTTTATGCACCTGCAATTTGGTACTACCAACATAACGCAGGCCGCAAGGACACTCCAGCACATAAATCGCAAAATCAGTTTTACATGTTAATTTTTTATCAATGCGTACAGGTTCCTTCTTAAATTGAATTGTATAATCCAATCGATTTATCCCGTATTTGCAGGCTTTACAGGTGGAACACTTTCGAAAACCTTTACTTGTGTCCAACCAAGTTGCACTAGATCTAAACTCGGGACTACTTTTCACTAAAGAGTTATTCATAGATTTCGCTTTCCTGAACGTTATATTGGGTAACTTTGTTAATTCACTACCCAATATCGGATCATTTTTCACAAGTGTCCAATTTTTATTCACTATCCTACGAATAGTCTTATGCTGGTTGCTGTACGTAAGGATGAGTCTCGAGGGTTGTGCCATTGTGTTGGGTAGCTTGGTAGCATTAGTAGTTTTACATACTAGAGCCTGTGATCTCTCCATTCTGTTGGTTTTTTCTATGCCTAGATTTATTTCACTCATTGAATAACCCCTAGCTAAAAATCTCATTTTGCTCTCATGTTGTGCTCTTGTACACTCTGAGTCAGTGCTGCAATAATTTTTTGGGGCGGTTGAACATGAGGCTGGACTCTCTAGGCCAGACTCAATGACTACTGATATGGTGCGTAAAAACCTCCTTTTGGCAACAGAAAATAATCTCCTTTCAATCAAACCGACAAGGGGTGACAGTTACAACATCTTTTCCTTACTTAATTGAAGACCAAGTGCAGCAATTAAAAGCTTCTATTTAGGAACAACCCTACCCTTCTAACCAATCATTACAATCAAGAGAAAAATGAACAGCACAAACTGATTCCAACCTGTAATGCATAACCAACCATCAATCAAAAGGCACCTGCAATGGCTTTAGCAATTAGACAACGGAACCCAGAGACTAGTGTGAACATATAGGCCCTGATTATGATGTCTGGGAAATGACCGATCTCAGGTCGGTGGTTTCAACTTCATCATTTGGATGCAACCACACGCAGTGCGTGAGCACGGTCAGAAACATCAATTTTTCTATTGGAGCTTGTGCGGCACGTGGAAAACGTCAGCAGCATTATCTCCCATAGAAAAATTGATGTTTCCAACCATTCCTGACTCATGTTGCCAAATGCGGAGGGCCAGGGGGGAAGGGGGCCCTGCTAGGGGCCTCCAAAGTCGGATTCTGACAGTCAATCCATGACGGAAAGGTCGACATAGATTGGCTGTCGAAAAAATGACGTCATAATCCCGGTGGTGGAAACACCGTCCTCAAGGGATTATGAGGCCCTCTTACTGGCCGACAGGCTCCTTGAGCTCGTGAGAACCGCGTGGGATTCCCCGGCCGGTATAAAATCTGACCGCCATCATCATCATACAGTGGTCGGATTTTAAACCTACAATTGTCGGTCGCAAAGCTTACGAAAGTGGTCAGAGGCTTTCCAACCCACATTATCATTAGGCCCTAGATGTTTGTGGAGTGGTCGAGTGCATTTTCAGATGGGTCAGTTATTCAACAAACACAGAAAGCAAAAAAACTAAACTAATTACCACTGAAAGTGAAAAAAAATGCACAAATGAAAGAGTCACAGGCCTTTTAAATGTGTACACCTCCGGTATCACAAGTAAAACTTGAGAGCACTTGATGGCATGCAATTGCAGTCACTCAACAGCAATTGTCACAAAAGCACAAGTGCAAGGACCAGCACACGGCACAGGGTATCGTTTAAATGCACAGACCAAGCCCCAGTCCTTTGACGACATCTATGTACATGACCTGTGAGAGGACCTCAAGCTCATCATGCATGTACAGCTCTGACTGGCATACATAGTCTTGTAAATACTCAGGCAAAGGCTAGAATCACACATGAAACATATTTTCAGGCTAACCTCAGGAAGTACATTGCCCATGAATTAATACAGTGATTGATACTGGGCTTAAGCACTATCTTGCTTTGACTGCAGAGACAACTGTCCTAAGAGAACAACAATACTACTACACTGGGCTGCTTAAGAAAAAGTTTCTAGAGCCACAATTGCTATCTCACAACCATCTGCCTGCAAGTCTGAAAGACAAGCCACCAATGTACTCAGTCTCTGCAAGGCACACCATGTTATCATCTCAATCAGAAAATAGCAGATTAGGGACACACAGAGGAATTTTTGTAACATTTGGGTACCTCTATGACACACAGATAGTCACCGAGAAGATGTCCAGTTGGCGGTTTGTTTTTACTCCAACTTTACTGCCTTCCATCACTGTTTTGAATATTTATGGTGTCATCCTAAGTGGGACGGGTATGCCCAAATGTGGGTCCCGTGCACACTGTCACTAGACCTAAGCTGTACCCAGCTGATTAGCCCATAACTAGGGCAACACTGGCCCTGGGTTGCTTGTGTTCCAGTTCAGGAGGACATGGCTTGGCAATTCGGGATGGACTGTTCCTCTAGGAGCACAGTAGCATATAGCTGGCTTTAAACTGAGATGGCATGGTGTGCAAAATAACGATGGATTGAGATGCCACCCTGAGTGATTACCAGTTGCTGAGAATAATTCAAGCATTCCTTCCATCACTATTTTCTATATCAGCCACAACTACAGTGGTTACTTCCTTTAATCATGGCATGATGCAGCCATCCAAAAGCAACAAAAGAGTCCCAAATGAGTTGCGAAACTATGGTAGTCTTTGCAGAGTGCTCTTGCTGTGAGAAAGTCCAGTAAATTATGGTTTATTATAGCAAAATGTTTGGGTAAAAACCACACGAAAAAACAATTCCATTGGATGAGAACCACTGAGGGCCACACAAGGAGCAACTCTATGCAGACACTGGCAAACATCATTTTTTTGTTGGAACTGAAGTCTCCCACCTTCTATAGTTTGGGAAGACCTGTCAGTAGCAAAAATCACGAACCTAATCAAATGATGGAAAGATTCTCGGACATCCAGTCTGGACAAATTCTCTCTGGATATATTAACACCTCCTCCAATTCGTGGGCAATATATATTTGAAACAACTCTTTGATCAGTGCCTAAGCTTTGTATCTGTTCCAAACTCATGATTTGGAAGCATTATTATTCCTTAATGCAAAAAGGGTGATAGGAATGATCTCAAATGTTATAGACCGAGTGCCCTTTTTGTAGTACTAGTAAAACCTTTGCCAAATGCCTTCTACATAAATTCTTAGAATGGGTAAACTCAAAACCTCTCCTCCCAATGGAGCAATGTGGTTTTAGGAAGGGCTATTCTACAATATTGTAGAATAGTATGTAAAGTGAGAAAGTCTAAGCTTTATGTGACTTTTGTCGATTTTAGTAATGCCTAAGACAAAGTGACTTGTCCTCTACTATGGCATCAATTAATACATTGGGACATCCCGAATTTGCTTATACTCTGAAAACAGACTAAAAGTTCTGCTCAGTTTTGGATAAGAATATACCTCTGATATTGCAGTTATAAATGGATTAAAACAGGGATGTATTTGATCTCCCCTGTTCTTTTCTTTATATCTGGCTGTCCTTCCTGAACTGATCAACAAGATCAATGCGCATCCTCCTAAGTCATGCTTTAAGACAGTTTCTCTATTAAAGTCCCGGTTGACGTGGAGGGAGATCGCGGACACATTTTCTCTTACGGGCTAGAGGCGAGGGGAGGCGGGGTGCATCACGTGTTACTGGTCACCTGACCAAGGGTTTATCTGCATGGTTGAAGCTTCGCGCAGCGGACGCGCATTGGGAACTAACGCCTATTACTGAAAGGCTGCCTTTCCTGGTACTTATAATATTTTATCTATCCGGACATTATGAATTGTGATTTTAATGTACATTACCTAAATATTTTAATGTTCTAATATCCACGTGTATAACGCTATCCTCACTCTTACCTCTCCACCTCTGACGCCTTCCTTACTCCGCATCCTCCCCATTCCACCACGGGTTTTCCCGGTTGACGTGGAGGGAGATCGCAGTCACATTTTCTCTTCCGGGCTAGAGGCGAGGAGAGGCGGGGTGCATCACGTGTTACTGGTCACCTGACCAAGGGTTTGTGTTACTGGTCACCTGACCAAGGGTTTATCTGCATGTTTGAAGCTTCGCGCAGCGGACGTGCGCAGCGGGCGCGCCAAAGGTGCGCCAATGGCAAGGCCGTCTGCGCCCGTTTGCACCCGACCGGGGCCAGGGGCCATAAACCCTGGTCCTAATCCCTTTCATCCCTCTGGAAAATGAATCTTCACCTCAGAGCAACTTTTAGCTCTCCGCTCCAAATTCACACCTGACTGCACTCGGTGCCTGGATACTAACTACGTTAAAGCTACTTGTTCCGGTTGTAATTTCTCCCTTGCCAATCCCCATTCAAGTCTACACACATCGTCAGGTAATAGAATAAACACTTGCGCGACCTCCCCCCTTGCTAAAGTTTTTTCATTCCTTAGTGTAAATTGTCGTTCACTCCCTAAACATAAACTGGACATTTTTTACCTCCTTCATGATATCAAACCAGATGCTTTATTTCTCACGGAGACCTGGCTCCATGAGAGCTCGGGTCCTGATGTCGCAGCAGCCCTACCTCCCAATTACGTTATCATGAGGAAAGACCGTATGACATCCTCTGGTGGCGGCATTGCTATCATTTACAAAACTAACTTTCAATGTAAATTCGGCACAGTGGACATTCCACATTGTGAAGCCGCCTCATTTAAGTTAACACTTGACCCCACTTCACGTTTTCTGGCCTTCTTATTTATCGTCCCCCTGGCCCACCAAATCCCTGGCCACATCTCTTCTGGATCACCTTACCCCTTTGATTATGAATTCAAATAATTTTTCGCTGCTTGGTGACTTTAATTTACATCTGGACATTCTCTCCGACTCCACGTGCAGCTACTTTGTCTCAGATCTTGCTTCTATGAACATCTTTCTACGCAATTCGGGACCCACGCACAAAGCCGGCCACCTCCTTGACCCCATTTTTTCTAGCCTTCCTGGTCTTCATTGCGATCCTGCATTGCCTATCCATTGGTCTGACCACTTTTTATCCAAATTTACTATCTCGATTCCTCTCGCCTCTTCATTTCTATCTTACTCCCTAAAGACATCAAAAAGATATTGGAAAAAATTCGACCGGAATGCCTTTAACCACGCCCTATGCTCGAATAGTCCTCTATATGTTTCTGATGTTGAGTCACATTCCAAAAATATACACAGTTGGCTTTCAACCACTATTGATTCCTGCCTTCCTCCTACACAGAAAAGATTTACCAATCACCGTCCCCCGGCCCCCTGGTTTAATGACACTCTAAAAATGGAAAAAACTAAATGTAAATCTCTTGAACGTAAATGGAGAAGAAACTATGCGCCAGATCTAAAAATGGCATATATAAAGCCTAAAAAAGTTTACCATAATTTATGTAGATCCATTAAGGCTCTCTTTGTCTCTAAATCTATCACCTCCGCTGTCAATTGTTCCAAGACACTTTTTAGCTTAGTTAAAAAGCTTGCTGGATCTGAGACCCTGGCTACTCCTCCTCCCCTGGAAAATTGCCAGTATGAGGATCTTGCTCACTTCTTTAAACAAAAAATAGAGAAGATTAATCTTGATATTGCTAACACACATTTTGATTGCAGCCTTTTGATGTCAACACTTTCAACTACCACTCAGAAGGCTTTTCTCCCAAGCATGAATGCTGTCTCTTGCTGAGCCTTCTGCTGTGCATTCCAACACGGCCCCCCTTCTTGATACCTGGCCACTCCTCAATATGGACTCCTTAACTCTTATTCTAAATAAAGTAAAGTCTGGCTTCCCCAACGACCCTCTACCTCCCTCTATACTCAATCATGGGGCATCCTGGTCTGATATTTCGAAACAAATGTTTTTCTGAGGGGTCCAAATTAAAAACTGTACAGGCATACAACTATTAGAGACACTTATTTCGGATAACCTTTCTTCGTCGACCCATAACAAGGGGCACATTTCTAAAACCTCTGCAGTTGTGTTTGGCCTGAAGAAATGTTTTTAATTCTGTGGGGCGGTAGACACATTCCAAGTTTGCTGAAAGGTGTACGTCCCTAAAATACCTACGGTAGTCAGTAGTGTTATATGCAGCAGAAGCTCACACAACAGTTGGCCTGAAAAGTTATGCCAGCATTGAGTAAAAACTGGAAATTCTACCTAGGTGTGGGGCAGTCATCCACAATAGAAATTAATCTTTTAGAGCAGGCATTAACAAGTATTAGAACATTGGAATGTTGGGAGCTCCATTGAAAACAATGGAGCGCTCCGGGCTTATAATGGCTGGTATAAGCCCGGAGCACCAACATTCCAATGTGTCTTTGTTCACAGCTCTGGCTGTGAACAAAGGCTTCAGGGAGCCCGAGGGGATTTGAATCCCCTCGCGCTCCCTGAAGGCTTCGTTTTGTAAGAAGATTCTGCCCTCTAGTGGCAGAATGTTCTAATAGCCTTATAGCCCTTCGTAGCAGGGCTATACCGCTATTAAAGTCCCGCTGCGTTAGTTAAAGTCCCTCGCCTTCGGCTCGGGCCTTTAACGCTGCAGCGGGCCTTTAATAGCCGGTATAGCCCGCTACGGCGGGCTATAAGGCTATATTAACTACAGGGCTTTTGATCAAATACTACTCATATAGGCTCTTTTCTAGGCATGAAGACGGTATTAAAAACTCATGTTGGGAGCATTTGTGTACTATTGTGACAAATTTTTACTTTTGCAATATTATTCTTTTATTCAGTATTTCTAGTAGATCTTGCAAAAGATGAACTTTTAGCAACTAACTTGATTATCATCTCAGTTGAAAAAACAGATGAAACACAAAAGCTATCTGAGTGACTTAGTGCGTATTTAGCAGATTTCAAGATTACAATTGAACTTTTCTTTTGTTACTCATGGTGCAATGCAATTTCATTTAAGAGTAAATTTAGAACCTCAGGTGAGGTCTAGTTATATGAAGTTCAAATTTGGCCTGCTCCCATTCAGTGTTAATTTGTAGACAAGACTTGAAAGTGTTGATTGGACACGCAGTTGTGAGTTTGGCAACGTTTGATACAAGATTTAGTTCATGTGCTGGTCTTTTGCCCAAGTGTAGAAGGTCTGAGGTTTAAATATATTGTTCTAATATGGAAAGAATTCTCCTGTGTAACGTGAGGTGGCGTTATTCTTTATGTTGCATCCACCCTCTGTAGATATTTGCTACTGACTGAAAAACTTTTCTTTGTCATTTTTAAAATTTTAAGCAGGCTGTATGTATGTATTCGTTTATGATCGTTTTAAGAAATCACTCTGCACTTTTGCAAACAGCGTCATCTCTTGTATAGTATGATCATTTTTTACCGTGAAGTTTTTACTATTTTGTAGATGTTATTGGAGGAACTGGACATGAATTGGAACCCTAAAATATCACCTTTCTTTTGTTCAATAGTATTTTGAACAAGGTTGGGACGATGATTTTATATCATTTTATATGTTTTTATACAGCTTGTTTTAATGTTTTTATTGTGATATATCTTGCTTGTGACAGTATTGTATCTGCGGATTAACTACTGCGTATGTTTAACAAATAAACAAATGTTTGATGAAAATGTCTTTTTGCTGAGTTTTGAAGATGACCTCCATGAGCGTTATCTGTTGCTATGGGGTGTATTGAGTACGACTGACAGGCTCGGAATAGATGGAGCTTGTTTTCCCAGGGAACGCATCTATGAATTGTATCGTGAATCAGGTGAGATGTGCCCCTTTGCTCTGATTTGCTGTCATCCAATCATCCATCATGCAGGCGATGGTCTTCTTCACTAGGCCAGTAACATTTCCAACTGCCTAGTATGGTGATAAGAGGGCTGTTGCTGGGTCATGCGTCTGTCCATCGTACTGGCTATTATTGTTCATCTGTAGCTCTATGGAATTTGCAAGGGCGTGGAAAATCCACTGCTGGTGTACATTTTGGATAAAGCCATGCAACAAGCTTGAGCAACATTTGTAGGATGTCACCTGAATGCACTTTTGGGCCCTATGACTATGGTGCCCCGAATTTGGTGCTAAAATGTTCTGTGAACAGCTACTTGTTTTTGGTTGACAAGTGCCTAATGTTCCCAATGGGGCAGCTGGTTGTGATATGCTGTGCTACTTTCCCACGACATTTAATGTCCTACAAGTGTTTTAATGATATATTGTTTTTGCTGCTTTCGTTGCACAAAATGCAGTGGTATATAAACCAATTTTCCACTGTGAAATATTTTCTATATATTGAAGTACTTACATCATGGTGACAGTCCACATCGCTCTGTAGAGCCTTAACGTTGTCCATTGTTTACCAACAGTCAATTAAAGGATAAAACCTAATCATTATAATGCCAATCAGTGCCCATTGTTGGGTTCTGGAGAAAAAAACAGCATAAGCAGTAAATCTCTTCTAGAAACATAAAGCGTTTGTAACCACGCAAATTGTGAATTACCCTATTCTCCAACTATGAGCGCTTCAAACAAGGTATGCTTTAGTCCTGCAGAAAAGGGGCTTATTGCACATACATACATATGTATGTATATACATAATATACTTCCCATTGCATGGATAGATGGCACTGAAATGTTACAGTGGCCAATACAGATAAACAAGTACCAGAGGTGGAATACCTCTCAGTGTTTTAAGATGGTGGATACTTGTGGCCTCGCTGTTCAGGAAGGACCGTGGCCCTGAATATATCTCTCCCATGCTTTCTCTCTACTGTGTATGTCATGTATATGTACACATTTATATTTTTTCTGTCCTCCCTCAGTCTCAAGTATGTTGGCATTTGTTTTGTACTATTGATTTTGCTTTGAAGTCTAGTTTATCATGTCTGCAGATGAGAATCTACTCTGGAGCAGACAGCTTTTAGCATTTAGAGGACTATACCAGAAACTTACAGTAGGCCTAAAGCAACCCCATGCTTACAATTGATTGGCTTCCTTGTCACTCTTGTTTGTTTGCTTCTTATTCAGTGGCTTTACTTCCACTTCTTGTGTGTGTCCCTCCCTTTTGAGCTTAGCTACTTTACCACACTTTTGATTGTATAACTTTTATCCTTTCACTGCTCACCTTCAGTGATCTACTTCTTCCATTAAGTACTCCATGGGTGTTTAATTTCTCTCCTTTATGTGCTGCTCCACATCTCACCCACCTCACGTGCTCAGTTTTACTGCCTCCTTTCCACACTTCCATCTCCCTCATGTGCTGCTTCTCCATTTTAGGACTTGCCCCCGACCACACACTTTGTGATACTGGTGCAGTTCGGGTTCCTCAATTTTCCCCTATTACCACGGACAGAGTGATTTCGCAGTCACACACACACATACACATCATACGCTGGTGGGGCCCATAACACCAACATTCATTCTATCAATCTATCCGCACCTACTCAGAAGGGGGAAAACATTGATTCCGAACCACACTGCTTCCTTGATGGGAACTTTATCACTCTGCCTATCCTATCAAAACTTCGCTTCACTTCCCATCAAGAAAATATAGGTCAATGAATCATTTAGTTGGGATTGGCTTAATGACTCCTTAATTCTCTAAACTTAATCAAAATTACATTTCAATGAAAGAACAACCTGACACATGAATTCAATTAATATTTCTTTATCTAAATCAAATGCAGGTTAAATCCTAGTTAATAAATTTCATCTTTTGTCATATTTACCTATTCTGGCTATTTGTCGTTTTCTAAGTCAGAATCTGGTCCTCAGTCAAATCGTCAAAGTTCTGTTCTATCATGCAGAGTCACCGTCCTCTACGTCAGCATAACATCAGGATACTGGCAATGACGTTCAAGAAGTGGCGACAATACCTCTCTAGTCTACTTTTATTTATACTAAAAATTACATTCCAAATGTTGCAAATGACATTTTCAGTGATTCTCATTGGACAATCGAAATACATTCTAATGCATCAGGAAACATTCAATGTCGTTCCCACATATTACAAGTTCCAAAACGAATGTATGGGAATATTAGCAATCCGTAGTTCAGGTTGCAACAATTTCTGTTGAAGGGTTGGCCTTTCGCCCAGAGCAGCCTTGATGGGCACAGTGATGACAGTTCACTGGCAGGTCGCAGCTTCTGAAGTTTGCGCAGGCGCATTTCTCCTTTCCCTTCATTGATATTACTTCGTATTCAGTCGACGGCCATTTTATAGCAGGCCCAAATGGTCAACTTAAGCAAAGAAACACAAAACATAATTAATACATTGAAATGGTTAAACAGTGTTATTTCCCTTGCTAATACCCATATGTGTGAGCATTTATCTAGCCATAAGCAACGTTCAAAGCCATTAATACTCGTTTATTTAAGCATAATTCACGATAACATCACATAAGCAACGTTTATCCTATTAATATGCATACAAACTTAGTTTACATGTTATTTTAGCCATGCAAAGCAATCCCACGTGTATTCTCTCGGTTAATAAGGTTGATTAGTTTTCCATACAACCAACTGTTGATTATTATGATTAATTATTAATCGTTTTAATACAAACATACATAAATGGATTGGGTACATAAAAGGAAAACATTTTACCCGCTCCATCAATCCCCCTTTGGTGATTTTATCACCATAAAACAAGCCCACAAAATTAATTTGTTTTCCCCTTTTACGGAAATTCAAATGTTTTCTTGCTCAGTTATAATTATGTTTCCCCTTCATCTTCTCTTTTTGTTTTGTCATACATACTCTCCTTCCATTCTTCCAATTCTATTTCTTCAAAATCTCTTGTTTCTTTTCCTTCTTTTTGATAATGTCTCGTCTAATTTTCTTTTTATTTCTTTTATGTCTGCAACACATACATCCTAATCTAAGTAATAATAATATGAAAATTAAACACGTTAATGGAAATAATATTTTCCCTAATATAGTACTACCTAATTTACCTAAGAAAGTCTTAATAGCAGCCATCTTATTACTAATTTTAGTCCAGATACTTTCAACCTCCAGTGGTACTATTTCATTTAGCAATTCTGTAATATTTTTGATATAAACCTTTAGATCTTTGCTTTCATCAGGAATGTAAGTACAACAATGTTGAACTTTAAGCATTCCACAGACTGCACCCTCTTTTGCCAATAAGATATCAAGGGCAAGTCGATTTTGCATTATCATAGCACGCATAGCAACCATTTAGGTGTTTACCAAAAGAAATCCTCCAGCGGTGCTTGTTGACAAGCGATCCACTATTGTTGACAATTTCCGAATATTATTTGCATTCAAAGATATTCCCACTGCTGGTATCAAGGCTCCAAAAATGTCACCTACAATTTCTAACCAAGTTTCTCTTCTACTACGCATTAATAGGTTACTTTTCCATTATTTTCTACTCTATCCATGTGAAAGATCTTTAGAAAGACCAGGCCAACATAACATGTGCCATACCAATGGTCAGGCAACCTATAATAAGCCTTGTTCCCACAAATGTAGTATAAGCCAGGAAAAACTGGATCCTCTCCGCCTCTAAATCCCCATCCGGATGCAATAAAATATGTATCATGGCACTCACTAGTCCCTATATAATAATAATCATATTGGGAACTTTCCCTCATAAAACATAATTTGCCTTTCTGTGGTGTATCTATAGCTATTGTTGGTCTAGCTTCACCTTTCAGCTCCTTTTTCCCGTCTATGTCCCAAACATTTTTCCCTACTTCATGTCCTTCTGCCTTTTTATGCATTCTCAATCTCCTTTCTTCAACCATGTCTAAAAATGTTTTCTCTTCCCTCTTCAAACTGCAAGTTAAATTGTTTCTAAAAATATATTCTAAGGTTAGTTCTTTAGTTTCTATGAAAATCTCACCTAATACATTAGCAGTTTTAGCAGGATTCAATTCATTATTCATGGGCAATTGTCCAAGAATGTTATCTATATTTGACAGATTATATTCTAATTTCCCTACTTGATAAAATATACTTGTTAAAACACTACATGTTATTCCATAAGTTGCTGGGAGGTGATGATAAGTCACTCCTTCTGAAACAGAGACAGGCAACTGCATACATACGTAGCAATCCCTTACGTCCATTGTTTTTACATATTCATACAATAATTTTGAAAACACATTGCTAGAAAAATCAGTTATAAACCTATCCTTGTGTATATGTTCAGTGCTTGTTTTAAATGGAAGTACCTTTTGTGAACTCTTCACTACATTAGTCATATTCTCTGTATGCCTTTCTAGTGTATCTAAAGTTACCTTGAAAGAGATCAATAGAGCGAGTACGCTCCAAAGAAGCATTAATAATCCTGTACAACAACACATTTTGCACCATCTTCTCATAAAGGTACATCTACTCTTGTTATCATCTATGTTAGCCATCTTGTTAAATTGACCGTGTCTTTTGACTTAGCCTCTTCTACTCTACTCCTTGTACTTTCACCTGAAAGAGCTAAGCACTTATCAGGTTATCCCAGTCCTTCAATTTCTTAGTCAATCCTTTATATTCTCTACAAAGACCTTCTTGAAATTACTCAGTTTGGCATCTCATCGTTTTTCTCTTCCTTCTCATCATCCACATACAGAAATTCCTGAATTTCCGCTTCTTCTCCAAGATCGAATAGGATAACTCTCAGGATTTCTGCTGTTTCTTCTTCTTCCACCACCTTCAGTAAAGTCTCCTCTGGATTTCCTTGACTATCTACCTCTTCTCTTTGTTCAGGCAGTGCCACATACATCCATTCAGCCATTCAGATGACTTATACTTCTGGTTTGGTTTTCTTGATCGTTTGTTTTCTTCAGACACTTCTGTCTCTCCCTCTTTTTCTTTGTGCTGACTTGTCACTTGGTTCACTTGTTCAGCTTTTGAGGGTTTAACTCGTGTCAATCGATATCTCAGTCTCTTTATTTTGTTTGGCCAAAGGTCTCCTTTAGCATTTCTTCTTGGTTTGCCTTCTTTACTGTTTCTTTCCTCGATCCAAGTTCTCTTTCTCAGAACTCGACCCTCTGGTTCACTGTCTTCAGATTCTGTCTCGTTTGGCTTTCCTTTTCCACTAGTTTCTTTTTCCACCTCTTGTGTTTGTCCTACTTCTGTCCCTCCTCGGGTCTCCGACACGCAATCTTTCTGCTTGCTGCTTGTCCCTTCACCTAACTCAGTGTTGGATGTCCCTACATCTCCTCGGGGGTTTTCCGCAGAAATCTGTCCCTCTCTCTCTATTTCTGTCCCTTCTTCCCCTTCAAGAATTTTCTCAGGTGGAACTTCTCTTACTCTTTCATCTGGTGTGAATGTCACTTCTGTCGAAATGTTCTTTTCTTTTCTCTTCTTCTTTTTGTGCTCGCCACTGGCGTTTTGCTCGTCTCCAGAATCTGAACTTGTATCTGAAATCTGCAATCTTTTCCTCAGGATGTCTTCTCTTGGAGTTGGAGCTAGTCTTGGCTCCTTCTCCCCCCTTTCGGGATTTTCTTTTGTCTTTGAACTCTCGTTGTCTGAATCAGCACTCGATTCCGAATCATCAAAATATTATTTTCCAATGCTGTCTGCTGGATTTGGAACTCTCAAAGTGTGACTTGCATGTATCCAATTTTTTAATCCAGCACACTTCACAGCAGTTGTTGTGGTCAGGATAACTTGCCTTGGCCTTCCCCACCTTGGAACCAAGCAATTCCTTCTTCTGTGGACTTTTATTCTCACCCAGTCCCCTGGGCTCAGGTCATGAGCTGGTTTTCTTTCAAGGGTAGTGGCATCCGCTCCAACCTGGTGAAACACAGAATGGACTGCGTCAGCCAGGCCTTTACAGTAATCCAAAATCATGTCATCAGTTATTGTCATCAATTTGTTGACTGGAACAAACACGTGTCTCAGGGCCTGTCCCATGATAATTTCGTGGGGACTCATACCTGTAGTTCTGTCTGGAGTAGGTCTGATTGTCATCAAGACTAGAGGCAAGACATCAGGCCATTTCATTCCTGTGGCTAAACACATTTTCCCTATTCTGTTTTTGATCGTACCATACATTTGTTCGACCACACCAGAAGCCTCTGGTCAATAGGCACAATGTAGTTTTTGTTGTACACCCAATGCTTCACAAATCAATCTCATGATTTCATTGTAAAAGTGTCCTCCTCTGTCTGATTCAATGGTCAGTGGGAACCCGAATCTTGGGATGAATTCTCTTAACAATAGCTTGGCCATTGTTATTACATCATTTCTTCTTGTTGGGAATGCCTCCACCCACCTGGAGAACAGACAAACTATCACCAGAACATACCTTAACCTGTTATAAGGGGGCATTTCAATGAAATCTATTTGCATTCTGGTGAAAGGTCCTCCCTCTCGGCCTATTGTGCCTAGGCTCACCAATGTTTTCCTTCCAGGATTGTACTGCTGACATATCAGACATCTTTGACAGAGACTCTTTGCTATCAACCTGAATTTTGCATTGTACCAGGTCTGCTTAAAGGCCCTTATCATGGCATCTCTCCCTAGATGTCCTTGGCCATGATACATCCGTGCCATGGTTGACATCATGCTATCAGGCATTACTGGTCTTCCATCCCGATAGACCCACACATGATCTTTCTCCCTTGGTGCACAACCTGCTTTTACCCACTGTTTCATTTCTTCATCTCCTGCTTCATCCTGCAACTGCCTCACTTCTTCCCATGTTCCCACAACGTTAGTAAACATTAAGGAGCAAGAAAACATTTCCTTTTCCTTAGCCCTATTGATTGAATACTGGTTTCGGGCACAATACTGAGCCATGTCATTGGCATATCGGTTCCCGGTAGTAATGTAATCACTACCTTGACTATGAGCAGCACATTTTACAACCGCCAGTTCTTTGGGCAACTGTATTGCTTCAAGCAATTTTCCAACCACTTCTGCATTCTTTATAGGAGTTCCACTTGAGGTCAAGAAACCTCTCTGCAGCCAAAGTTGGCCAAAGTCATGGACAACTCCAAAGCCATACTGGCTGTCAGTTATCACAGTCACTCTCACATTCTTCCCAATTTTGCCTTTGTCAATGCAACTAGTTCTGCTACTTGAGCGGATTTAACTCCTTTCAAGTGTGATGCTTCTACGACTGCTGCAACTGTGCATATTGCATATGCTGCACTCAGCAATCCTTCATCCGTTCTCAAACAAGATCCATCCACAAACATCACATAATCACTTTCTGGCAAAGGTAAATCTTTTATGTCTGGTCTTGGTTTCGTGCAAAAGTCAAGCACATCCAAGCAATCATGATCAACATCATCTCTTACCTCCACTCTCTCTGCATCTGGCAATAGTGTGGCTGGATTCACATTCACACATCTTTCCAGACTCACATTGGTTGCACCTAGAATGACCTTCTCATACTTAGTCAGCCGACTATGTGACATGAACTGTGTTCGGCTCCTTGTTAAAAGGATCACTACATCATGAGGTACAAACACTCTTACTGGATATCCCATCACAATTCCTTCACTTTGCTCTAGGCTTCGGCATGTAGCAGCTACTGCTTTCAGACAACCTGGCAAACCTACAGCCACTGGATCTAGCATTGACGAGAAATATGCAATTGGTCTCCTCAATCTTCCATGTTTCTGTATTAACACTGAGAGTGCACATCCATTTCTCTCACTGCAGTACAACTCGAACTCTTTCTCATAGTCTGGCATACCCAAAGCTGGGGCTTCACAAAGGCTGTCCTTTAATTGTCTAAATGCTGCCAATTCTTCTTTGTTAAATTCAAGGGGGTCTTTAACCTCACTTTTTGTCAACTTTACCAATGGTTTGGCAATCAGGGAAAAGTTACTTATCCACTGACGACAGTAGCCAGCCATCCCTAGGAAACTTCACACTTCTATTTGTGTCATTGGGGCTCTCATTCCTCTGATAATTCTGATTCTGTCTATTGTTACTTTTCTCAGCCCTTTTTCAATGTTATGTCCTAGGTATTGTACTTCCTTTTTGCAGAATTGCAATTTTTTCGGAGATACTTTTAGTCCTCCATCTGCCAAATGATTCAGCAAAGCTATCGTGTCTGTCTCACAAGCTTCACGCGTTTTCGATGCCACCAGTAGGTCATCGATGTACTGGACCAAAACTGAATTCTCAGGCATTGTTAGACTTTCCAGAGATTTCTTCAGCAACTGATTGAATATTGAGGGGCTCTCTGTGTACCCCTGTGGGATTCGGTACCAGGCCAAAATACGCTCTCCAAACCGAAATGCAAAAATCGGCTGGCTGTCATGATGCAACGGAATGGAAAAGAAAGCATGACACAAATCAATTACTGTGTACCATTCTGCATCATGGGGAATCTGATACAAAATCACTGATGGATTTGGAACAATGGGACAACATGACACAACAATTTTGTTAATCTTTCTCAAATCCTGCACAATTCTGAACTTTTCATTAGGCTTCTTCAGTCCCATTATAGGTGAGTTACATGGACTGCTCATTATTTCCCTCAAAACCCCTTGTTGAATCATTTTCTCAATTAAAGGTGTCGCTCCTTCAATTATTTCAGGTGTCAGTCTGTATTGTGGAATGTTTGGATAAACTACTCCTTCTTTTAATGTAATTTTTACTGGATCTATATCTTTCATAAGGCCTACATCTTCTCCAGTAAAATCCCAGACTCCTACTTTCACAGACTGTTTCAATTCTTTGGGTAATTCATCAGGGTTGAATACTGCATAAGTTCCTGTAATTCCATTCTCTTGATTAGCTATTGTCATTTTATACAGTACATCCTCGTCTGCTGTCTCAAATGCTATTCCATCTGGGGTACAGAATATAGTGCAATTCATCTTGCACAGAAGATCCCTTCCTAGCAAATTCACAGGACTGGTGTCGCACACCACAAATCGGTGCATGTCTGTGAATTTCCCTATTTTAACCTTTAAGGGTTCTGTAAGGTAAGTCCTAATCTGGGTGTTTGACACACCAACTACTTGGATTGTTTCATCCGAAAGAGGAAGATTCTTTACATCTGCTGACCTGACAGTTGATCGCGTAGCTCCAGTGTCTACTAGAAAAGTAATGTTTTCATCATTAACTTTCCCATCCACAAATGGTCCTGTCTGATCTATTTCTAGAGTTGCGCCAAGCACGCACTCTTCTTCCTCCCTTCGGCACCGTCAATAATTCTCCTCAGAATCACTCTCATCATTTCGCAGCCAATATTGTGAAACAGCGCTTGCGCGTTGCGGTTTGTTTACCTGTTCTTCATTGTAGAATCCCACTTCTTTGCTATATTTCTGGGTATTTCTGCTTTGCGGTAATGGCGGTTTTGGCACCTGATTCTGTGGATTAACAGCCTTTTGCTGTTGCTGCGGTTGGCCACTCACCTCACACTGCACCTGTGGATTCAATGATGGATTTTCATTATTAGTACTTGGTGGATATTTACACTCGGATTTCCAATGCCCTAACCTTCCGCAATTGTGGCATGGAAACTTCTTTTTAGCTTCTTCTATATTACCTTTCCCCTTTCCTGGGCCAAATCTTTGTTTGATTCCTGGGTTATTGGCTTGTTCGACTAACTGAGCTTCCTGTCTTTCTGCAACTTTCACTTGTGCCCACATTGCCTTTTCCTTTAGTTTTCGCTGCTTTGCCTCAATCTCATCACTAAAGTATTTGGCATGTCTCAGGATTTCGTCAATTTTCTTGCTCTGCCAATCAACTGTGTGCTGCTTTATCATTTCACTAATTTCAGGACGTAAACCATACACAAATCTATACACAAAATGACTCAGATCCTTTTCACCAAGATTCTCATCTCCACTAAACTGCTTGAAGGCTAGTTTTAGTCTTTCATAGTAAGCATGAACTGATTCTTTCACTTGTGTTCGATATATTTTTACCCAATCTGTTTCTTTGGGAGGCACTTTGTTTTTCAAAAATACCATAACTTGTTCCTATTTCTTCATTACCTCGGGTCTGGTGCTCCTGTTTTGGGATCTCTCGGGTATTCTTTAGCTGGCCAATCTATGACTATTTTGCATTCTGCCCATAAGTCTGCTGGCACTATTATATCAAATAGGCTATTTAGATCAATCCACAGTACCTTTGACAGCTTAACAAATCTGTCCACCTGTCTGTACCACTCGACGGGCTTTTCTCGCAATCGAGGGAAGTCATTTGTAAATGACAAAATGTCCTGTCTTGTCCATGGGACATGCACAAATCCCCCTCCTGGAATCTCTCTCATGGGAAACTCTGTCACTACCTTCTCCTTTTCTCTCACAGGAAATGCCGGGAAAGTTCTATCTGAGGTATCATCTCGCTTTCTATACCACCTACTTTTCCATTTGTCCACATCTCTCCATTTTCTTAACAATGTGATTATGTCCTTAATCTGCCCTATTCGTCCTGCAGTGTTCAGATTTTCAATATCTTTTTCTGTGAAATTCACTCGGTAAGGCTTTTGTAAAGCTTTCACCTTGTCCATGTCAATTCCCATTTCACTTGCTATTTCTTCTAACCCGTCATGTAAATTCTTTGCTCTCCAAGTGACACTCTTGCATAAGAACAACAGCTCCTCATCCTGATAATTTTTCAGCTTTTCTGTGGGGATTGTCCCTACTATTAATTCTTCTAACACCATGCGTAATTTCGCCACATCAATGGTTTGGGATTCTTTCTCTTTTCCTTGCAAGCCCTTCAGCCATTCGCTCAATTCATCTGTAGTTATACCTACTGATTTTTCTACATTCCCTGGTTCTATCATTCTCTGTGGTTCTACTATTGGTCCTCCTACTATTCTGTTTCTTTCTACAGAATCAGGACTATAAAACGGGTTATTTGACACATTTAGTTCACCTTCGCTCATGGTGTGTCTCCAAGGATTCTCCCTTGCTCTCATTACGGGTTGTTCCATTTGTTTATTGCTTACATACGGAACTGTAAGACAATGCTCACTTTCTTTCTGCTGTTCAAAAATGGGCATAACCGGACCTATGGTTACAGGGACTGTAACTGCTTCTAGATTTTTGGTCAATTCTCTTATTTTCTCTGTTAGTTCTAACGTGGTTTTTGCCAATTCCCTGGAATTTTCACTTTCATCCTTATTTTCCATCTCTCTTTCCCAAAGAGAATTCCTTCTCTTCACCTCTGGAGTCATAACCTCTGTTTTGATGATTCGCAGGGTTTCCTTCACTGGAGTACCTGAGGTTAATATCTCTGATTCCTGTCTGTACGGCGGTGGGTTTTTGTAAAACATATCATCTAGGACATCATCCTCTGATTCATTTGCTCCATACCTTCTAGGTTCTACATTATGTCTTTTCTCTATACATTTCCTTCCTTCATTTTCTCCTGCAGCTCTTACGGGAAACAGTCCTTCAGTGATACTTGCGTCTCGCCAACTTCTCATTCGATCACAATGAGTTTCCCGATCATTTGGCCGTCCAAACATATATCTATATCTACTGCCATTTCTCTGTTTTTCTCGCTCATGCATCTCATCTTCCCACTCGGTCAAAGCCTCAAACTGTGTAGGTCTAGGCCGTGGATCTAAGCTCATCATTCTCTCTCTTAAGTTCCTTAAAATTGCCAAATTAAACGAACCATTTTCTGGGAACGCTAAAACTCCGTCTCATTTGGGGACTTTGCCCAATTGTCTAACCAAATGCAAGTATGGTATCCATATTTCGCAACCATGAAGGATGCGGGTGTTTTCGTCGGAGGAAGTAACTGTCCTTCCCTAGTCACAATCTCTTTGTCTTTCACAAACCATCCTTTTATTTTACTAAACAAGGATTTTTGCTTCTTCTCGGCTGAATGTTAATACATTTTCCTTTCTCCCGTGAACCCTTAGTCTTTTCTTCAACTGTGCGATTTTAAGTCCAAGAACATCGCGACTCTCACTCACAATCCTCAAATCCCAGCGCGACTCACACTAACGCACCAATCCTGGAGCGTCTACGTCACCCTGTACTTCTCTAATCCTAGCTTGGCTTTACACCAACATACCAATCCAGGGCGTTTCACACTTCTGACTAGCTGTCCAATCCCAGCACGGTCTTCCTGACGTCAGCAGTCGCTGCGGCAGCTCCTGCTCCTGACTCTTGTCTCCAGTCTTCCCCTCCTTTACAAGACTACTCTGTAGACTTTGTTTCAATTTTACAACATATAAACATCTCCATTGTCTGCTTCGCTAACCACAGATTAGCAATAGACCTTTCTCACGAGAATCCTGTTCTTCCCGAGAGCAGCGCTTACCTCTGCCCTACTACAGAATCGTTACTTGCGTTGATAAAGTAGCACATCCCTCTACTTCACCCTTCTATCAAGCATCAATTAACTGTATCTCCAGAATTAAGACACATAGGTGCCGATTCGGATCCTGGAGAAACCGGGTACGAACCGTCGGTCGGAGCATTTTCTCCATCCGAATCGTACCCGGGAAATAAACATTACAAACATGGAAGTACGATTCCCACGGAAACACCATTTCCGTACGAATCGTAACAAACTCCGACCGACGAAAAAATACATACCAATGTGATCTGGGAATGCTCCGACGTGACGTGGGGACGCATGCAGGCTGCGGTTCACGAACCAGGAAGAACGATCCGCACCGACGTCACCCCGCACGGATTATATTTTCCAGCTGCCAAAAACTGCCGGGAAATCAGGACAACGCGCACAAGGAGCACCTGTACACGACGGACAGCCATGGACCTGAACCTATGTGTCATCCCAGCCCTCATAGCAGTCCACCTGCTCTACAGGCACCGACGCAGACACCGCAGAAGGTCAGAATAACACCCAGGGGCAAAGGGGGGGCAGGGGCAGGACACATAACCCCCACACAAGTCACAAATCACACATGCCCTGGACATACCTGACCTGCAGGACCTGGTCACCTCGAGGGGGTGGGGGCGTGTCCAGCAACGCAAGCGTCCGCCACAACGGAAGTGGATGTTGACGCGAACCGGCAACACAACAATACCGGTACGTACCGTACCCACGCCTTAAGAGTGTGGGTACGGGCCGTACCACGCCCACCACTACGTCACCCCAACAATGGCGGTACGGCCCGTACCCACGTACTAAAGGCCTGGGGACGGGCCGTACCAGCATTGTTGGGGTAATGTAGGGGTACGCGTGGTACGACCCGTACCCACGCTCTGAATGGCTGGAGACGGTGCGTACCCCTACGGCACCCCATTGGGGGTCTGCACCGTACCCAGGCCCTCAAAGCGTTGGTACGGGTCGTACCACGCGTACCCCCACATCACCCCAACAATGCTGGTACGGCCCGTACCCAGGCCATTCGAACGTGTCGGGGTTACGTAGTGGTGGGTGTGGTACGGCCCGTACCCACGCTCTTAAGGCCTGGGGACGGTACATACCCAGGCCTGCTAACCGTGGGTACGGGAATGTACGGAGCGTACCCCCACCCGTGTATGAATGGAGCGTACCCCCACCCCACCAGTGTATGTACGGACCGTACCCCCACCCCACCAGTGTATGTACGGACTGTACCCCCACCCCACCAGTGTATGTACGGACCGTACCCACACCCGTGTATGAATGGAGCGTACCCACACACCACCAGTGTATGTATGGAGCGTACCCACACCCGTGTATGAATTGAGCGTACCCCCACCCGTGTATGAATGGAGCGTACCCCCACCCCACCAGTGTATGTACGGAGCGTACCCACACCCGTGTATGCATGGAGCGTACCCCCACCCCACCAGTGTATATACGGACCGTACCCCCACCCCACCAGTGTATGTACGGACCGTACCCCCACCCGTGTATGCATGCAGCATACCAACTCCCCACCCGTGTATGTACGGACCGTACCCCCACCCCACCAGTGTATGTACGGACCGTACCCACACCCGTGTATGAATGGAGCGTACCCACACACCACCAGTGTATGTACGGAGCGTACCCACACCCGTGTATGAATGGAGCGTACCCCCACCCGTGTATGAATGGAGCGTACCCCCACCCCACCAATGTATGTACGGAGCGTACCCACACCCATGTATGCAAGGAGCGTACCCCCACCCCACCAGTGTATGTACGGACCGTACCCCCACCCCACCAGTGTATGTAAGGACCATACCCCCACCTGTGTATGCATGCAGCGTACCAACTCCCCACCCGTGTATGTACGGACCGTACCCCCACCCCACCAGTGTATGTACGGAGCGTACCCACACCCGTGTATGAATGGAGTGTACCCCCACCCGTGTATGAATGGAGCGTACCCCCACCCCACCAGTGTATGTACGGACCGTACCCCCACCCCACCAGTGTATGTACGGACCGTACCCCCACCCGTGTATGCATGCAGCGTACCAACTCCCCACCTGTGTATGTACGGACCGTACCCACACCCGTGTATGAATGGAGCGTACCCACACACCACCAGTGTATGTACGGAGCGTACCCACACCCGTGTATGAATGGAGCGTACCCCCACCCGTGTATGAATGGAGCGTACCCCCACCCCACCAGTGTATGTACAGAGCGTACCCACACCCGTGTATTTCCCAACCGTACATGCCCAGACATAGGAGGGGTGTGTGCAGAGTCCTCCCAGCAGTGCCCAGACATAGGAGGGCTGGGTGCAGAGTCCTCCCAGCAGTGCCCAGACACAGGAGGGGTGGGTGCAGAGTCCACCCAGCAGTGCCCAGACGCAGGAGGGGTGGGTGCAGAGTCCTCCCAGCAGTGCCAAGACATAGGAGGGGTGGGTGCAGAGTCCCCCCAGCAGTGCCCAGACACAGGAGGGGTGGGTGCAGAGTCCACCCAGCAGTGCCCAGACGCAGGAGGGGTGGGTGCAGAGTCCTCCCAGCAGTGCCCAGACATAGGAGGGGTGGGTGCAGAGTCCCCCCAGCAGTGCCCAGACACAGGAGGGGTGGGTGCAGAGTCCTCCCAGCAGTGCCCAGACACAGGAGGGGTGTGTGCAGAGTCCTCCCAGCAGTGCCCAGACATAGGAGGGGTGGGTGCAGAGTCCCCCCAGCAGTGCCCAGACATAGGAGGGGTGGGTGCAGAGTCCCCCCAGCAGTGCCCAGACACAGGAGGGGTGGGTGCAGAGTCCTCCCAGCAGTGCCCAGACACAGGAGGGGTGGGTGCAGAGTCCTCCCAGCAGTGCCCAGACATAGGAGGGGTGGGTGCAGAGTCCCCCCAGCAGTGCCCAGACACAGGAGGGGTGGGTGCAGAGTCCTCCCAGCAGTGCCCAGACACAGTAGGGGTGTGTGCCTATCACTCCCAGCAGTGCCCAGACATAGGAGGGGTGTGTGCCTATCACTCCCAGCAGTGCCCAGACATAGGAGGGGTGTGTGCCTATCACTCCCAGCAGTGCCCAGACATAGGAGGGGTGTGTGCAGAGTCCCCCCAGCTGTGCCCATGGACAGAAAGGGGTTGAGTACACACAGATACAATGGCCACAATTGTCAGTCAGGTGCTCAAAGACCCAGCAGAACACAAAACACATGTGTGCGAGGCTGGGAGTACACACATGCAAAGTGCGGAAAACGGAACATGTACACATGAAGTCCTGTCAATATACTCCACTCACAAGTACAGTGACCCCCAAGGATGACACAAATGATGCAGGTGGAGACCTTGACCAGCATGCATGGCCAAAGTTGAAGGGGTCCGTCACACACCCAGCAAATGTAGACACAGCACCGCACAAATGTCTTCACAACACCCTGCAGGGAAGATGTCAGGGTCCACAGAGGAAGGTACACACCTTGGGACAATGTCACCATGCAGTAACAGCTTACATGAGCAAAGTTTGATAGCAAATACCGTGTGATGGCACACAGATAACAGGGTCCACCCCACAAACAGCACACTACAACATATCCAAGACACCTAACACATTATCGCCACCCCAAATCATGGAGCAGCACCACCAACAGCTATGCCAGAAAAGCAGTAGTGTGCCAAGGAAAATAAAATAGCTTTATTTAGCAATGTTCCAAAATGAATTGTACGAAGAGTTCAAAATGCACAAGGCCCATAGGGCAGTCCATAGTTCCAATCCAGGTGGGGGACACATTGGGATGCGTGTCCCCTAGCTTGCCTGCACAGTTCAGACTACCTTGTCATCCACAGGGGGGGGGGCATCATGTGGGGGGGAAGGACCAGGCACCGCAGGGACAGGAGGGGCAAGGGTAGGTGTTGTGGATGCAGGGACGGACGACTCCAAAACAGGGGGTGGGGCAGCGCCAAAGGTGGATTGGAGCACGGCGCTGCACACTACTGCCAGGTCGCCCAGCGTCTCCCCTGCACCCGAAGGAACCACAGGCCCCAAGGAGGGGGAGGGGGGTCGCAGGGATAGGTCGCAGCGCTACCCGGGGAGGGTGTGGATGGGAGGGGGACTGAACCACCCTGACCGGGGACTCCTTTGACCGCTTGCGGGGTGGTGTCACTTTGGGGCTCAGGGACAGAGCGGCCATGAAGGAGTCTTTGGTGGAATCCTGGCCAGGAGAGCTGAGGGGAGTGGATTTGGAGGGTGGTGGTCGTGAGGAATGTGGACTCCCACTCTGGCTGCGTGTCTTCCGTTTCCCCCCCGACCCAGTGGGTGTGCCTACTTCACCCAGTGTGTGCGTGCCAGGAGGTGTGCGCTTTGCCTTCCCTGGTGGTATGGTGCCTGTGTCTGGTGGTGTGCGTGCATGGCTACGTCTGGGTGTGCTTTGGACAGGCATGGGAGTGGGAAGTGTGGATGCTGCAGGGGTAGGGGGGGGTAGCACTGCAGGAGACCCAATGCTGCAGTCAGTGTCGAGTCTATGGACCTCAGCAAGTTGCGTTGGTCAGACTGCGCAGCTGAAATGCCCTCCATGTATGCCTCCATCTGGTTGAGCACTTGTTTGTGGCCATGGAGGACATTAAGCATCGCAGTCTGACCAACCTGCAACTGCCGCAGGATGTCCACAGACTCGGCATTGGTGGCAACAGTGGAGACAGGGGCAGGGGGTGTGGTGCCTGGCAAGAAGGAGACACGTGGTGACCGAGAACGGCGGGAAGGGACACGAGCAAGTGGGAGGCCGGTGATCGGAATGGAGGGGGCGGGTAGTGATGGAGTGCTGGTGTCAGCTGTGGGAGCAGCCTCCGCCCCCTCGGAGTGCTCAACCTCGGACCCGTCTGCATCATAGTCGGTGGTGGTTTGACTGGACAGGTCCTCCGCTGCACTCCCGTCGGCCTCCGTGCCACTCGATGTGCCAGACAACTCTGCACTGCTGGCACTGGTGCTCGCTCCCTCCTCACGGTCCGTGCCAGTGTCTCCCTCGTAGTCCGCCGACGATGCTGTGGGCAAGGTGAAGAGACAGGAGAAATCAGACACCTGTATACATATGTCACATGAGTCAACTCTACATAGGTCACAGTGCATAGCCTGAAAAGCTACAAGAGTAACATCTACAATACATGGTACATATGTAGTCCCTGCAACACACAGTTTGTTGACCCACCATGCCACTGTTAAAATATGGAGAGCATGACACAATAGCAAATAACTTGATATCAAATTGTACAGAGGAACCAGGCTCTGGGGACAATCTAGCACAGCATCAGCGACACACAGCGCAGACAAGAAAGGGATGAGCAGGAACCATGTCTAGCAACTCTTGGGACATGCTGCAAAGGTGATACTGAAAACCATGGCCAACATGACTGGGGCACTGCACCTTGAGTGTTTGGCCACACAAACATCACACACTGGCCAGACCGAGCAAGGAGACTTCAGGTTTGGACATGTAGGCCTTGCCCGCACCAACCCCCCCCTACCTGAGACAATGTGATTGAGACAGAGGAAGTACTTACACCTCTTAGTCTGGGATGAAAACACATGGCCTGCAATTAATCCTGATCGCACACAAACTACCCCTGGTGCGCCTGTCCACATATATCACTGACAAACAACCATCATCAGATAGTTGTACCAAGACACACAGGCACTGGCCCCTGTGAGTATGCACCAGCTAATTTAGGTCACCCTGTACAGTGGACACATGTAGCACAGTATACGTGAATACAAATGAGGCCATGGTACTATGCCACAGGGCCCAAACTATGCTGAAGACACAGAGAATGTCCACATTGTCTGATGACACACATGATACCTAGGAAAAGGTGCCCCAGGGGACTGTAGTGGCCACACTACTCCATGGCCCTGGATGGATATGACTGGAACACAAGCCACCATCCCTGCACTATGCACATCTCACACTCAAGCACATCATGTCAGAGGGCACAACATTCGACATGCAGGCAGTAAGGCAGTACACATGAAACACACACTCCCATGTCGGGACTCAGCATCAGTGCCATCTAACATGGACCCCACAATGACAGAACTGGCCAGGGCACAGGCAACGTGCAAAAACCTGTTACACACCACCCCCACAAATGATGCTGTAAGCATTGGGCACTTGGAGTAACTGCCAGCTTAGATGACCTTGTGCAAGAGTGACTACACACAGACCAGGGAACACATGGCAAGGAGGGGAAGGGAGGAAGAACAGCACCGCTTTACTTTGTGGAACAGGATATGCACTGCACATTTAAACCCTGGCAGTGTATCCATGTAACTGCGCACTTCCAAAAGCTGGTCACACACAACAAACACACATGTACCTACCCCCTTCCTGCTGCTGCTTCTCCAGTAAGCGCCTGTCCAAGTCGGGGAAGACCACCGCCAGCACACGCTTCTGGATGTGGGTCAGACGCCGGCGCCCACGGTTTTTGTGGCTCACAGGTGAGTCCCCCATCAGGACCCGTGCGATCCTCCGCGTCCAGCACCGGATGTCCTGCCAGCGTTTCCTCACCTGGGCTAGGCGCCGCTTCCGACCATCCGTCCTCCTCACGGCACTGACGGCTTGCTTCCAGATCTCCCCCTTGGCACAGACGCCTACCTGTGAGGATGCAAAAGTGACAATACATCAATCCACCTTATCAATGATACAGAGACACACATATTACAAAATATGCATGTTTGAACTGGCCATAGTATGCAGCCAACTCATTGCACCTTTGCCATAGTGACATCATCCTCCTGGGAATGGGCGAATGCAGTAGGTGCCATTGAAAGTACACAGGTGGCATGAGGGGTGCAACACAATCAATGATGCAGGCTCACACTGTGCATCCCAAGCTACAACAGGAATCTGAACAGTACCCCTAAGCAGTCACATGCCCCAGCCCACTTACGCTACCTCAGCAGAGTACACAGACACACACAGGCACTGAACAATCACCTGGCATAGGCAATTGCCGCTACAAACCTCACTCTGCACATGTGCCACTAGACTGGGGGTGTCACAGATGTGGGGCTGTCTCAGCACGGCAGACATCCAGCACAGCTCCCTGCTCACATCAGATGGCCAGGGTGTATCCATCCCACATGCAGCTGGGGTGCAACACTCCACATATGCACAAACCCACATGACAGGGGACTCACACACACACACCAATGTCCAGGGGACGACCACATCATTTGGACACTCTCACCACAGGTACACTGAACAGACACACATCAGTGGGTCCTGGCACCTGTCACCCTGGGGGGAGCACAGACTCACATCAGGACTGTAGAAACAACATTTCCAGGAGGATTAGGCAGTCCGAAAGCGGCATGCACCATGCAGTGATCGTCACAGTAAGCACCATGCTAGTGCGTTGTGCACACAGGAACTGCAGCATGCTCTGCATGGGAGACATGAGCCCTTCCCCCCCCTGGGACCCACTATGAAGAACCCTGCATGTCTGTCACACCTGGACACAATGCCAGAAGTCACAGTCACAAAAAGGGGCACAGTTTAAGCTAGTGGAGTCTGCTCTCACCTGCTCCCCTGGTCGACCATACAGCATGGTGTACTGTGGGAGGATCACATCCACCAACGCCATATTCTCCTCCATGGTGAATGGCTGGGCCCTCTCCACAGACCTGGACATGGTGCCAGAGGAATCACAAGCAGCAGCAGTGTTGTGGAATGCAAGGATGTGCAGGCAAGTGCTCTCTCAAGGGACCTGGCTGCCTTATATCTTCCTTGCTGGCCTGTTTCATTTACTGGAGTACAGAGTGATTGGCTCAGTCACATTTGCATCCTACGTGTCGTCCAATCATTTTAAAACTACCCCAGTGACAGGCTTTGCATGGTCTTAAAATTGAGCATGATGTAATGTCAACAACCACATTGCAACAAAGTAAATTGTCTCCAACCGACTTCTGCTGGCCACATGATGCAAAATTCAAACCTGAAACTCGGTCTTCATGACAACCAGCATGCATTTAGGCCCCTATACTTGTCCCTCATGTGTCCCCTATGGCAATCCTATGTCACAACACAGGTACGGTGCGTCCCACAGCCCTAGGGCACCCCAAATGCATTGCAACGGACCGTACACGCGTGTGTACGGTCCCTATCACTATAGGGGTGCTCGCGTACGTGTACGCCTTAGTAGACCGGACCGTACACACGCGTGTATGGTCCGTATCACTATGGTGGTGCTGGCGTATGCGTACGCCTTAGTGATACGGATCGTACACGCGTGTGTAAGGTCTGGACTATTAAGGCGTACACGTACGCGAGCACCCCCATAGTGATAGGGACCGTACACGCGTGTGTACGGTCCGGACTACCAAGGCGTACACGTACGCGAGTACCCCCATAGTAGTCCGGACCGTACACACGCGTGTGTACGGTCCGTATCACTATGGCGTACGCATACGCCAGCACCACCATAGTGATAGGGACCCCACACACGCCCTCGGAGCGTATGTACGGTGGGATTCACACCTGACAGTGGTGACAGGCGGCACACAGGAATGAATTGAGCTGTCATACATGGCCAAGGCTGGACATCAAGGCATCGTCTGTGCAGTACTACATGTGTCGGGCACAGGTGGGTCAGGCTGTGATGTGGCACCATACTCCTGAGGTGTGAAGCTAATTACAGTATGATGGGCTGTGTACACATGTCACGTGTGATGTGCCCTATGTGCCACACATCCCCTTCACTCCTTTGACATGTGTGCATGTAGTACTGACTTGGTGGGCCATGCGTCACTGGCATGGCACAGTCACCGACACCCGCAAATGTCCCCTGATGCCAGGTACACGGAATGTTACCCCTGACAAGTGAATGCCCACGTTGCACGCTGTACCTATGTCATGTGTGTGTCATGTGTTCCCATAGGTTTGCTGTAGGTGTTTGATCAAATGCATCTGCTGTTGCTGCAACCAACATGTGTCTGTGTGTAGATGGGCATGGCACACTGTTACGCACACCAGCACACATGTGTAATCCGACGTAAGGTGTGTATGTATGCATCGACACGGAGTTTCAAAACAAGGACATATCTGCATACTCTCAATGTATGTGTGATCAGTCTTGACATGTAATCCTTCATGGCAAGGTGTGTGGTCTGTTCTTTTTCTATGACATGTGACCTGTGCCTCTACTTTGGGGCTCAGGGACAGAGCGGCCATGAAGGAGTCTTTGGTGGAATCCTGGCCAGGAGAGCTGAGGGGAGTGGATTTGGAGGGTGGTGGTCGTGAGGAATGTGGACTCCCACTCTGGCTGCGTGTCTTCCGTTTCCCCCCCGACCCAGTGGGTGTGCCTACTTCACCCAGTGTGTGCGTGCCAGGAGGTGTGCGCTTTGCCTTCCCTGGTGGTATGGTGCCTGTGTCTGGTGGTGTGCGTGCATGGCTACGTCTGGGTGTGCTTTGGACAGGCATGGGAGTGGGAAGTGTGGATGCTGCAGGGGTAGGGGGGGGTAGCACTGCAGGAGACCCAATGCTGCAGTCAGTGTCGAGTCTATGGACCTCAGCAAGTTGCGTTGGTCAGACTGCGCAGCTGAAATGCCCTCCATGTATGCCTCCATCTGGTTGAGCACTTGTTTGTGGCCATGGAGGACATTAAGCATCGCAGTCTGACCAACCTGCAACTGCCGCAGGATGTCCACAGACTCGGCATTGGTGGCAACAGTGGAGACAGGGGCAGGGGGTGTGGTGCCTGGCAAGAAGGAGACACGTGGTGACCGAGAACGGCGGGAAGGGACACGAGCAAGTGGGAGGCCGGTGATCGGAATGGAGGGGGCGGGTAGTGATGGAGTGCTGGTGTCAGCTGTGGGAGCAGCCTCCGCCCCCTCGGAGTGCTCAACCTCGGACCCGTCTGCATCATAGTCGGTGGTGGTTTGACTGGACAGGTCCTCCGCTGCACTCCCGTCGGCCTCCGTGCCACTCGATGTGCCAGACAACTCTGCACTGCTGGCACTGGTGCTCGCTCCCTCCTCACGGTCCGTGCCAGTGTCTCCCTCGTAGTCCGCCGACGATGCTGTGGGCAAGGTGAAGAGACAGGAGAAATCAGACACCTGTATACATATGTCACATGAGTCAACTCTACATAGGTCACAGTGCATAGCCTGAAAAGCTACAAGAGTAACATCTACAATACATGGTACATATGTAGTCCCTGCAACACACAGTTTGTTGACCCACCATGCCACTGTTAAAATATGGAGAGCATGACACAATAGCAAATAACTTGATATCAAATTGTACAGAGGAGCCAGGCTCTGGGGACAATCTAGCACAGCATCAGCGACACACAGCGCAGACAAGAAAGGGATGAGCAGGAACCATGTCTAGCAACTCTTGGGACATGCTGCAAAGGTAATACTGAAAACCATGGCCAACATGACTGGGGCACTGCACCTTGAGTGTTTGGCCACACAAACATCACACACTGGCCAGACCGAGCAAGGAGACTTCAGGTTTGGACATGTAGGCCTTGCCCGCACCAACCCCCCCCTACCTGAGACAATGTGATTGAGACAGAGGAAGTACTTACACCTCTTAGTCTTGGATGAAAACACATGGCCTGCAATTAATCCTGATCGCACACAAACTACCCCTGGTGCGCCTGTCCACATATATCACTGACAAACAACCATCATCAGATAGTTGTACCAATACACACAGGCACTGGCCCCTGTGAGTATGCACCAGCTAATTTAGGTCACCCTGTACAGTGGACACATGTAGCACAGTATACGTGAATACAAATGAGGCCATGGTACTATGCCACAGGGCCCAAACTATGCTGAAGACACAGAGAATGTCCACATTGTCTGATGACACACATGATACCTAGGAAAAGGTGCCCCAGGGGACTGTAGTGGCCACACTACTCCATGGCCCTGGATGGATATGACTGAAACACAAGCCACCATCCCTGCACTATGCACATCTCACACTCAAGCACATCATGTCAGAGGGCACAACATTCGACATGCAGGCAGTAAGGCAGTACACATGAAACACACACTCCCATGTCGGGACTCAGCATCAGTGCCATCTAACATGGACCCCACAATGACAGAACTGGCCAGGGCACAGGCAACGTGCAAAAACCTGTTACACACCACCCCCACAAATGATGCTGTAAGCATTGGGCACTTGGAGTAACTGCCAGCTTAGATGACCTTGTGCAAGAGTGACTACACACAGACCAGGGAACACATGGCAAGGAGGGGAAGGGAGGAAGAACAGCACCGCTTTACTTTGTGGAACAGGATATGCACTGCACATTTAAACCCTGGCAGTGTATCCATGTAACGCGCACTTCCAAAAGCTGGTCACACACAACAAACACACATGTACCTACCCCCTTCCTGCTGCTGCTTCTCCAGTAAGCGCCTGTCCAAGTCGGGGAAGACCACCGCCAGCACACGCTTCTTGATGTGGGTCAGACGCCGGCGCCCACGGTTTTTGTGGCTCACAGGTGAGTCCCCCATCAGGACCCGTGCGATCCTCCGCGTCCAGCACCGGATGTCCTGCCAGCGTTTCCTCACCTGGGCTAGGCGCCGCTTCCGACCATCCGTCCTCCTCACGGCACTGACGGCTTGCTTCCAGATCTCCCCCTTGGCACAGACGCCTACCTGTGAGGATGCAAAAGTGACAATACATCAATCCACCTTATCAATGATACAGAGACACACATATTACAAAATATGCATGTTTGAACTGGCCATAGTATGCAGCCAACTCATTGCACCTTTGCCATAGTGACATCATCCTCCTGGGAATGGGCGAATGCAGTAGGTGCCATTGAAAGTACACAGGTGGCATGAGGGGTGCAACACAATCAATGATGCAGGCTCACACTGTGCATCCCAAGCTACAACAGGAATCTGAACAGTACCCCTAAGCAGTCACATGCCCCAGCCCACTTACGCTACCTCAGCAGAGTACACAGACACACACAGGCACTGAACAATCACCTGGCATAGGCAATTGCCGCTACAAACCTCACTCTGCACATGTGCCACTAGACTGGGGGTGTCACAGATGTGGGGCTGTCTCAGCACGGCAGACATCCAGCACAGCTCCCTGCTCACATCAGATGGCCAGGGTGTATCCATCCCACATGCAGCTGGGGTGCAACACTCCACATATGCACAAACCCACATGACAGGGGACTCACACACACACACCAATGTCCAGGGGACGACCACATCATTTGGACACTCTCACCACAGGTACACTGAACAGACACACATCAGTGGGTCCTGGCACCTGTCACCCTGGGGGGAGCACAGACTCACATCAGGACTGTAGAAACAACATTTCCAGGAGGATTAGGCAGTCCGAAAGCGGCATGCACCATGCAGTGATCGTCACAGTAAGCACCATGCTAGTGCGTTGTGCACACAGGAACTACAGCATGCTCTGCATGGGAGACATGAGCCCTTCCCCCCCCTGGGACCCACTATGAAGAACACTGCATGTCTGTCACACCTGGACACAATGCCAGAAGTCACAGTCACAAAAAGGGGCACAGTTTAAGCTAGTGGAGTCTGCTCTCACCTGCTCCCCTGGTCGACCATACAGCATGGTGTACTGTGGGAGGATCACATCCACCAACGCCATATTCTCCTCCATGGTGAATGGCTGGGCCCTCTCCACAGACCTGGACATGGTGCCAGAGGAATCACAAGCAGCAGCAGTGTTGTGGAATGCAAGGATGTGCAGGCAAGTGCTCTTTCAAGGGACCTGGCTGCCTTATATCTTCCTTGCTGGCCTGTTTCATTTACAGGAGTACAGAGTGATTGGCTCAGTCACATTTGCATCCTACGTGTCGTCCAATCATTTTAAAACTACCCCAGTGACAGGCTTTGCATGGTCTTAAAATTGAGCATGATGTAATGTCAACAACCACATTGCAACAAAGTAAATTGTCTCCAACCGACTTCTGCTGGCCACATGATGCAAAATTCAAACCTGAAACTCGGTCTCCATGACAACCAGCATGCATTTAGGCCCCTATACTTGTCCCTCATGTGTCCCCTATGGCAATCCTATGTCACAACACAGGTACGGTGCGTCCCACAGCCCTAGGGCACCCCAAATGCATTGCAACGGACCGTACACACGTGTGTACGGTCCCTATCACTATAGGGGTGCTCGCGTACGTGTACGCCTTAGTAGTCCGGACCGTACACACGCGTGTATGGTCCGTATCACTATGGTGGTGCTGGCGTATGCGTACGCCTTAGTGATACGGATCGTACACGCGTGTGTAAGGTCTGGACTATTAAGGCGTACACGTACGCGAGCACCCCCATAGTGATAGGGAGCGTACACGCGTGTGTACGGTCCGGACTACCAAGGCGTACACGTACGCGAGTACCCCCATAGTAGTCCGGACCGTACACACGCGTGTGTACGGTCCGTATCACTATGGCGTACGCATACGCCAGCACCACCATAGTGATAGGGACCCCACACACGCCCTCGGAGCGTATGTACGGTGGGATTCACACCTGACAGTGGTGACAGGCGGCACACAGGAATGAATTGAGCTGTCATACATGGCCAAGGCTGGACATCAAGGCATCGTCTGTGCAGTACTACATGTGTCGGGCACAGGTGGGTCAGGCTGTGATGTGGCACCATACTCCTGAGGTGTGAAGCTAATTACAGTATGATGGGCTGTGTACACATGTCACGTGTGATGTGCCCTATGTGCCACACATCCCCTTCACTCCTTTGACATGTGTGCATGTAGTACTGACTTGGTGGGCCATGCGTCACTGGCATGGCACTGTCACCGACACCCGCAAATGTCCCCTGATGCCAGGTACACGGAATGTTACCCCTGACAAGTGAATGCCCACGTTGCACGCTGTACCTATGTCATGTGTGTGTCATGTGTTCCCATAGGTTTGCTGTAGGTGTTTGATCAAATGCATCTGCTGTTGCTGCAACCAACATGTGTCTGTGTGTAGATGGGCATGGCACACTGTTACGCACACCAGCACACATGTGTAATCCGACGTAAGGTGTGTATGTATGCATCGACACGGAGTTTCAAAACAAGGACATATCTGCATACTCTCAATGTATGTGTGATCAGTCTTGACATGTAATCCTTCATGGCAAGGTGTGTGGTCTGTTCTTTTTCTATGACATGTGACCTGTGCCTCTACTTTGGGGCTCAGGGACAGAGCGGCCATGAAGGAGTCTTTGGTGGAATCCTGGCCAGGAGAGCTGAGGGGAGTGGATTTGGAGGGTGGTGGTCGTGAGGAATGTGGACTCCCACTCTGGCTGCGTGTCTTCCGTTTCCCCCCCGACCCAGTGGGTGTGCCTACTTCACCCTGTGTGTGCGTGCCAGGAGGTGTGCGCTTTGCCTTCCCTGGTGGTATGGTGCCTGTGTCTGGTGGTGTGCGTGCATGGCTACGTCTGGGTGTGCTTTGGACAGGCATCGGAGTGGGAAGTGTGGATGCTGCAGGGGTAGGGGGGGTAGCACTGCAGGAGACCCAATGCTGCAGTCAGTGTCGAGTCTATGGACCTCAGCAAGTTGCGTTGGTCAGACTGCGCAGCTGAAATGCCCTCCATGTATGCCTCCATCTGGTTGAGCACTTGTTTGTGGCCATGGAGGACATTAAGCATCGCAGTCTGACCAACCTGCAACTGCCGCAGGATGTCCACAGACTCGGCATTGGTGGCAACAGTGGAGACAGGGGCAGGGGGTGTGGTGCCTGGCAAGAAGGAGACACGTGGTGACCGAGAACGGAGGGAAGGGACACGAGCAAGTGGGAGGCCGGTGATCGGAATGGAGGGGGCGGGTAGTGATGGAGTGCTGGTGTCAGCTGTGGGAGCAGCCTCCGCCCCCTCGGAGTGCTCAGCCTCGGACCCGTCTGCGTCATAGTCGGTGGTGGTTTGACTGGACAGGTCCTCCGCTGCACTCCCGTCGGCCTCCGTGCCACTCGATGTGCCAGACAACTCTGCACTGCTGGCACTGGTGCTCACTCCCTCCTCACGGTCCGTGCCAGTGTCTCCCTCGTAGTCCCCCGACGATGCTGTCGGCAAGGTGAAGAGACAGGAGAAATCAGACACCTGTATACATATGTCACATGAGTCAACTCTACATAGGTCACAGTGCATAGCCTGAAAAGCTACAAGAGTAACATCTACAATACATGGTACATATGCAGTCCCTGCAACACACAGTTTGTTGACCCACCATGCCACTGTTAAAATATGGAGAGCATGACACAATAGCAAATAACTTGATATCAAATTGTACAGAGGAGCCAGGCTCTGGGGACAATCTAGCACAGCATCAGCGACACACAGCGCAGACAAGAAAGGGATGAGCAGGAACCATGTCTAGCAACTCTTGGGACATGCTGCAAAGGTGATACTGAAAACCATGGCCAACATGACTGGGGCACTGCACCTTGAGTGTTTGGCCACACAAACATCACACACTGGCCAGACCGAGCAAGGAGACTTCAGGTTTGGACATGTAGGCCTTGCCCGCACCAACCCCCCCCCCTACCTGAGACAATGTGATTGAGACAGAGGAAGTACTTACACCTCTTAGTCTGGGATGAAAACACATGGCCTGCAATTAATCCTGATCGCACACAAACTACCCCTGTGCGCCTGTCCACATATATCACTGACAAACAACCATCATCAGATAGTTGTACCAAGACACACAGGCACTGGCCCCTGTGAGTATGCACCAGCTAATTTAGGTCACCCTGTACAGTGGACACATGTAGCACAGTATACGTGAATACAAATGAGGCCATGGTACTATGCCACAGGGCCCAAACTATGCTGAAGACACAGAGAATGTCCACATTGTCTGATGACACACATGATACCTAGGAAAAGGTGCCCCAGGGGACTGTAGTGGCCACACTACTCCATGGCCCTGGATGGATATGACTGGAACACAAGCCACCATCCCTGCACTATGCACATCTCACACTCAAGCACATCATGTCAGAGGGCACAACATTCGACATGCAGGCAGTAAGGCAGTACACATGAAACACACACTCCCATGTCGGGACTCAGCATCAGTGCCATCTAACATGGACCCCACAATGACAGAACTGGCCAGGGCACAGGCAACGTGCAAAAACCTGTTACACACCACCCCCACACATGATGCTGTAAGCATTGGACACTTGGAGTAACTGCCAGCCTAGATGACCTTGTGCAAGAGTAACTACACACAGACCAGGGAACACATGGCAAGGAGGGGAAGGGAGGAAGAACAGCACCGCTTTACTTTGTGGAACAGGATATGCACTGCACATTTAAACCCTGGCAGTGTATCCATGTAACTGCGCACTTCCAAAAGCTGGTCACACACAACAAACACACATGTACCTACCCCCTTCCTGCTGCTGCTTCTCCAGTAAGCGCCTGTCCAAGTCGGGGAAGACCACCGCCAGCACACGCTTCTGGATGTGGGTCAGACGCCGGCGCCCACGGTTTTTGTGGCTCACAGGTGAGTCCCCCATCAGGACCCGTGCGATCCTCCGCGTCCAGCACCGGATGTCCTGCCAGCGTTTCCTCACCTGGGCTAGGCGCCGCTTCCGACCATCCGTCCTCCTCACGGCACTGACGGCTTGCTTCCAGATCTCCCCCTTGGCACAGACGCCTACCTGTGAGGATGCAAAAGTGACAATACATCAATCCACCTTATCAATGATACAGAGACACACATATTACAAATTATGCATGTTTGAACTGGCCATAGTATGCAGCCAACTCATTGCACCTTTGCCATAGTGACATCATCCTCCTGGGAATGGGCGAATGCAGTAGGTGCCATTGAAAGTACACAGGTGGCATGAGGGGTGCAACACAATCAATGATGCAGGCTCACACTGTGCATCCCAAGCTACAACAGGAATCTGAACAGTACCCCTAAGCAGTCACATGCCCCAGCCCACTTACGCTACCTCAGCAGAGTACACAGACACACACAGGCACTGAACAATCACCTGGCATAGGCAACTGCCGCTACAAACCTCACTCTGCACATGTGCCACTAGACTGGGGGTGTCACAGATGTGGGGCTGTTTCAGCACGGCAGACATCCAGCACAGCTCCCTGCTCATATCAGATGGCCAGGGTGTATCCATCCCACATGCAGCTGGGGTGCAACACTCCACATATGCACAAACCCACATGACAGGGGACTCACACACACACACCAATGTCCAGGGGACGACCACATCATTTGGACACTCTCACCACAGGTACACTGAACAGACACACATCAGTGGGTCCTGGCACCTGTCACCCTGGGGGGAGCACAGACTCACATCAGGACTGTAGAAACAACATTTCCAGGAGGATTAGGCAGTCCGAAAGCGGCATGCACCATGCAGTGATCGTCACAGTAAGCACCATGCTAGTGCGTTGTGCACACAGGAACTACAGCATGCTCTGCATGGGAGACATGAGCCCTTCCCCCCCCTGGGACCCACTATGAAGAACCCTGCATGTCTGTCACACCTGGACACAATGCCAGAAGTCACAGTCACAAAAAGGGGCACAGTTTAAGCTAGTGGAGTCTGCACTCACCTGCTCCCCTGGTCGACCATACAGCATGGTGTACTGTGGGAGGATCACATCCACCAACGCCATATTCTCCTCCATGGTGAATGGCTGGGCCCTCTCCACAGACCTGGACATGGTGCCAGAGGAATCACAAGCAGCAGCAGTGTTGTGGAATGCAAGGATGTGCAGGCAAGTGCTCTCTCAAGGGACCTGGCTGCCTTATATCTTCCTTGCTGGCCTGTTTCATTTACAGGAGTACAGAGTGATTGGCTCAGTCACATTTGCATCCTACGTGTCGTCCAATCATTTTAAAACTACCCCAGTGACAGGCTTTGCATGGTCTTAAAATTGAGCATGATGTAATGTCAACAACCACATTGCAACAAAGTAAATTGTCTCCAACCGACTTCTGCTGGCCACATGATGCAAAATTCAAACCTGAAACTCGGTCTCCATGACAACCAGCATGCATTTAGGCCCCTATACTTGTCCCTCATGTGTCCCCTATGGCAATCCTATGTCACAACACAGGTACGGTGCGTCCCACAGCCCTAGGGCACCCCAAATGCATTGCAACGGACCGTACACGCGTGTGTACGGTCCCTATCACTATAGGGGTGCTCGCGTACGTGTACGCCTTAGTAGTCCGGACCGTACACACGCGTGTACGGTCCGTATCACTATGGTGGTGCTGGCGTATGCGTACGCCTTAGTGATACGGATCGTACACGCGTGTGTACGGTCTGGACTATTAAGGCGTACACGTACGCGAGCACCCCCATAGTGATAGGGACCGTACACGCGTGTGTATGGTCCGGACTACCAAGGCATACACGTACGCGAGCACCCCCATAGTAGTCCGGACCGTACACACGCGTGTGTACGGTCCGTATCACTATGGCGTACGCATACGCCAGCACCACCATAGTGATAGGGACCCCACACACGCCCTCGGAGCGTATGTACGGTGGGATTCACACCTGACAGTGGTGACAGGCGGCACACAGGAATGAATTGAGCTGTCATACATGGCCAAGGCTGGACATCAAGGCATCGTCTGTGCAGTACTACATGTGTCGGGCACAGGTGGGTCAGGCTGCCTGTGATGTGGCACCATACTCCTGAGGTGTGAAGCTAATTACAGTATGATGGGCTGTGTATACATGTCACGTGTGATGTGCCCTATGTGCCACACATCCCCTTCACTCCTTTGACATGTGTGCATGTAGTACTGACTTGGTGGGCCATGCGTCACTGGCATGGCACAGTCACCGACACCCGCAAATGTCCCCTGATGCCAGGTACACGGAATGTTACCCCTGACAAGTGAATGCCCGCGTTGCACGCTGTACCTATGTCATGTGTGTGTCATGTGTTCCCATAGGTTTGCTGTAGGTGTTTGGTCAAATGCATCTGCTGTTGCTGCAACCAACATGTGTCTGTGTGTAGATGGGCATGGCACACTGTTACGCACACCAGCACACATGTGTAATCCGATGTAAGGTGTGTATGTATGCATCGACACGGAGTTTCAAAACAAGGACATATCTGCATACTCTCAATGTATGTGTGATCAGTCTTGACATGTAATCCTTCATGGCAAGGTGTGTGGTCTGTCCTTTTTCTATGACATGTGACCTGTGCCTCTAGTGTTCCGCAACCTGTCTGTACAATAAACATCCTTCCTCTGCACATATTTGGATGTCTGTAACTCCTGTAATGCGTCTGCCTGCTCACTTACACTGGCCCACAGCTAGTTTCATGGCATGGCATAATGAGGTTGAGAATCAACGTTTGTAGCTGGCTCTTGGTAGGAGTGTCACATGCCTGGCATACGTGTCCAGGGCATATTGCACAGATCTGACTCTGTATGTAGCATATGTGTATTGCCTGTTGAGCATGTGCTCTGTACATTGACATTGGTGGTGTACTGTACTCACTCTTCGTTGTCCCTTCTAATTCACTGCAGGGCTCCGCCTCTCCTTCGACCAATTCCGGACTTGGCTGACATGCGGGAAAATGACTGTATACGCCGCTACCGCTTCCCCCAACGTTTGATTGTGGACTTGACGACACGGCTGGCAGCACACCTCCAACCGCTACTCAGGTATCCTGGTGCACTGACACCCAAGATGAAGGTGATGGCAGCCCTACATTTCTTGGCCACGGGTACCTTTCAACATACCATTGCCCATGTCGGTGGGATGTCACAAACCATGTTAAGCCGTGTTCTGCATGATTTTTTAGAGGCCATGTTGGAGCACCTTGATGAGTTCATTAAATTCCCAACTCCTGAGCAGTTGACAGCTGTCAAGCGTGAGTTCTATGCCCTAGGATGGATGCCCCATGTCATTGGGTCCATAGATGGAACACATGTGGCTTTGGTACCACCACAGGCACAGGAGGTAGCCTTCCGTAAACGCAAGCATTACCACTCCATTAATGCCCTTGCGGTGTGTCTTGCCAACATGGTGATTTCAAATGTCTGTGCTCGTTTCCCAGGATCAGCACACGATGCGTACATCATGAGGCGTAGCAGGGTGCCTGAAATGATGCTGCAGCTGCGCAACGAACGAGCATGTATTGTTGGTGGGTATACTCTGGCAGTCCTGTATTTAACTTCATCTTCCTGTCTTACTGCTTCTCCCGACCCACTGTTGTCAATGATGTTTCTATGTAGGGGACGCTGGCTATCCCAACATGCCATGGCTGATCACGCCTCTCCGCAACCCCAGCACGGCTGCCGATCACCGCTACAACGCCCATGGGCGGACCAGGCGAGTGATAGAGAGGACGTTTGGCCTCCTGAAGAGCCGATTCCGTTGCCTCCACAAGACCGGTGGCGCACTCCCATATGCACCGGTGAAGGTCTGCAAGATATTCCTCGTGTGCTGCATGCTGCACAACATGGCAGTGGAGAAAGCTGTGCCACTCATCCTGGATCCAGATGAGCAGGACCATCCACCCATGGAGGATGAAGGGCTTGGGCACGAGGCAAGTGATGTGGAGGAGGAGGAGGCGGTAGAGGACATGCGGAGTCGGCTCATACGCAGCTTCTTTGCTTAGTGGTGAGTTCCAGTGTCTGAGTGTGCACGCATTTGGCTGTGTGTGGCATGTGTTGCAATGTGTGTGTCCATCTGCATGTCTTCCAAGTGAGTCAGAGGTGTGTTTGGATGTGTCACTTGAGTGATGGTGCAATAGAAGAATGCTTTTCCAGAGTCATCATTGTCACCTCGCATGTTGACAACCTAATACGTGTCGAGTACATGCACATGCATGCGGATGTGCTTCTTTTGGCTGACTTCTGGTGTGTCTCCCATCCACAGGTACTTGCGCATGCTGTCTGCTGGTGGCATTGTTGTGCTCCTGCTATTCCTCATGAACACAGCAACATGTGCTGAATCAGCTTTACATGCACGGACAAGTTCGAAAATCTCCTTCGGGTAAGGGATGCAGCACGGCTTTTTGGGAGTGGTATTTGTTTTGAATGTGTGTGCACAGCTCCTGTTCATGTTTGGATACTTCACATACATGTAGATTCACCATGGGGCACATGACCTGGAGCAGAATTCACATGAATTGATGGTCAGACTTGGTGACAGTCATCTGTAATGGGATTGTGATGGAGCCATCAATGTGTGTAACACTGGCCTCGGAAACATACGGGTTGCACCGGGTTGACATGGTGTGTGAATTCCCAATTAGGGGCTCAGTGGTGTATAGCAGGCTCTCCGTGAGCAGCAGGGGGTGTTTAGCTGTAACCCGTCACTTGTGTGCCAGTGCCATGGATTTCCAGCATCTGTGGTGGTAAGGGGGGTGCCAGTGTTGGTCCCACGTGTTCATCCACATGACCTGTGTATGTGTTGACAGAGTTGCATTAGCATTCCGACACACATGAGTAATAAAGGTGTCACTCTGCCTCCAAGGTGCCTCATCTCTGTCAATGGTGGTCTGTTGCCACTGTACATGCGGCATGTCTGGCATTGTTCTCAGAGATGGTGCATATGAGTCTATGTGTAGAGTAGCAAGATGCAAGCTGTTTGTCAGGGATTAGATTCTGTATTGTGCATGATGTCCATGGCTGTGTAGGTTTTGTGGCATGTCAGTCTCCACGACGGCCACTGTGCCGCTTGTGAATCCATTGTGTGTGTGTGTGCCATGTTGAACCAGACATTCCTTCCTTGACATACACCTTTTGCATGGTTCCTTCCTGAGATCCTTGTCTTTGTGTGCTACTTGTGGCATTGTTTCCTTGACATGGCGCATGCTGCTGCAGGCCCTGCTGCAAGGGCACCCAGTGTCCACGCAAACGAGCTGGTGTTCATCATGGATTGCTTGCTGACATGTGCTATGCTGATCAGCAGCATCTGTGCCTCATGCGGCAGCACACTCTGCATTATGCACAAGATCCCCAGTTCCATCCACCTCAAGGCAAGAGGGAGACCATCCCCCAGGTCAACTACGACATCCGTGTCTACTCCTACCCTGCACTCTACGGACATGTGCGTTAGAAATCCCATGATACTTGTCCACATCCAGGGTGCATCTGCACAGCTCTGCTACTACATCCGGCGACCAGGCCACATCAACGTCCAACAGAGATGGGGGGAGTGGATCACTGCCAGCTGCAGGTTGAAATCTCAATCCACGCACACACTCAGGATGCAGCCCACAACCACTACACAACCTTGTGGCACTGTGATCCAACACCCAATTGTGCCATCTCCATGCATCCAACCTTGGCTGGCCCACCATTCTCCACATCCACCTGACACAAGCATGCAGGACATGGTTCTGCCACGTGTCTACACATACCTGGGACTCCCACCCCAGGACACTCCACATGATCCCTGACCTCTGCGCATGACTGTTGCTCTTCTAAATAGGTCTGTAGGCACAGTTGTGCGGGCACCCCCTCAGCTGGTTGGGCCCATCACGGGTGAGTATGGTGCTCCATGTCTGTCCTGGATGGTACATTGTGACCCATGTGTGTCCTGTGCCAGACTCAAACCCCAGGGTATGGATGTTTGGAGTTAATTGAGAAATCAGGCATGGTTTGACTTTACAACACACACATGTAGTGGAATAATGCAAAATGACGGCATCATCTTGTGATTGTGATGAATTTTATTAGTTCTGGGGTACGTGTTTGGGGGGGTGACAAGAGGTGCTTGGCGGGAGTGTAGAATCCAAAGTTCACAGGGGGAGTTGGTGTCCTTGCCATTGACAGTCATCAGAGTCTGTGCCACAGTCTTTGTCAACATTGGTCAGACAGTGACCAGCAAGGCCATGTGGCAGAGAATGTCCTTTGCTGCTGTGCTGCTGTTGGGCCAGAGGGCCAGGTGCCAGGCCAGGTGACCTGGGAGATGGTGATGTTCCGCTGACTCTCACTTTTTCGTGGACGACCCACCTTCCTGCGGGGACCCTCAGACGCCTGCCTTGACGATGCAAGGGACGCTCCGTCAGATGAATCCTCCTCCTCCTCCCTCCCTGTGTCTGGTGCTGCTCTACGCCTGGTGTTACAAAAACAAATGATGGACGGAATGCTGACAATGCAGACATTCTCCCCCAGTCAAGAGATCTGGGTTAAATCCATCGTTCTTTTGCCCACTACGCCACCCCAGTTCAGACATGGCCATATGCAAATCAGTCTTGACCCTGTGCCTCATGGGAACAGTCCAGCCCGAACTGCCAAGCCATGTCTTCCCTGGACCGGAATCAAGCATCCTAGGACCGGTTTCTGGCTATCAGCCGTCATCAGCCAGGATAGCTTGACTCCAGTGGCGTAGTGAGCACGGGTCCCACGTCTGGGAATACCCATCCCACTTAGGGCGAAAAGCGTTACAACAAACAAATGATGGACGGAATGCTGACAATGCAGACATTCTCCCCCAGTCAAGAGATCTGGGTTAAATCCATCGTTCTTTTGCCCACTACGCCACCCCAGTTCAGACATGGCCATATGCAAATCAGTCTTGACCCTGTGCCTCATGGGAACAGTCCAGCCCGAACTGCCAAGCCATGTCTTCCCTGGACCGGAATCAAGCATCCTAGGACCGGTTTCTGGCTATCAGCTGTCATCAGCCAGGATAGCTTGACTCCAGTGGCGTAGTGAGCACGGGTCCCACGTCTGGGAATACCCATCCCACTTAGGGCGAAAAGCGTTACAACAAACAAATGATGGACGGAATGCTGACAATGCAGACATTCTCCCCCAGTCAAGAGATCTGGGTTAAATCCATCGTTCTTTTGCCCACTACGCCACCCCAGTTCAGACATGGCCATATGCAAATCAGTCTTGACCCTGTGCCTCATGGGAACAGTCCAGCCCGAACTGCCAAGCCATGTCTTCCCTGGACCGGAATCAAGCATCCTAGGACCGGTTTCTGGCTATCAGCCGTCATCAGCCAGGATAGCTTGACTCCAGTGGCGTAGTGAGCACGGGTCCCACGTCTGGGAATACCCATCCCACTTAGGGCGAAAAGCGTTACAACAAACAAATGATGGACGGAATGCTGACAATGCAGAAATTCTCCCCCAGTCAAGAGATCTGGGTTAAATCCATCGTTCTTTTGCCCACTACGCCACCCCAGTTCAGACATGGCCATATGCAAATCAGTCTTGACCCTGTGCCTCATGGGAACAGTCCAGCCCAAACTGCCAAGCCATGTCTTCCCTGGACCGGAATCAAGCATCCTAGGACCGGTTTCTGGCTATCAGCCGTCATCAGCCAGGATAGCTTGACTCCAGTGGCGTAGTGAGCACGGGTCCCACGTCTGGGAATACCCATCCCACTTAGGGCGAAAAGCGTTACAACAAACAAATGATGGACGGAATGCTGACAATGCAGACATTCTCCCCCAGTCAAGAGATCTGGGTTAAATCCATCGTTCTTTTGCCCACTACGCCACCCCAGTTCAGACATGGCCATATGCAAATCAGTCTTGACCCTGTGCCTCATGGGAACAGTCCAGCCCGAACTGCCAAGCCATGTCTTTCCTGGACCGGAATCAAGCATCCTAGGACCGGTTTCTGGCTATCAGCCGTCATCAGCCAGGATAGCTTGACTCCAGTGGCGTAGTGAGCACGGGTCCCACGTCTGGGAATACCCATCCCACTTAGGGCGAAAAGCGTTACAACAAACAAATGATGGACGGAATACTGACAATGCAGACATTCTCCCCCAGTCAAGAGATCTGGGTTAAATCCATCGTTCTTTTGCCCACTACGCCACCCCAGTTCAGACATGGCCATATGCAAATCAGTCTTGACCCTGTGCCTCATGGGAACAGTCTAGCCTGAACTGCCAAGCCATGTCTTCCCTGGACCGGAATCAAGCATCCTAGGACCGGTTTCTGGCTATCAGCCGTCATCAGCCAGGATAGCTTGACTCCAGTGGCGTAGTGAGCACAGGTCCCACGTCTGGGAATACCCATCCCACTTAGGGCGAAAAGCGTTACAACAAACAAATGATGGACGGAATGCTGACAATGCAGACATTCTCCCCCAGTCAAGAGATCTGGGTTAAATCCATCGTTCTTTTGCCCACTACGCCACCCCAGTTCAGACATGGCCATATGCAAATCAGTCTTGACCCTGTGCCTCATGGGAACAGTCCAGCCCGAACTGCCAAGCCATGTCTTCTCTGTCCATCAATTGTTGTTTTTGCATTTGTCACCCCGAGTGGGACGGGTATGCTCAGACGTGAGTCCCGTGCTCTCCATGCCACTGGAATCAAGCTATCCTGGCTGAAGAGGGGTGAAACCCCGAAACTGGTCCGAGGATGCTTGTTTCCAGTCCAGGGAGGACCTGGCTTGGCAGTTTGGGCTGGACTGTTCCCATGAGGCACAGGGTCAAGACTGATTTGCATATGGCTGGGTTCAAACTGGAATGGCATGGTGAGCAAAAAAAACGATGGATTTAGGCCCAGATCTCTGTACTGGGGTGAATGTATGACATTGTTCTGCATTCTGTCCATCAATTGTTGTTTTTGCATTTGTCACCCCGAGTGGGACGGGTATGCTCAGACGTGAGTCCCGTGCTCTCCATGCCACTGGAATCAAGCTATCCTGGCTGAAGAGGGGTGAAACCCCGAAACTGGTCCTAGGATGCTTGTTTCCAGTCCAGGGAGGACCTGGCTTGGCAGTTCGGGCTGGACTGTTCCCATGAGGCACAGGGTCAAGACTGATTTGCATATGGCTGGGTTCAAACTGGAATGGCATGGTGAGCAAAAAGAAAAAAAAAAAAAAAAAGGATGGATTTAGGCCCAGATCTCTGTACTGGGGTGAATGTATGACATTGTTCTGCATTCTGTCCATCAATTGTTGTTTTTGCATTTGTCACCCCGAGTGGGACGGGTATGCTCAGACGTGAGTCCCGTGCTCTCCATGCCACTGGAATCAAGCTATCCTGGCTGAAGAGGGGTGAAACCCCGAAACTGGTCCTAGGATGCTTGTTTCCAGTCCAGGGAGGACCTGGCTTGGCAGTTCGGGCTGGACTGTTCCCATGAGGCACAGGGTCAAGACTGATTTGCATATGGCTGGGTTCAAACTGGAATGGCATGGTGAGCAAAAAAAAAAAAAACGATGGATTTAGGCCCAGATCTCTGTACTGGGGTGAATGTATGACATTGTTCTGCATTCTGTCCATCAATTGTTGTTTTTGCATTTGTCACCCCGAGTGGGACGGGTATGCTCAGACGTGAGTCCCGTGCTCTCCATGCCACTGGAATCAAGCTATCCTGGCTGAAGAGGGGTGAAACCCCGAAACTGGTCCTAGGATGCTTGTTTCCAGTCCAGGGAGGACCTGGCTTGGCAGTTCGGGCTGGACTGTTCCCATGAGGCACAGGGTCAAGACTGATTTGCACATGGCTGGGTTCAAACTGGAATGGCATGGTGAGCAAAAAAAAAACAAAAACGATGGATTTAGGCCCAGATCTCTGTACTGGGGTGAATGTATGGCATTGTTCTGCATTCTGTCCATCAATTGTTGTTTTTGCTACGCCTGGTGGCACAGGGAGGGTTTGCCAGGCTTTGGGCGATCTGACGGAGGGATTGGCTCACGTCCCTGTGCACCGCCAAGAGCTCTGCCAGTCTTGCCTCCATCCTGGCATGATGCTCAACCTGCCGGGTCTTCATCTCATTGAGGGTCCCCACTACCTGGGCGATGCCTCTGGAGTCACGCCGGTATGCGTCCAGGATGGTTCTGACGTGTGCCATAGCCGGGTCCTGAGCCAACTGGGCAGGTTTGCGCCTCCGCCGTCCTCCACTCCCACCACCCCTGCCCACTTGCGCCTGGCCTGCCGTTGTGGGCACATCGGGTCTCCGGGACCCCTGAGGGATGGCATTTGCGGTGTCGCCTGCCTCCTCCTGGGTGCCCGGAGAACCTTGTCCCTCCTGGACAGACTGGCTGTGTTGTTCTGTGCGGGCAGGGCTCCTGGGTGTCTCCTGGGATGTGGCAGGAATGGGGGTGGTGGTTGGCACAGTTGTACCTGACGCAGGTGCTGCAGGTGGTTGGACACCAGAGGGGCCAGGTTGGTCTGGGTCATCCACGGAGTGGTGAGAGTCGTCGCTGCTGGTGGGGTCCTCTTCACGCAGAGCCTGGTCCTGTGAGTCTTACCCTGTTGGGGGGAGATCGATGACGTTGACCTGTGTGTGAGAGAGACAGTGTTAATTGTGTTACATGCGACATCCATTATCATTCTTTTTTGATTTGGCACAGTTCCTCTGGGTGGTTAGATTTGGCTAACATTCCTCACACAGTGCACTTGTGCATGGGTATGTCCCTTGGCCACAGCTTTCGGCACTTTACCTATGTGTGACACAATCTTAGTTGATGCATATTTTGGGAATGCAGTCAGCAGTGTAGTGAGTGGGCGTAGCAAGCCATGCAGAGCCGCCTTACGTGTTGCACTGTACGTGGCCAAATGGTGTTTATTCCATGCAATTTGAGAATGCAGGTAGGTAACTTAACAATTTGTGGCAGGGTTCTGACGAACACAGTGGGTAGGTATACTGGGTGTAAGGTTCTGTTTGTGCCTACATCACGGATGTACTCGTGCACAGATTGACACATGGCCTAGTGTTTTTCAAAGGTTGAAGGGGGTTAAGGCACTGCCAAACCTTGTCTACATGCACACAGTCCACCTGCTGACGAGCGGACATGGCCACACCACCCAAGGGTGATTTGGTCTCCCTCTGTCTCCCTTTCTCCCTCCCTCTGTCAGCCTCCTCCCACTGTCTGTCTCCCTCTGTCTCCCTTTCTCCCTCCCTCTATCAGCCTCCTCCCTCTGTCCGTCTCCCTTTCTCCCTCCCTCTATCAGCCTCCTCCCTCTGTCCGTCTCCCTCTGTCTCCCTTTCTCCCTCCCTTTATCAGCCTCCTCCCTCTGTCCGTCTCCCTTTCTCCCTCCCTCTGTCAGCCTCCTCCCTCTGTCCGTCTCCCTCTGTCTCCCCTTCTCCCTCCCTCTGTGAGCCTCCTCCCTCCCTCTGTCTGTCTCCCTGTTCCACCTCTGTCTCTGTCCCTCTCTCTGCCCCTCTTCCTCCCTCTGTGTGTCACCCTCTGTCACCTCAGCCCAGCTTCCTGGGCACACACAGTTTGCAGGTCTTGCAAAGGCCATTGGCTTGTTCATGTGGGTTTGTTTCTTCTCTGCCGGCACCCATTGGGCATAGTGTCTGAGTCTGCGCTGCTGCTGTGGCGGTGTGTGCTGACACTCTTTCAGTGTGCTGCGTCTTCATTGGCTGCTGTTATGTGCAAATTGTGCCTTCATACCCATGTCGTCCTGCAACGCGGCCACCATTAGCAGGCAAAACAGTCCTGTGTGGGGACACACTGTTGGTATGGCTGTGCCCTAAGCCATATGGGCTGAGGGCATTATTGTGTGCTTCAGAGTTGCTCTATGTTAGTTTTGAGGCCCACCCTCCCGGCATCAGGGACATCCTGTCTTGTGTTGGTGTTTTGTGTGGCCTGTGACTTGGCATGGCCTTGCTTGGGGCATGGGGCATGGAGGCGCTAGTGGCATGTGTGTGTTTTTGGAGTGTGGTTGTGTCCGGTGCTGGCTTTGGGGGGGTTGCGTGCATGATTGGTATTTGGGTTGTATATGGCGTTCCCCCCATGTGAGGTGAGTTGTTTGTGTACTCACTAGGCTCTCGGACTCCTTCTAGTCCGTCTACTACCAACGGCGGCAGCGTGGCCATCACCTTCTCCTCCCAGGGATGGTAGTGTACCGGTCTGCGGGGCGGCCCTCCTCCAGTGATGTTGGCCTGGTTGTGCTCGTCCGTCATTTTGCGGCGGACCGTCCTCCGCAGATCGTACCACCTGGCTTGGCACTCATGCCTGGTCCTTCTGGTGGCCCCAACAGCATTCACGGAATTGACTATCCTCTCCCACATGGCAGTTTTTTCTGATTTGCTGGTCCGTCTGACCAATGTTCCAAAGAGCTGTGGCTCGACTCTGATGATTTCGTCGACAAGGGACTCCAACTCGTCCTTTGTGAACTTTGGATTCTTGTTGGTGGGCATGGTATGGGGTGTGGGTGTGGATGGTTGTGGGGGTGGGGGTGTGGATGGGTGTGGGTGTGGATGGTTGTGGGTGTGCAGGTGTGTGTGTGTGTTAATGTGATGAGGGTGTGTTTGTGATGGTGGTTGTGAGTGCAAGTGTAAGGTGTATTGATGGTTGAAGTATGGTGCAGTGCGTTGTCCCTGGGGTCTGGCAGCAGTGGATCTGTTGCAAAGGATCATGGTTTGTGTGTGTTGGGACTTTTTATTGGTCCATTTGTGGGTGTGGCTGTGTTTGAACTTTGGGTGGGTGTGTTATAAGGAGTGGTAGTGGTTTGGGCCTCTGTTTGTCAGTTGCAGGTCAGTGTATAGGATGTATTTGGCCTTGTTGGATATGTTTTGTGGTGTTGTGTGCCTCGGATTGACTCTCCTTGTGTTTTTTTGGTTTGTCCTGGTTCAGTAGGAGTGTTTTTAGCATCTGTACGGTGCGTACATGGGCCATGTTGTTGTACAGTGCTGTCCTTTGCTATGGCTTAGTACGACTCGTACATGCCCGATGTTGGGTGGGGGTGCTGGTGTGTGGGCCTGGGGTAGGGTGCGTACGAACACGGGCAGGGTGTTGGGCCGCACCGTACATCGGTGGAGGTGTTTCGCACCGTACATACAGGGGGGCTGGTTGTAGGGTCCGTACATACACGGGTGGGGTGGGGGTACGGTCTGTACATACACGGGTGGGGTGGGGGTACGGTCCATACATACACGGGTGGGGGGTACGGTCCGTACATACACGGGTGGTATGGGGGTACGGTCCGTACATACACGGGTGGGGGTACGGTCTGTACATACACGGGTGGGGAGTTGGTACGCTCCATGCATACACGGGTGGGGGTACGGTCCATACATACACTGGTGGGGTGGGGGTATGGGCCGTACATACACAGGTGGGGGTACGGTCCGTACATACACTGGTGGAGTGGGGGTACGGTCCGTACATACACTGGTGGGGTGGGGGTATGGTCCGTACATACACGGGTGGGGAGTTGGTACGCTGCATGCATACACGGGTGGGGGTACGGTCCGTACATACACTGGTGGGGTGTGGGTACGGTCCGTACATACACTGGTGGGGTGGGGGTACGCTGCATGCATACACGGGTGGGGGTACGGTCCGTACATACACTGGTGGGGTGGGGGTACGGTCTGTACATACACTGGTGGGGTGGGGGTACGCTGCATGCATACACGGGTGGGGGTACGGTCCGTACATACACGGGTGGGGAGTTGGTACGCTCCATGCATACACGGGTGGGGGTACGGTCCGTACATACACTGGTGGGGTGGGGGTACGGTCCGTACATACACTGGTGGGGTGGGGGTACGGTCCGTACATACACGGGTGAGGAGTTGGTACGCTGCATGCATACACGGGTGGGGGTACGGTCCGTACATACACTGGTGGGGTGGGGGTACGGTCCGTACATACACTGGTGGGGTGCGGGTACGCTGCATGCATACACTGGTGGGGGGGTACGGTCCGTACATACACTGGTGGGGTGGGGGTACAGTCCGTACATACACGGGTGGGGAGTTGGTACGCTGCATGCATACACAGGTGGGGGTACGGTCCGTACATACACTGGTGGGGTGGGGGTACGGTCCGTACATACACTGGTGGGGTGGGGGTACGGTCCGTACATACACTGGTGGGGTGGGGGTACGGTCCGTACATACACTGGTGGGCTGGGGGTACGGTCCGTACATACACGGGTAGGAAGTTGGTACGCTCCATGCATACATGGGTGGGGGTACGCTCCATGCATACATGGGTGGGGGTACGCTCCATGCATGCACTGTTGGGGGTTCGGTGCGTGCATCCGCGGCCGGGGGGCGTTTTGCGCGTACATGCGGGGTCTGTGGTGGGGTGTTCGGCGTGTGTTCGGGCACGTGTCTCCATGCTTGTTATGGGAGTTCGGTCCGTACGGTGTTATTTCCATACAGTTGTGAAATCGAAGGGAGGGGAGTGATCGTACTTGCGCGGTCGGACTTCATTTTTCCGAATCGTACGGTAAATCGTCCGGGGATGTGTCGGACACAATTTCTGACCCGAGGACGTGTGGGGAAATTTTCCGGATGTGATTCGTATGGAGTTTTTCCCATGCGAATCGTACTTGGCAGTTTGTACGCTTCTTGTACGATGTTGCAAAGGATCATGGTTTGTGTGTGTTGGGCCTTTTTATTGGTCCATTTGTGGGTGTGGCTGTGTTTGAACTTTGGGTGGGTGTGTTATAAGGAGTGGTAGTGGTTTGGGCCTCTGTTTATCTGTTTGTCAGTTGCAGGTCAGTGTATAGGATGTATTTGGCCTTGTTGGATATCTTTTGTGGTGTTGTGTGCCTCGGATTGACTCTCCTTGTGTTTTTTTGGTTTGTCCTGGTTCAGTAGGAGTGTTTTTAGCATCTGTACGGTGCGTACATGGGCCATGTTGTTGTACAGTGCTGTCCTTTGCTATGGCTTAGTACGACTCGTACATGCCCGATGTTGGGTGGGGGTGCTGGTGTGTGGGCCTGGGGTAGGGTGCGTACGAACACGGGCAGGGTGTTGGGCCGCACCGTACATCGGTGGAGGTGTTTCGCACCGTACATACAGGGGGGCTGGTTGTAGGGTCCGTACATGCACGGGTGGGGTGGGGGTACGGTCTGTACATACACGGGTGGGGTGGGGGTACGGTCCGTACATACACGGGTGGGGGGTACGGTCCGTACATACACGGGTGGTATGGGGGTACGGTCCGTACATACACGGGTGGGGGTACGGTCTGTACATACACGGGTGGGGAGCTGGTACGCTCCATACATACACGGGTGGGGGTACGGTCCATACATACACTGGTGGGGTGGGGGTATGGTCCGTACATACACGGGTGGGGGTACGGTCCGTACATACACTGGTGGAGTGGGGGTACGGTCCGTACATACACTGGTGGGGTGGGGGTATGGTCCGTACATACACGGGTGGGGAGTTGGTACGCTGCATGCATACACGGGTGGGGGTACGGTCCGTACATACACTGGTGGGGTGTGGGTACGGTCCGTACATACACTGGTGGGGTGGGGGTACGCTGCATGCATACACGGGTGGGGGTACGGTCTGTACATACACTGGTGGGGTGGGGGTACGGTCTGTACATACACTGGTGGGGTGGGGGTAAGCTGCATGCATACACGGGTGGGGGTACGGTCCGTACATACACGGGTGGGGAGTTGGTACGCTCCATGCATACACGGGTGGGGGTACGGTCCGTACATACACTGGTGGGGTGGGGGTACGGTCCGTACATACACTGGTGGGGTGGGGGTACGGTCCGTACATACACGGGTGAGGAGTTGGTACGCTGCATGCATACACGGGTGGGGGTACGGTCCGTACATACACTGGTGGGGTGGGGGTACGGTCCGTACATACACTGGTGGGGTGGGGGTACGCTGCATGCATACACTGGTGGGGTGGGGGTACGGTCCGTACATACACTAGTGGGGTGGGGGTACGGTCCGTACATACACTGGTGGGGTGGGGGTACAGTCCGTACATACATGGGTGGGGAGTTGGTACGCTGCATGCATACACAGGTGGGGGTACGGTCCGTACATACACTGGTGGGGTGGGGGTACGGTCCGTACATACACTGGTGGGGTGGGGGTACGGTCCGTACATACACGGGTGAGGAGTTGGTACGCTGCATGCATACACGGGTGGGGGTACGGTCCGTACATACACTGGTGGGGTGGGGGTACGGTCCGTACATACACTGGTGGGGTGGGGGTACGCTGCATGCATACACTGGTGGGGTGGGGGTACGGTCCGTACATACACTAGTGGGGTGGGGGTACGGTCCGTACATACACTGGTGGGGGTACAGTCCGTACATACATGGGTGGGGAGTTGGTACGCTGCATGCATACACAGGTGGGGGTACGGTCCGTACATACACTGGTGGGGTGGGGGTACGGTCCGTACATACACTGGTGGGGTGGGGGTACGGTCCGTACATACACTGGTGGGGTGGGGGTACGGTCCGTACATACACTGGTGGGCTGGGGGTACGGTCCGTACATACACGGGTAGGGAGTTGGTACGCTCCATGCATACATGGGTGGGGGTACGCTCCATGCATACATGGGTGGGGGTACGCTCCATGCATGCACTGTTGGGGGTTCGATGCGTGCATCCGCGGCCGGGGGGCGTTTTGCGCGTACATGCGGGGTCTGTGGTGGGGTGTTCGGCGTGTGTTCGGGCACGTGTCTCCATGCTTGTTATGGGAGTTCGGTCCGTACGGTGTTATTTCCATACAGTTGTGAAATCGAAGGGAGGGGAGTGATCGTACTTGCGCGGTCGGACTTCATTTTTCCGAATCGTACGGTAAATCGTCCGGGGATGTGTCGGACACAATTTCTGACCCGAGGACGTGTGGGGAAATTTTCCGGATGTGATTCGTATGGAGTTTTTCCCATGCGAATCGTACTTGGCAGTTTGTACGCTTCTTGTACGATGTTGCAAAGGATCATGGTTTGTGTGTGTTGGGCCTTTTTATTGGTCCATTTGTGGGTGTGGCTGTGTTTGAACTTTGGGTGGGTGTGTTATAAGGAGTGGTAGTGGTTTGGGCCTCTGTTTATCTGTTTGTCAGTTGCAGGTCAGTGTATAGGATGTATTTGGCCTTGTTGGATATCTTTTGTGGTGTTGTGTGCCTCGGATTGACTCTCCTTGTGTTTTTTTGGTTTGTCCTGGTTCAGTAGGAGTGTTTTTAGCATCTGTACGGTGCGTACATGGGCCATGTTGTTGTACAGTGCTGTCCTTTGCTATGGCTTAGTACGACTCGTACATGCCCGATGTTGGGTGGGGGTGCTGGTGTGTGGGCCTGGGGTAGGGTGCGTACGAACACGGGCAGGGTGTTGGGCCGCACCGTACATCGGTGGAGGTGTTTCGCACCGTACATACAGGGGGGCTGGTTGTAGGGTCCGTACATACACGGGTGGGGTGGGGGTACGGTCCGTACATACACGGGTACGGTCCGTACATACACGGGTGGGGGGTACGGTCCGTACATACACGGGTGGTATGGGGGTACGGTCCGTACATACACGGGTGGGGGTACGGTCTGTACATACACGGGTGGGGAGCTGGTACGCTCCATGCATACACGGGTGGGGGTACGGTCCATACATACACTGGTGGGGTGGGGGTATGGTCCGTACATACACGGGTGGGGGTACGGTCCGTACATACACTGGTGGAGTGGGGGTACGGTCCGTACATACACTGGTGGGGTGGGGGTATGGTCCGTACATACACGGGTGGGGAGTTGGTACGCTGCATGCATACACGGGTGGGGGTACGGTCCGTACATACACTGGTGGGGTGTGGGTACGGTCCGTACATACACTGGTGGGGTGGGGGTACGCTGCATGCATACACGGGTGGGGGTACGGTCCGTACATACACTGGTGGGGTGGGGGTACGGTCTGTACATACACTGGTGGGGTGGGGGTACGCTGCATGCATACACGGGTGGGGGTACGGTCCGTACATACACGGGTGGGGAGTTGGTACGCTCCATGCATACACGGGTGGGGGTACGGTCCGTACATACACTGGTGGGGTGGGGGTACGGTCCGTACATACACGGGTGGGGTTACGGTCTGTACATACACTGGTGTGGTGGGGGTACGGTCTGTACATACACTGGTGGGGTGGGGGTACGGTCCGTACATACACTGGTGGGGTGGGGGTACGGTCCGTACATACACGGGTGAGGAGTTGGTACGCTGCATGCATACACGGGTGGGGGTACGGTCCGTACATACACTGGTGGGGTGGGGGTACGGTCCGTACATACACTGGTGGGGTGGGGGTACGCTGCATGCATACACTGGTGGGGTGGGGGTACGGTCCGTACATACACTGGTGGGGTGGGGGTACGGTCCGTACATACACTGGTGGGGTGGGGGTACAGTCCGTACATACACGGGTGGGGAGTTGGTACGCTGCATGCATACACAGGTGGGGGTACGGTCCGTACATACACTGGTGGGGTGGGGGTACGGTCCGTACATACACTGGTGGGGTGGGGGTACGGTCCGTACATACACTGGTGGGCTGGGGGTACAGTCCGTACATACACGGGTAGGGAGTTGGTACGCTCCATGCATACATGGGTGGGGGTACGCTCCATGCATTCATGGGTGGGGGTACGCTCCATGCATGCACTGTTGGGGGTTCGGTGCGTGCATCCGCGGCCGGGGGGCGTTTTGCGCTTACATGCGGGGTCTGTGGTGGGGTGTTCGGCGTGTGTTCGGGCACGTGTCTCCATGCTTGTTATGGGAGTTCGGTCCGTACGGTGTTATTTCCATACAGTTGTGAAATCGAAGGGAGGGGAGTGATCGTACTTGCGCGGTCGGACTTCATTTTTCCGAATCGTACGGTAAATCGTCCGGGGATGTGTCGGACACAATTTCTGACCCGAGGACGTGTGGGGAAATTTTCCGGATGTGATTCGTATGGAGTTTTTCCCATGCGAATCGTACTTGGCAGTTTGTACGCTTCTTGTACGATGTTGCAAAGGATCATGGTTTGTGTGTGTTGGGCCTTTTTATTGGTCCATTTGTGGGTGTGGCTGTGTTTGAACTTTGGGTGGGTGTGTTATAAGGAGTGGTAGTGGTTTGGGCCTCTGTTTATCTGTTTATCAGTTGCAGGTCAGTGTATAGGATGTATTTGGCCTTGTTGGATATGTTTTGTGGTGTTGTGTGCCTCGGATTGACTCTCCTTGTGTTTTTTGGTTTGTCCTGGTTCAGTAGGAGTGTTTTTAGCATCTGTACGGTGCGTACATGGGCCATGTTGTTGTACAGTGCTGTCCTTTGCTATGGCTTAGTACGACTCGTACATGCCCGATGTTGGGTGGGGGTGCTGGTGTGTGGGCCTGGGGTAGGGTGCGTACGAACACGGGCAGGGTGTTGGGCTGCACCGTACATCGTTGGAGGTGTTTCGCACCGTACATACAGGGGGGGCTGGTTGTAGGGTCCGTACATACACGGGTGGGGTGGGGGTACGGTCCGTACATACACGGGTGGGGTGGGGGTACGGTCCGTACATACACGGGTGGGGGGTACGGTCCATACATACACGGGTGGGGTGGGGGTACGGTCTGTACATACACGGGTGGGGGTGCGGTCTGTACATACACGGGTGGTGAGTTGGTACGCTCCATGCATACACGGGTGGGGGTACGGTCCATACATACACTGGTGGGGTGGGGGTACGGTCCGTACATACACGGGTGGGGGTACGGTCCGTACATACACTGGTGGGGTGGGGGTATGGTCCGTACATACACGGGTGGGGAGTTGGTACGCTGCATGCATACACGGGTGGGGGTACGGTCCGTACATACACTGGTGGGGTGTGGGTACGGTCCGTACATACACTGGTGGGGTGGGGGTACGCTGCATGCATACACGGGTGGGGGTACGGTCCGTACATACACTGGTGGGGTGGGGGTACGGTCTGTACATACACTGGTGGGGTGGGGGTATGCTGCATGCATACATGGGTGGGGGTACGGTCCGTACATACACGGGTTGGGGTACGGTCCGTACATACACGGGTGGGGAGTTGGTATGCTCCATGCATACACGGGTGGGGGTACGGTCGTACATACACTGGTGGGGTGGGGGTACGGTCCGTACATACACGGGTGGGGTTACGGTCCGTACATACACTGGTGGGGTGGGGGTACGGTCCGTACATACACTGGTGGGGTGGGGGTACGGTCCGTACATACACGGGTGGGGAGTTGGTACGCTGCATGCATACACGGGTGGGGGTACGGTCCGTACATACACTGGTGGGGTGGGGGTATGGTCCGTACATACACTGGTGGGGTGGGGGTACGCTGCATGCATACACATGTGGGGGTACGGTCCGTACATACACTGGTGGGGTGTTGGTACGGTCCGTACATACACTGGTGGGGTGGAGGTACGGTCCGTACATACACTGGTGGGGTGGGGGTACGGTCCATACATACACGGGTGGGGAGTTGGTACGCTGCATGCATACACGGGTGGGGGTACGGTCCGTACATACACTGGTGGGGTGGGGGTACGGTCCGTACAAACACTGGTGGGGTGGGGGTACGGTCCGTACATACACTGGTGGGGTGGGGGTACGGTCCGTACATACACTGGTGGGCTGGGGGTATGGTCCGTACATACACGGGTGGGGAGTTGGTACGCTCCATGCATACATGGGTGGGGGTACGCTCCATGCATACATGGGTGGGGGTATGCTCCATGCATGCACTGTTGGGGGTTCGGCGCGTGCATCCGCGGCCGGGGGGCGTTTTGCGCGTACATGCGGGGTCTGTGGTGGGGTGTTCGGCGTGTGTTCGGGCACGTGTCTCCATTCTTGTTATGGGAGTTCGGTCCGTACGGTGTTATTTCCATACCGTTGTGAAATCGAAAGGAGGGGAGTGATCGTACTTGCGCGGTCGGACTTCATTTTTCCGAATCGTACGGTAAATCATCCGGGGATGTGTCGGACACAATTTCTGACCCGAGGACGTGTGGGGAAATTTTCCGGATGTGATTCGTATGGAGTTTTTCCCATGCGAATCGTACTTGGCAGTTTGTACGCTTCTTGTACGATTCGGACGGAAAAAAGTCCAGATTCAATTCGGACGGGGGAAATTTTTCCAGGATGTTAGGTGCCGATTCGGATCCTGGAGAAAGCGGGTACGAACCGTCGGTCGGAGCGTTTTCTCCATCCGACTCGTACCCGGGAAATAAACATTACAAACCTGGAAGTACGATTCCCACGGAAACACCATTTCCGCATGAATCGTAACAAACACCGACCGACGAAAAAATACATACCAATGTGATCCGGGAATGCTCCGACGGGACGCAAGCAGGCTGCGGTTCACGAACCAGGAAGTACGATCCGCACCGACGTCACCCCGCACGGATTATATTTTCCGGCTGCCAAAAACTGCCGGGAAATCAGGACGACGCGCACAAGGAGCACCTGTACGCGACGGACAGCCATGGACCCGAACCTACGTGTCATCCCAGCCCTCATAGCAGTCCACCTGCTCTACAGGCACCGACGCAGACGCCGCAGAAGGTCAGAATAACACCCAGGGGCAAAGGGGGGGCAGGGGCAGGACACATAACCCCCACACAAGTCACAAATCACACATGCCCTGGACATACCTGACCTGCAGGACCTGGTCACCTCGAGGGGGTGGGGGCGTGTCCAGCAACGCAAGCGTCTGCCACAACGGAAGTGGATGTTGACGCGAACCGGCAACACAACAATACCAGTACGTACCGTACCCACGCCTTGAGAGCGTGGGTACGGGCCGTACCATGCCCACCACTACGTCACCCCAACAATGGCAGTACGGCCCGTACCCACGTACTAAAGGCCTGGGGACGGGCTGTACCAGCATTGTTGGGGTGATGTAGGGGTACGCGTGGTACAACCCGTACCCACGCTCTGAAGGGCTGGGGACGGTGCGTACCCCTACGGCACCCCATTGGGGGTCTGCACCGTACCCAGGCCCTCAGAGCGTTGTTACGGGTCGTACCACGCGTACCCCCACATCACCCCAACAATGCTGGTACGGCCCGTACCCAGGCCATTCGAACGTGGGTACGGGCCATACCGCCATTGTCGGGGTGACGTAGTGGTGGGCGTGGTACGTCCCATACCCACGCTCTTATGGCTTGGGTACGGTACGTACCCAGGCCTGCAAACCGTGGGTACGGGAATGTACGGAGCGTACCCCCACCCGTGTATGAATGGAGCATACCCCCACCCCACCAGTGTATGTACAGACCGTACCCCCACCCCACCAGTGTATGTACGGACCGTACCCCCACCCCACCAGTGTATGTACGGACCGTACCCACACCCGTGTATGAATGGAGCGTACCCACACACCACCAGTGTAGGTACGGAGCGTACCCCCACACCCGTGTATGAATGGAGCGTACCCCCACCCGTGTATGAATGGAGCGTACCCCCACCCCACCAGTGTATGTACGGAGCGTACCCACACCCGTGTATGCATGGAGCGTACCTCCACCCCACCAGTGTATGTACGGACCGTACCCCCACCCCACCAGTGTATGTAAGGACCATACCCCCACCCGTGTATGCATGCAGCATACCAACTCCCCACCCGTGTATGTACGGACCGTACCCCCACCCCACCAGTGTATGTACAGAGCGTACCCACACCCGTGTATGCATGGAGCGTACCCCCACCCCACCAGTGTATGTACGGACCGTACCCCCACCCCACCAGTGTATGTACGGACCGTACCCCTACCCCACCAGTGTATGTAAGGACCATACCCCCACCCGTGTATGCATGCAGCATACCAACTCCCCACCCGTGTATGTACGGACCGTACCCCCACCCCACCAGTGTATGTACAGAGCGTACCCACACCCGTGTATGCATGGAGCGTACCCCCACCCCACCAGTGTATGTACGGACCGTACCCCCACCCCACCAGTGTATGTACGGACCGTACCCCCACCCGTGTATGCATGCAGCGTACCAACTCCCCAACCGTGTATGTACGGACCGTACCCCCACCCCACCAGTGTATGTACGGAGCGTACCCACACCCGTGTATGAATGGAGCGTACCCCCACCCGTGTATGAATAGAGCGTACCCCCACCCCACCAGTGTATGTACGGACCGTACCCCCACCCCACCAGTGTATGTACGGACCGTACCCCCACCCGTGTATGCATGCAGCGTACCAACTCCCCACCCGTGTATGTACGGACCGTACCCACACCCGTGTATGAATGGAGCGTACCCACACAACTCCAGTGTATGTACGGAGCGTACCCACACCCGTGTATGAATGGAGCATACCCCCACCCGTGTATGAATGGAGCGTACCCCCAACCCACCAGTGTATGTACGGAGCGTACCCACACCCGTGTATGAATGGAGCGTACCCACACCCGTGTATGTCCCGACCGTACATGCCCAGACATAGGAGGGGTGTGTGCAGAGTCCTCCCAGCAGTGCCCAGACATAGGAGGGGTGGGTGCAGAGTCCTCCCAGCAGTGCCCAGACACAGGAGGGGTGGGTGCAGAGTCCACCCAGCAGTGCCCAGACGCAGGAGGGGTGGGTGCAGAGTCCTCCCAGCAGTGCCCAGACATAGGAGGGGTGGGTGCAGAGTCCCCCCAGCAGTGCCCAGACACAGGAGGGGTGGGTGCAGAGTCCACCCAGCAGTGCCCAGATGCAGGAGGGGTGGGTGCAGAGTCCTCCCAGCAGTGCCCAGACACAGGAGGGGTGGGTGCAGAGTCCTCCCAGCAGTGCCCAGACAAGGAGGGGTGTGTGCAGAGTCCTCCCAGCAGTGCCCAGACACAGGAGGGGTGTGTACCTATCACTCCCAGCAGTGCCCAGACATAGGAGGGGTGTGTGCCTATCACTCCCAGCAGTGCCCAGACATAGGAGGGGTGTGTGCCTATCACTCCCAGCAGTGCCCAGACATAGGAGGGGTGTGTGCAGAGTCCCCCCAGCTGTGCCCATGGAAAGAAAGGGGTTGAGTACACACAGATACAATGGCCACAATTGTCAGTCAGGTGCTCAAAGACCCAGCAGAACACGAAACACATGTGTGCGAGGCTGGGAGTACACACATGTAAAGTGCGGAAAAGGGAACATGTACACATGAAGTCCTGTCAATATACTCCACTCACAAGTACAGTGACCCCCAAGGATGACACAAATGATGCAGGTGGAGACCTTGGCCAGCATGCATGGCCAAAGTTGAAGGGGTCTGTCACACACCCAGCAAATGTAGACACAGCACTGCACAAATGTCTTCACAACACCCTGCAGGGAAGATGTCAGGGTCCACAGAGGAAGGTACACACCTTGGGACAATGTCACCATGCAGTAACAGCTTACATGAGCAAAGTTTGATAGCAAATACCGTGTGATGGCACACAGAAAACAGGGTCCACCCCACGAACAGCGCACTACAACATATCCCAGACACCTAACACATTATCGCCACCCCAAATCATGGAGCAGCACCACCAACAGCAATGCCAGAAAAGCAGTAGTGTGCCAAGGAAAATAAAATATCTTTATTCAGCAATGTTCCAAAATGAATTGTACGAAGAGTTCAAAATGCACAAGGCCCATAGGGCAGTCCATAGTTCCAATCCAGGTGGGGGACACATTGGGATGCGTGTCCCCTAGCTTGCCTGCACAGTTCAGACTACCTTGTCATCCACAGGGGGGGGCATCATGTGGGGGGGAAGTACCAGGCACCGCAGGGACAGGAGGGGCAAGGGTAGGTGTTGTGGGTGCAGGTATGGACGACTCCAACACAAGGGGTGGGGCAGCGCCAAAGGTGGATTGGAGCACGGCGCTGCACACTACTGCCAGGTCGCCCAGCTTCTCCCCTGCATCCAAAGGAACCACAGGCCCCAAGGAGGCGGGGGGGTCACAGGGATGGGTCGCAGCGCTACCCGGGGAGGGTGTGGACAGGGGGGGGGACTCAACCACCCTGACCGGGGACTCCTTTGACCGCTTGCGGGGTGGTGTCACTTTGGGGCTCAGGGACAGAGCGGCCATGAAGGAGTCTTTGGTGGAATCCTGGCCAGGAGAGCTGAGGGGAGTGGATTTGGAGGGTGGTGGTCGTGAGGAATGTGGTCTCCCACTGCGTGTCTTCCGTTTCCCCCCGACCCAGTGGGTGTGCCTACTTCACCCTGTGTGTGCGTGCCAAGAGGTGTGCGCTTTGCCTTCCCTGGTGGTGTGGTGCCTGTGTCTGGTGGTGTGCGTGCATGGCTACGTTTGGGTGTGCTTTGGACAGGCATGGGAGTGGGAAGTGTGGATGCTGCAGGGGTAGGGGCGGGACGTAGCGCTGCAGGAGACCCAATGCTGCAGTCAGTGTCGAGTCTATGGACCTCAGCAAGTTGCGTTGGTCAGACTGCGCAGCTGAAATGCCCTCCATGTATGCCTCCATCTGGTTGAGCACTTGGCTGTGGCCATGGAGGACATTAAGCATCGCAGTCTGACCAACCTGCAACTGCCGCAGGATGTCCACAGACTCGGCATTGGTGGCAGCAGTGGAGACAGGGGCAGGGGGTGCGGTGCCTGGCAAGAAGGAGACACGTGGTGACCGAGCACGGCGGGAAGGGACACGAGCAAGTGGGAGGCCGGTGATCGGAATGGAGGGGGCGGGTAGTGATGGAGTGCTGGTGTCAGCTGTGGGAGCAGCCTCCGCCCCCTCGGAGTGCTCAGCCTCGGACCCGTCTGCGTCATAGTCGGTGGTGGTTTGACTGGACAGGTCCTCCGCTGCACTCCCGTCGGCCTCCGTGCCACTCGATGTGCCAGACAACTCTGCACTGCTGGCACTGGTGCTCGCTCCCTCCTCACGGTCCGTGCCAGTGTCTCCCTCGTAGTCCCCCGACGATGCTGTGGGCAAGGTGAAGAGACAGGAGAAATCAGACACCTGTATACATATGTCACATGAGTCAACTCTACATAGGTCACAGTGCATGGCCTGAAAAGCTACAAGAGTAACATCTACAATACATGGTACATATGTAGTCCCTGCAACACACAGTTTGTTGACCCACCATGCCACTGTTAAAATATGGAGAGCATGACACAATAGCAAATAACTTGATATCAAATTGTACAGAGGAGCCAGGCTCTGGGGACAATCTAGCACAGCATCAGCGACACACAGCGTAGACAAGAAAGGGATGAGCAGGAACCATGTCTAGCAACTCTTGGGACATGCTGCAAAGGTAATACTGAAAACCATGGCCAACATGACTGGGGCACTGCACCTTGAGTGTTTGGCCACACAAACATCACACACTGGCCAGACCGAGCAAGGAGACTTCAGGTTTGGACATGTAGGCCTTGCCCGCACCAACCCCCCCCCCACCTGAGACAATGTGATTGAGACAGAGGAAGTACTTACACCTCTTAGTCTGGGATGAAAACACATGGCCTGCAATTAATCCTGATCGCACACAAACTACCCCTGGTGCGCCTGTCCACATATATCACTGACAAACAACCATCATCAGATAGTTGTACCAAGACACACAGGCACTGGCCCCTGTGAGTATGCACCAGCTAATTTAGGTCACCCTGTACAGTGGACACATGTAGCACAGTATACGTGAATACAAATGAGACCATGGTACTATGCCACAGGGCCCAAACTATGCTGAAGACACAGAGAATGTCCACATTGTCTGATGACACACATGATACCTAGGAAAAGGTGCCCCAGGGGACTGTAGTGGCCACACTACTCCATGGCCCTGGATGGATATGACTGGAACACAAGCCACCATCCCTGCACTATGCACATCTCACACTCAAGCACATCATGTCAGAGGGCACAACATTCGACATGCAGGCAGTAAGGCAGTACACATGAAACACACACTCCCATGTCGGGACTCAGCATCAGTGCCAACTAACATGGACCCCACAATGACAGAACTGGCCAGGGCACAGGCAATGTGCAAAAACCTGTTACACACCACCCCCACACATGATGCTGCAAGCATTGGGCACTTGGAGTAACTGCCAGCCTAGATGACCTTGTGCAAGAGTGACTACACACAGACCAGGGAACTCATGGCAAGGAGGGGAAGGGAGGAAGAACAGCACCGCTTTACTTTGTGGAACAGGATATGCACTGCACATTTAAACCCTGGCAGTGTATCCATGCAACTGTGCACTTCCAAAAGCTGGTCACACACAACAAACACACATGTACCTACCCCCTTCCTGCTGCTGCTTCTCCAGTAAGCGCCTGTCCAAGTCGGGGAAGACCACCACCAGCACACGCTTCTGGATGTGGGTCAGACGCCGGCGCCCACGGTTTTTGTGGCTCACAGGTGAGTCCCCCAGCAGGACCCGTGCGATCCTCCGCATCCGGATGTCCTGCCAGCGTTCCCTCACCTGGGCTAGGCGCCGCTTCCGACCATCCGTCCTCCTCACGGCACTGACGGCTTGCTTCCAGATATCCCCCTTGGCACAGACGCCTACCTGTGAGTATGCAAAAGTGACAATACATCAATCCACCTTATCAATGATACAGAGACACACATATTACAAATTATGCATGTTTGAACTGGCCATAGTATGCAGCCAACTCATTGCACCCTTGCCATAGTGACATCATCCTCCTGGGAATGGGCGAATGCAAGAGGTGCCATTGAAAGTACACAGGTGGCATGAGGGGTGCAACACAATCAATGATGCAGGCTCACACTGTGCATCCCAAGCTACAACAGGAATCTGAACAGTACCCCTAAGCAGTCACATGCCCCAGCCCACTTACGCTACCTCAGCAGAGTACACAGACACACACAGGCACTGAACAATCACCTGGCATAGGCAACTGCCGCTACAAACCTCACTCTGCACATGTGCCACTAGACTGGGGGTGTCACAGATGTGGGGCTGTCTCAGCACGGCATACATCCAGCACAGCTCCGTGCTCACATCAGATGGCCAGGGTGTATCCATCCCACATGCAGCTGGGGTGCAACACTCCACATATGCTCACACCCACATGACAGGGGACTCACACACACACACCAATGTCCAGGGGACGACCACATCATTTGGACACTCTCACCACAGGTACACCGAACAGACACACATCAGTGGGTCCTGGCACCTGTCACCCTGGGGGGAGCACAGACTCACATCAGGACTGTAGAAACAACATTTCCAGGAGGATTAGGCAGTCCGAAAGCGGCATGCACCATGTAGTGATCGTCACAGTAAGCACCATGCTAGTGCGTTGTGCACACAGGAACTACAGCATGCTCTGCATGGGAGACATGAGCCCTTCCCCCCCCCCCCCCCCCGGGACCCACTATGAAGAACCCTGCATGTCTGTCACACCTGGACACAATGCCAGAAGTCACAGTCACACAAAGGGGCACAGTTTAAGCTAGTGGAGTCTGCACTCACCTGCTCCCCTGGTCGACCATACAGCGTGGTGTACTGTGGGAGGATCACATCCACCAACGCCAAATTCTCCTCCATGGTGAATGGCTGGGCCCTCTCCACAGACCTGGAGATGGTTCCAGAGGAATCACAAGCAGCAGCAGTGTTGTGGAATGCAAGGATGTGCAGGCAAGTGCTCTCTCAAGGGACCTGGCTGCCTTATATCTTCCTTGCTGGCCTGTTTCATTTACAGGAGTACAGAGTGATTGGCTCAGTCACATTTGCATCCTACGTGTCGTCCAATCATTTTAAAACTACCCCAGTGACAGGCTTTGCATGGTCTTAAAATTGAGCATGATGTAATGTCAACAACCACATTGCAACAAAGTAAATTGTCTCCAACCGACTTCTGCTGGCCACATGATGCAAAATTCAAACCTGAAACTCGGTCTCCATGACAACCAGCATGCATTTAGGCCCCTATACTTGTCCCTCATGTGTCCCCTATGGCAATCCTATATCACAACACAGGTACGGTGTGTCCCACAGCCCTAGGGCACCCCAAATGCATTGCAATGGACCGTACACGCGTGTGTACGGTCCCTATCACTATGGGGGTGCTCGCATACGTGTACGCCTCAGTAGTCCGGACCGTACACACGCGTGTACGGTCCGTATCACTATGGTGGTGCTGGCGTATGCGTACGCCTTAGTGATACGGATCGTACACGCGTGTGTACGGTCCGGAATACTAAGGCGTACACGTACGTGAGCACCCCCATAGTGATTGGGACCGTACACGCGTGTGTACGGTCCGGACTACTAAGGTGTACACGTACGCGAGCACCCCCATAGTAGTCCGGACCGTACACACGTGTGTGTACGGTCCATATCACTATGGCGTACGCATACGCCAGCACCACCATAGTGATAGGGACCCCACACACGCCCTCGGAGCGTATGTACGGTGGGATTCACACCTGACAGTGGTGACAGGCGGCACACAGGAATGAATTGAGCTGTCATACATGGCCAATGCTGGACATCAAGGCATCATCTGGGCAGTACTACATGTGTCTGGCAGAGGTGGGTCAGGCTGTGATGTGGCACCATACTCCTGAGGTGTGAAGCAAATTACAGTATGATGGGCTGTGCACACATGTCACGTGTGATGGTGCCCTATGTGCCACACATCCCCTTCACTCCTTTGACATGTGTGCATGTAGTACTGACTTGGTGGGCCATGCGTCACTGGCATGGCACAGTCACCGACACCCGCAAATGTCCCCTGATGCCAGGTACACGGAATGTTACCCCTGACAAGTGAATGCCCGCGTTGCACGCTGTAGCTATGTCATGTGTGTCATGTGTTCCCATAGGTTTGCTGTAGGTGTTTGGTCAAATGCATCTGCTGTTGCTGCAACCAACATGTGTCTGTGTGTAGATGGGCATGGCACACTGTTACGCACACCAGCAAACATGTGTAATCCGACGTAAGGTGTGTATGTATGCATCGACACGGAGTTTCAAAACAAGGACATATCTGCATACTCTCAATGTATGTGTGATCAGTCTTGTAATCCTTCATGGCAAGGTGTGTGGTCTGTCCTTTTTCTATGACATGTGACCTGTGCCTCTAGTGTTCCGCAACCTGTCTGTACAATAAACATCCTTCCTCTGCACATATTTGGATGTCTGTAACTCCTGTAATGCGTCTGCCTGCTCACTTACACTGGCCCACAGCTAGTTTCATGGCATGGCATAATGAGGTTGAGAATCAACGTTTGTAGCTGGCTCTTGGTAGGAGTGTCACATGCCTGGCATACGTGTCCAGGGCATATTGCACAGACCTGACTCTGTATGTAGCATATGTGTATTGCCTGTTGAGCATGTGCTCTGTACATTGACATTGGTGGTGTACTGTACTCACTCTTCGTTGTCCCTTCTAATTCACTGCAGGGCTCCGCCTCTCCTTCGACCAATTCCGGACTTGGCTGACATGCGGGAAAATGACTGTATACGCCGCTACCGCTTCCCCCAACGTTTGATTGTGGACTTGACGACACGGCTGGCAGCACACCTCCAACCGCTACACAGGTATCCTGGTGCACTGACACCCAAGATGAAGGTGATGGCAGCCCTACATTTCTTGGCCACTGGTACCTTTCAACATACCATTGCCCATGTCGGTAGGATGTCCCAAACTATGTTAAGCCGTGTTCTGCATGATTTTTTAGAGGCCATGTTGGAGCACCTTGATGAGTTCATTAAATTCCCAACTCCTGAGCAGTTGACAGCTGTCAAGCGTGAGTTCTATGCCCTGGGAGGGATGCCCCATGTCATTGGGTCCATAGATGGAACACATGTGGCTTTGGTACCACCACAGGCACAGGAGGTAGCCTTCCGTAACCGCAAGCATTACCACTCCATTAATGCCCTTGCGGTGTGTCTTGCCAACATGGTGATTTCACATGTCTGTGCTCGTTTCCCAGGATCAGCACACGATGCGTACATCATGAGGCGTAGCAGGGTGCCTGAAATGATGCTGCAGCTGCGCAACGAACGAGCATGTATTGTTGGTGGGTATACTCTGGCAGTCCTGTATTTAACTTCATCTTCCTGTCTTACTGCTTCTCCTGACCCACTGTTGTCCATGATGTTTCCATGTAGGGGACGCTGGCTATCCCAACATGGTTCTGCCACGTGTCTACACATACCTGGGACTCCCACCCCAAGACACTCCACATGATCCCTGACCTCTGCGCATGACTGTTGCTCTTCTAAATAGGTCTGTAGGCACAGTTGTGCGGGCACACCCTCAGCTGGTTGGGCCCATCACGGGTGAGTATGGTGCTCCATGTCTGTCTTGGATGGTACGTTGTGACCCATGTGTGTCCTGTGCCAGACTCAGACCCCAGGGTATGGATGTTTGGAGTTAATTGAGAAATCAGGCATGGTTTGACTTTACAATAATAATGCAAAATGACGGCATCATCTTGTGATTGTGATGAATTTCTATTAGTGCTGGGGTACGTGTTTGGGGGGGTGACAAGAGGTGCTTGGCGGGAGTGTAGAATCCAAAGTTCACAGGGGGAGTTGGTGTCCTTGCCATTGACAGTCATCAGAGTCTGTGCCACAGTCTTTGTCAACATTGGTCAGAGGTGACCAGCAAGGCCATGAGGCAGAGAATGTCCTTTGCTGCTGTGCTGCTGTTGGGCCAGAGGGCCAGGTGCCAGGCCAGGTGACCTGGGAGATGGTGATGTTCCGCTGACTCTCACGGTCTTTTTCGTGGACGACCCACCTTCCTGCGGGGACCCTCAGACGCCTGTCTTGACGATGCAAGGGACACTCCGTCAGATGAATCCTCCTCCTCCTCCCTCCCTGTGTCTGGTGCTGCTCTACGCCTGGTGGCACAGGGAGGGTTTGCCAGGCTTTGGGCGATCTGACGGAGGGATTGGCTCCCGTCCCTGTGCACCGCCAAGAGCTCTGCCAGTCTTGCCTCCATCCTGGCATGAGGCTCAACCTGCAGGGTCTTCATCTCATTGAGGGTCCCCACTACCTGGGCGATGCCTCTGGAGTCACGCCGGTATGCGTCCAGGATGGTTCTGACGTGTGCCATAGCTGGGTCCTGATCCAACTGGGCAGGTTCGCGCCTCCGCCGTCCTCCACTCCCACCACCCCTGCCCACTTGCGCCTGGCCTGCCATTGTGGGCACATCGGGTCTCCGGGACCCCTGAGGGATGGCATTTGCGGTGTCGCCTGCCTCCTCCTGGGTGCCCGGAGAACCTTGTCCCTCGTGGACAGACTGGCTGTGTTTTTGTGTGCGGGCAGGGCTCCTGGGTGTCTCCTGGGATGTGGCAGGAATGGGGGTGGTGGTTGGCACAGTTGTACCTGACGCAGGTGCTGCAGGTGGTTGGACACCAGAGGGGCCAGGTTGGTCTGGGTCATCCACGGAGTGGTGAGAGTCGTCGCTGCTGGTGGGGTCCTCTTCACGCAGAGCCTGGTCCTGTGAGTCTTCCCCCCAGTGTTGGGGGGAGATCGATGACGTTGACCTGTGTGTGAGAGAGACAGTGTTAATTGTGTTACATGCGACATCCATGTTTCATTCTTTTTTGATTTGGCACAGTTCCTCTGGGTGGTTAGATTTGGCTAGCATTCCTCACACAGTGCACTTGTGCATGGGTATGTCCCTTGGCCACAGCTTTCGACACTTTACCTATGTGTGACACAATCTTAGTTGATGCATTTTTTGGGAACGCAGTCAGCAGTGTAGTGAGCGGGCGTAGCAAGCCATGCAGAGCCGCCTTACGTGTTGCACTGTACGTGGCCAAATGGTGTTTATTCCATGCTATTTGAGAATGCAGGTAGGTAACTTAACAATTTGTGACAGGGTTCTGACGAACACAGTGGGTAGGTACACTGGGTGTAAGGTTCTGTTTGTGCCTGCATCACGGATGTACTTGTGCACAGATTGACTCATGGCCTAGTGTTTTTCAAAGGTTGAAGGGGGGGTTAAGGCACTGCCATACCTTGTCTACATGCACACAGTCCACCTGCTGACGAGCGGACATGGCCACACCACCCAAGGGTGATTTGGTCTCCCTCTGTCTCCCTTTCTCCCTCCCTCTGTCAGCCTCCTCCCACTGTCCGTCTCCCTCTGTCTCCCTTTCTCCCTCCCTCTATCAGCCTCCTCCCTCTGTCCGTCTCCCTTTCTCCCTCCCTCTATCAGCCTCCTCCCTCTGTCCATCTCCCTCTGTCTCCCCTTCTCCCTCCCTCTGTGAGCCTCCTCCCTCCCTCTGTCTGTCTCCCTGTGTCCACCTCTGTCTCTGTCCCTCTCTCTGCCCCTCTCCCTCCCTCTGTGTGTCACCCTCTGTCACCTCAGCCCAGCTTCCTGGGCACACACAGTTTGCAGGTCTTGCAAAGGCCATTGGCTTGTTCATGTGGGTTTGTTTCTTCTCTGCCGGCACCCATTGGGCATAGTGTCTGAGTCTGCGCTGCTGCTGTGGCGGTGTGTGCTGACACTCTTTCAGTGTGCTGCGTCTTCATTGGCTGCTGTTATGTGCAAATTGTGCCTTCATACCCATGTCGTCCTGCAACGCGGCCACCATTAGCAGGCAAAACAGTACTGTGTGGGGACACACTGTTGGTATGGCTGTGCCCTAAGCCATATGGGCTGAGGGCATTATTGTGTGCTTCAGAGTTGCTCTGTGTTAGTTTTGAGGCCCACCCTCCCGGCATCAGGGACATCCTGTCTTGTGTTGGTGTTTTGTGTGGCCTGTGACTTGGCATGGCCTTGCTTGGGGCATGGAGGCGCTAGTGGCATGTGTGTGTTTTTGGAGTGTGGTTGCGTCCGGTGCTGGCTTTGGGGGGGTTGCGTGCATGATTGGTATTTGGGTTGTATATGGCGTTCCCCCCATGTAAGGTGAGTTGTTTGTGTACTCACCAGGCTCTCAGACTCCTTCTAGTCCGTCTACTACCAACGGCGGCAGCGTAGCCATCACCTTCTCCTTCCAGGGATGGTAGTGTACCTGTCTGCGGGGCAGCCCTCCTCCAGTGATGTTGGCCTGGTTGTGCTCGTCCGTCATTTTGCGGCGGACCGTCCTCCGCAGATCGTACCACCTGGCTTGGCACTCATGCCTGGTCCTTCTGGTGGCCCCAACAGCATTCACGGAATTGACTATCCTCTCCCACATGGCAGTTTTTTCTGATATGCTGGTCCGTCTGACCAATGTTCCAAAGAGCTGTGGCTCGACTCTGATGATTTCGTCGACAAGGGACTCCAGCTCGTCCTTTGTGAACTTTGGATTCTTGTTGGTGGGCATGGTGTGGGGTGTGGATGGTTGTGGGGGTGGGGGTGTGAATTGGGTGTGGGTGTGGATGGTTGTGGGTGTGCAGGTGTGTGTGTGTGAATGTGATGAGGGTGTGTTTGTGATGGTGGTTGTGTGAAGGAGTGCAAGTGTAAGGTGTATTGATGGTTGAAGTATGGTGCAGTGCGTTGTCTCTGGGGTCTGGCAGCAGTGGATCTGTTGCAAAGGATCATGGTTTGTGTGTGTTGGGCTTTTTTATTGGTCCATTTGTGGGTGTGGCTGTGTTTGAACTTTGGGTGGGTGTGTTATAAGGAGTGGTAGTGGTTTGGGCCTCTGTTTATCTGTTTGTCAGTTGCAGGTCAGTGTATAGGATGTATTTGGCCTTGTTGGATATGTTTTGTGGTGTTGTGTGCCTCGGATTGACTCTCCTTGTGTTTTTTTGGTTTGTCCTGGTTCAGTAGGAGTGTTTTTAGCGTCTGTACGGTGCGTACATGGGCCATGTTGTTGTACAGTGCTGTCCTTTGCTATGGCTTAGTACGACTCGTACATGCCCGATGTTGGGTGGGGGTGCTGGTGTGTGGGCCTGGGGTAGGGTGCGTATGAACACGGGCAGGGTGTTGGTCCGCACCGTACATCGGTGGTGGTGTTTCGCACTGTACATACAGGGGGGGCTGGGTGTAGGGTCCGTACATACACGGGTGGGGTGGGGGAACGGTCCGTACATACACGGGTGGGGTGGGGGTACGGTCTGTACATACACGGGTGGGGGGTACGGTCCGTACATACACGGGTGGGGTGGGGGTATGGTCCGTACATACACGGGTGGGGGTACGGTCCGTACATACACAGGTGGGGAGTTGGTACGCTCCATCCACACATGGGTGGGGGTACGGTCCGTACATACACTGGTGGGGTGGGGGTACGGTCCGTACATACACGGGTGGGGGTACGGTCCGTACATACACTGGTGGGGTGGAGGTACGGTCCGTACATGCACTGGTGGGGTGGGGGTACGGTCCGTACATACACTGGTAGGGTGGGGGTACGGTCCGTACATACACGGGTGGGGAGTTGGTAAGCTGCATGCATACACAGGTGGGGGTACGATCCGTACATACACTGGTGGGGTGTGGGTACGGTCCGTACATACACAGGTGGGGAGTTGGTACGCTCCATGCATACACGGGTGGGGGTACGGTCTGTACATACACTGGTGGGGTGGGGGTACGGTCCGTACATACACGGGTGGGGGTATGGTCCGTACATACACTGGTGGGGTGGGGGTACGGTCCGTACATACACTGGTGGGGTGGGGGTACGGTCCGTACATACACTGGTGGGGTGGGGGTATGCTGCATGCATACACGGGTGGGGGTACGGTCCGTACATACACTGGTGGGGTGGGGGTACGGTCCGTACATACACCGGTGGGGTGGGGGTATGCTGCATGCATACACGGGTGGGGGTACGGTCCGTACATACACTGGTGGGGTGGGGGTACGGTCCGTACATACACTGGTGGGGTGGAGGTACGGTCCGTACATACACTGGTGGGGTGGGGGTACGGTCCGTACATACACGGGTGGGGAGTTGATACACTGCATGCATACACGGGTGGGGGTACGGTCTGTACATACACTGGTGGGGTGGGGGTACGGTCCATACATACACTGGGGGGGTGGGGGTACGGTCCGTACATACACTGGTGGGGTGGGGGTACGGTCCGTACATACATTGGTGGGCTGGGGGTATGGTCCGTACATACACGGGTGGGGAGTTGGTACGCTCCATGCATACATGGGTGGGGGTACGCTCCATGCATACATGGGTGGGGCTACGCTCCATGCATGCACTGTTGGGGGTTCGGCGCGTACATCCGCGGCCGGGGGGCGTTTTGCCCGTACATGCGGGGTCTGTGGTGGGGTGTTCGGCGCGTGTGCGGGCACGTGTCTCCATGCTTGTTATGGGAGTTCGGTCCGTACGGTGTTATTTCCATACAGTTGTGAAATCGAAAGGAGGGAGTGATCGCACTTGCGCGGTCGGACTTCATTTTTCCGAATCGTACGGTAAATCGTCCGGGGATGTGTCGGACACAATTTCCGACCCGAGGACGTGTGGGGAAATTTTCCGGATGTGATTCGTATGGAGTTTTTCCCATGCGAATCGTACTTGGCAATTTGTACGCTTCTTGTACGATTCGGACGGAAAAAAGTCCAGATTCAATTCGGACGGGGGAAATTTTTCCAGGATCCGAATCGGCACCTACGGTGCCGATTCGGATCCTGGAGAAACCGGGTACGAACCGTCGGTCAGAGCGTTTTCTCCGTCCGACTCGTCCCCGGGAAATAAACATTACAAACATGGAAGTACGATTCCCACGGAAACACCATTTCCGTACGAATCGTAACAAACACCGACCGATGAAAAAATACATACCAATGTGATCCGGGAATGCTCCAACGTGACGTCGGGACGCATGCAGGCTGCGGTTCACGAACCAGGAAGTACGATCCGCACCGACGTCACCCCGCACGGATTATATTTTCCGGCTGTCAAAAACTGCCGGGAAATCAGGACGACACGCACAAGGAGCACCTGTACGCAACGGACAGCCATGGACCCGAACCTACGTGTCATCCCAGCCCTCATAGCAGTCCACCTGCTCTACAGGCACCGACACAGATGCTGCAGAAGGTCAGAATAACACCCAGGGGCAAAGGGGGGGGCAGGGGCAGGACACATAACCCCCACACAAGTCACAAATCACACATGCCCTGGACATACCTGACCTGTAGGACCTGGTCACCTCGAGGGGGTGGGGACGTGTCCAGCAACGCAAGCGTCCGCCACAACGGAAGTGGATGTTGACGCGAACCGGCAACACAACAAAACCGGTACGTACCGTACCCACGCCTTAAGAGCATGTGTACGGACCGTACCACGCCCACCACTACGTCACCCCAACAATGGCGGTACGGCTTGTACCCACATACTAAAGGCCTGGGGACGGGCCGTACCAGCATTGTTGGGGTGATGTAGGGGTACGCGTGGTACGACCCGTACCCACGCTCTGAAGGGCTGGGGACGGTGCGTACCCCTACGGCACCCCATTGGGGGTCTGCACCGTAACCAGGCCCTCAGAGCGTTGGTACGGGTCGTACCACGCGTACCCCCACATCACCCCAACAATGCTGGTACGGCCCGTACCCAGGCCATTCGAACGTGGGTACGGGCCGTACCGCCATTGTCGGGGTGACGTAGTGGTGGGAGTGGTACGGCCCGTACCCACGCTCTTAAGGCCTGGGGACGGTACGTACCCAGGCCTGCAAACCGTGGGTACGGGAATGTACGGAGCGTACCCCACCCGTGTATGAATGGAGCGTACCCCCACCCCACCAGTGTATGTACGGACTGTACCCCCACCCCACCAGTGTATGTACGGACCGTACCCCCACCCCACCAGTGTATGTACGGACCGTACCCACACCCGTGTATGAATGGAGCATACCCACACACCACCAGTGTATGTATGGAGCGTACCCACACCCGTGTATGAATGGAGCGTACCCCCACCCGTGTATGAATGGAGCGTACCCCCACCCCACCAGTGTATGTACAGAGCGTACCCACACCCGTGTATGCATGGAGCATACCCCCACCCCACCAGTGTGTGTACGGACCGTACCCCCACCCCACCAGTGTATGTACAGACCGTACCCCCACCCGTGTATGCATGCAGCGTACCAACTCCCCACCCACGTATGTACGGACCGTACCCCCACCCCACCAGTGTATGTACGGACCGTACCCACACCCGTGTATGAATGGAGCGTACCCACACACCACCAGTGTATGTACGGAGCGTACCCACACCCATGTATGACTGGAGCGTACCCCTACCCGTGTATGAATGGAGCGTGCCCCCACCCCACCAGTGTATGTACGGAGCGTACCCACACCCGTGTATGCATGGAGAGTACCCCCACCCCACCAGTGTATGTACGAACCGTACCCCCACCCGTGTATGCATGCAGCGTACCAACTCCCCACCCGTGTATGTACGGACCGTACCCCCACCCCACCAGTGTATGTACGGAGCGTACCCACACCGTGTATGAATGGAGCATACCCCCACCCGTTTATAAATGGAGCGTACCCCCACCCCACCAGTGTATGTACAGACCGTACCCCCACCCCACCAGTGTATGTACGGACCGTACCCCCACCCGTGTATGCATGCAGCGTACCAACTCCCCACCCTTGTATGTACGGACCGTACCCACACCCGTGTATGAATGGAGCATACCCACACACCACCAGTGTATGTACGGAGCTTACCCACACCCGTGTATGAATGGCGCGTACCCCCACCCGTGTATGAATGGAGCATACCCCCACCCCACCAGTGTATGTACGGAGCGTACCCCCACCCGGGTATGAATGGAGCGTACCCCCACCCCACCAGTGTATGTACGGACCGTACCCCCACCCCACCAGTGTATGTACGGACCGTACCCCCACTCGTGTATGCATGCAGCGTACCAACTCCCCACCCGTGTTTGTACGGACAGTACCCACACCCGTGTATGAATGGAGCATACCCACACACCACCAGTGTATGTACGGAGCTTACCCACACCCGTGTATGAATGGAGCGTACCCCCACCCGTGTATCAATGGAGCGTACCCCCACCCCACCAGTGTATGTACGGAGCGTACCCACACCCGTGTATGAATGGAGCGTACCCACACCCGTGTATGTCCTCGAACGTGGGTACGGGCCGTACCGTCATTGTCGGGGTGACGTAGTGGTAGGAGTGGTACGGCCCGTACCCACGCTCTTAAGGCCTGGGGACGGTACGTACCCAGGCCTGCAAACCGTGGGTACGGGAATGTACGGAGCGTACCCCCACCCGTGTATGAATGGAGCGTACCCCCACCCCACCAGTGTATGTACGGACTGTACCCCCACCCCACCAGTGTATGTACGGACCGTACCCCCACCCCACCAGTGTATGTACGGACCGTACCCACACCCGTGTATGAATGGAGCATACCCACACACCACCAGTGTATGTACGGAGCGTACCCACACCCGTGTATGAATGGAGCGTACCCCGACCCGTGTATGAATGGAGCGTACCCCCACCCCACCAGTGTATGTACGGACCGTACCCACACCCGTGTATGAATGGAGCATACCCACACACCACCAGTGTATGTACGGAGCGTACCCACACCCGTGTATGAATGGAGCGTACCCCGACCCGTGTATGTACGGACCGTACCCCCACCCCACCAGTGTATGTACGGACCGTACCCCCACCCGTGTATGCATGCAGCGTACCAACTCCCCACCCATGTATGTACGGACCGTACCCCCACCCCACCAGTGTATGTACGGACCGTACTCACACCCGTGTATGAATGGAGCGTACCCACACACCACCAGTGTATGTACGGACCGTACCCCCACCCCACCAGTGTATGTACGGACCGTACCCCCACCCCACCAGTGTATGTACAGACCGTACCCACACCCGTGTGTGAATGGAGCGTACCCACACACCACCAGTGTATGTACGGAGCGTACCCACACCCGTGTATGAATGGAGCGTACCCCCACCCGTGTATGAATGGAGTGTACCCCCACCCCACCAGTGTATGTACGGAGCGTACCCACACCCGTGTATGCATGGAGCGTACCCCCACCCCACCAGTGTATGTACGGACCGTACCCACACCCCACCAGTGTATGTACGGACCGTACCCCCACTCGTGTATGCATGCAGCGTACCAACTCCCCTCCCGTGTTTGTACGGACCGTACCCACACCTGTGTATGAATGGAGCATACCCACACACCACCAGTGTATGTACAGACCGTACCCACACCCGTGTGTGAATGGAGCGTACCCACACACCACCAGTGTATGTACGGAGCTTACCCACACCCGTGTATGAATGGAGCATACCCCCACCCGTGTATGAATGGAGCGTACCCCCACCCCACCAGTGTATGTACGGAGCGTACCCACACCCGTGTATGAATGGAGCGTACCCACACCCGTGTATGTCCTCGAACATGGGTATGGGCCGTACCGCCATTGTCGGGGTGACGTAGTGGTGGGAGTGGTACGGCCCGTACCCATGCTCTTAAGGCCTGGGGACGGTACGTACCCAGGCCTGCAAACCGTGGGTACGGGAATGTACGGAGCGTACCCCCACCCGTGTATGAATGGAGCGTACCCCCACCCCACCAGTGTATGTACGAACTGTACCCCCACCCCACCAGTGTATGTACGGACCGTACCCACACCCGTGTATGAATGGAGCATACCCACACACCACCAGTGTATGTACGGAGCGTACCCACACCCGTGTATGAATGGAGCGTACCCCCACCCCACCAGTGTATGTACGGAGCGTACCCACACCCGTGTATGCATGGAGCATACCCCCACCCCACCAGTGTATGTACGGACCGTACCCCCACCCCACCAGTGTATGTAAGGACCGTACCCCCACCCGTGTATGCATGCAGCGTACCATCTCCCCACCCATGTATGTACGGACCGTACCCCCACCCCACCAGTGTATGTACGGACCGTACTCACACCCGTGTATGAATGGAGCGTACCCACATACCACCAGTGTATGTACGGACCGTACCCCCACCCCACCAGTGTATGTACGGACCGTACCCCCACCCCACCAGTGTATGTACGGACCGTACCCACACCCGTGTATGAATGGAGCGTACCCACACACCACCAGTGTATGTACGGAGCGTACCCACACCCGTGTATGAATGAAGCGTACCCCCACCCGTGTATGAATGGAGTGTACCCCCACCCCACCAGTGTATGTACGGAGCGTACCCACACCCGTGTATGCATGGAGTGTACCCCCACCCCACCAGTGTATGTACGGACCGTACCCCCACCCCACCAGTGTATGTACGGACCGTACCCCCACCCGTGTATGCATGCAGCGTACCAACTCCCCACCCATGTATGTACGGACCGTACCCCCACCCCACCAGTGTATGTACGGACCGTACCCACACCTGTGTATGAATGGAGCGTACCCACACACCACCAGTGTATGTACAGAGCGTACCCACACCCATGTATGAATGGAGCGTACCCCTACCCGTGTATGAATGGAGCATGCCCCCACCCCACCAGTGTATGTACGGAGCATACCCACACCCGTGTATGCATGGAGCATACCCCCACCCCACCAGTGTATGTACGGACCGTACCCCCACCCCACCAGTGTATGTACGAACCGTACCCCCACCCGTGTATGAATGGAGCATACCCCCACCCGTGTATGAATGGAGCGTACCCCCACCCCACCAGTGTATGTACGGAGCGTACCCACACCCGTGTATGAATGGAGCGGACCCACACCCATGTATGTCCCGACCGTACATGCCCAGACATAGGAGGGGTGTGTGCAGAGTCCTCCCAGCAGTGCCCAGACATAGGAGGGGTGGGTGCAGAGTCCTCCCAGCAGTGCCCAGACACAGGAGGGGTGGGTGCAGAGTCCACCCAGCAGTGCCCAGACGCAGGAGGGGTGGGTGCAGAGTCCTCCCAGCAGCGCCCAGACATAGGAGGGGTGGGTGCAGAGTCTCCCCAGCAGTGCCCAGACACAGGAGGGGTGGGTGCAGAGTCCACCCAGCAGTGCCCAGACGCAGGAGGGGTGGGTGCAGAGTCCTCCCAGCAGTGCCCAGACATAGTAGGGGTGGGTGCAGAGTCCTCCCAGCAGTGCCCAGACACAGGAGGGGTGTGTGCACAGTCCTCCCAGCAGTGCCCAGACACAGGAGGAGTGTGTGACTATCACTCCCAGCAGTGCCCAGACATAGGAGGGGTGTGTGCCTATCACTCCCAGCAGTGCCCAGACATAGGAGGGGTGTGTGCCTATCACTCCCAGCAGTGCCCAGACATAGGAGGGGTGTGTGCAGAGTCCCCCCAGCTGTGCCCATGGAAAGAAAGGGGTTGAGTACACACAGATACAATGGCCACAATTGTCAGTCAGGTGCTCAAAGACCCAGCAGAACACGAAACACATGTGTGCGAGGCTGGGAGTACACACATGCAAAGTGCGGAAAAGGGAACATGTACACATGAAGTCCTGTCAATATACTCCACTCACAAGTACAGTGACCCCCAAGGATGACACAAATGATGCAGGTGGAGACCTTGGCCAGCATGCATGGCCAAAGTTGAAGGGGTCCGTCACACACCCAGCAAATGTAGACACAGCACTGCACAAATGTCTTCACAACACCCTGCAGGGAAGATGTCAGGGTCCACAGAGGAAGGTACACACCTTGGGACAATGTCACCATGCAGTAACAGCTTACATGAGCAAAGTTTGATAGCAAATACCGTGTGATGGCACACAGATAACAGGGTCCACCCCACGAACAGCACAATACAACATATCCCAGACACCTAACACATTATCGCCACCCCAAATCATTGAGCAGCACCACCAACAGCAATGCCAGAAAAGCAGTAGTGTGCCAAGGAAAATAAAATAGCTTTATTCAGCAATGTTCCGAAATGAATTGTACGAAGAGTTCAAAATGCACAAGGCCCATAGGGCAGTCCATAGTTCCAATCCAGGTGGGGGACACATTGGGATGCGTGTCCCCTAGCTTGCCTGCACAGTTCAGACTACCTTGTCATCCACAGGGGGGGCATCATGTGGGGGGGAAGGACCAGGCACCGCAGGGACAGGAGGAGCAAGGGTAGGTGTTGTGGGTGCAGGGACGGACGACTCCAACACAGGGGGTGGGGCAGAGCCAAAGGTGGATTGGAGCACGGCGCTGCACACTACTGCCAGGTCGCCCAGCGTCTCCCCTGCACCCGAAGGAACCACAGGCCCCAAGGAGGGGGGGGTCGCAGGGATGGGTCACAGCGCTACCCGGGGAGGGTGTGGACAGTGGGGGGGACTCAACCACCCTGACCGGGGACTCCTTTGACCGCTTGCGGGGTGGTGTCACTTTGGGGCTCAGGGACAGAGCGGCCATGAAGGAGTCTTTGGTGGAATCCTGGCCAGGAGAGCTGAGGGGAGTGGATTTGGAGGGTGGTGGTCGTGAGGAATGTGGACTCCCACTCTGGCTGCGTGTCTTCCGTTCCCCCCCCGACCCAGTGGGTGTGCCTACTTCACCCAGTGTGTGCGTGCCAGGAGGTGTGCGCTTTGCCTTCCCTGGTGGTGTGGTGCCTGTGTCTGGTGGTGTGCGTGCATGGCTACGTCTGGGTGTGCTTTGGACAGGCATGGGAGTGGGAAGTGTGGATGCTGAAGGGGTAGGGGGGGGATGTAGCGCTGCAGGAGACCCAATGCTGCAGTCAGTGTCGAGTCTATGGACCTCAGCAAGTTGCGTTAGTCAGACTGCGCAGCTGAAATGCCCTCCATGTATGCCTCCATCTGGTTGAGCACTTGGCTGTGGCCATGGAGGAAATTAAGCATCGCAGTCTGACCAACCTGCAACTGCCGCAGGATGTCCACAGACTCGGCATTGGTGGCAGCAGTGGAGACAGGGGCAGGGGGTGCGGTGCCTGGCAAGAAGGCGACACGTGGTGACCGAGCACGGCGGGAAGGGACACGAGCAAGTGGGAGGCCGGTGATCGGAATGGAGGGGGCGGGTAGTGATGCAGTGCTGGTGTCAGCTGTGGGAGCAGCCTCCGCCCCCTCGGAGTGCTCAGCCTCGGACCCGTCTGCGTCATAGTCGGTGGTGGTTTGACTGGACAGGTCCTCCGCTGCACTCCCGTCGGCCTCCGTGCCACTCGATGTGCCAGACAACTCTGCACTGCTGGCACTGGTGCTCGCTCCCTCCTCACGGTCCGTGCCAGTGTCTCCCTCGTCGTCCCCCGACGATGCTCTGGGCAAGGTGAAGAGACAGGAGAAATCAGACACCTGTATACATATGTCACATGAGTTAACTCAGTCAACTCTACATAGGTCACAGTGCATAGCCTGAAAAGCTACAAGAGTAACATCTACAATACATGGTACATATGCAGTCCCTGCAACACACAGTTTGTTGACCCACCATGCCACTGTTAAAATATGGAGAGCATGACACAATAGCAAATAACTTGATATCAAATTGTACAGAGGAGCCAGGCTCTGGGGACAATCTAGCACAGCATCAGCGACACACAGCGTAGACAAGAAAGGGATGAGCAGGAACCATGTCTAGCAACTCTTGGGACATGCTGCAAAGGTAATACTGAAAACCATGGCCAACATGACTGGGGCACTGCACCTTGAGTGTTTGGCCACACAAACATCACATACTGGCCAGACCGAGCAAGGAGACTTCAGGTTTGGACATGTCGGCCTTGCCCGCACCAACCCCCCCCCCCTACCTGAGACAATGTGATTGAGACAGAGGAAGTACTTACACCTCTTAGTCTGGGATGAAAACACATGGCCTGCAATTAATCCTGATCGCACACAAACTACCCCTGGTGCGCCTGTCCACATATATCACTGACAAACAACCATCATCAGATAGTTGTACCAAGACACACAGGCACTGGCCCCTGTGAGTATGCACCAGCTAATTTAGGTCACCCTGTACAGTGGACACATGTAGCACAGTATACGTGAATACAAATGAGGCCATGGTACTATGCCACAGGGCCCAAACTATGCTGAAGACACAGAGAATGTCCACATTGTCTGATGACACACATGATACCTAGGAAAAGGTGCGCTAGGGGACTGTAGTGGCCACACTACTCCATGGCCCTGGATGGATATGACTGGAACACAAGCCACCATCCCTGCACTATGCACATCTCACACTCAAGAACATCATGTCAGAGGGCACAACATTCGACATGCAGGCAGTAAGGCAGTACACATGAAACACACACTCCCATGTCGGGACTAAGCATCAGTGCCAACTAACATGGACCCCACAATGACAGAACTGGCCAGGGCACAGGCAACGTGCAAAAACCTGTTACACACCTCCCCCACACATGATGCTGCAAGCATTGGGCACTTGGAGTAACTGCCAGCCTAGATGACCTTGTGCAAGAGTGACTACACACAGACCAGGGAACACATGGCAAGGAGGGGAAGGGAGGAAGAACAGCACCGCTTTACTTTGTGGAACAGGATATGCACTGCACATTTAAACCCTGGCAGTGTATCCATGCAACTGCGCACTTCCAAAAGCTGGTCACACACAACAAACACACATGTACCTACCCCCTTCCTGCTGCTGCTTCTCCAGTAAGCGCCTGTCCAAGTCGGGGAAGACCACCGCCAGCACACGCTTCTGGATGTGGGTCAGACGCCGGCGCCCACGGTTTTTGTCGCTCACAGGTGAGTCCCCCAGCAGGACCCGTGCGATCCTCCGCGTCCAGCACCTGATGTCCTGCCAGCGTTTCCTCACCTGGGCTAGGCGCCGCTTCTGACCATCCGTCCTCCTCACGGCACTGACGGCTTGCTTCCAGATCTCCCCCTTGACACAGACGCCTACCTGTGAGGATGCAAAAGTGACAATACATCAATCCACCTTATCAATGATACAGAGACACACATATTACAAATTATGCATGTTTGAACTGGCCATAGTATGCAGCCAACTCATTGCACCTTTGCCATAGTGACATCATCCTCCTGGGAATGGGTGAATGCAGTAGGTGCCATTGAAAGTACACAGGTGGCATGAGGGGTGCAACACAATCAATGATGCAGGCTCACACTGTGCATCCCAAGCTACAACAGGAATCTGAACAGTACCCCTAAGCAGTCACATGCCCCAGCCCACTTACGCTACCTCAGCAGAGTACACAGACACACACAGGCACTGAACAATCACCTGGCATAGGCAACTGCCGCTACAAACCTCACTCTGAACATGTGCCACTAGACTGGGGTGTCACAGATGTGGGGCTGTCTCACACACATGACAGGGGACTCACACACACACACCAATGTCCAGGGGACGACCACATCATTTGGACACTCTCACCACAGGTACACTGAACAGACACACATCAGTGGGTCCTGGCACCTGTCACCCTGGGGGGAGCACAGACTCACATCAGGACTGTAGAAACAACATTTCCAGGAGGATTAGGCAGTCCGAAAGCGGCATGCACCATGCAGTGATCGTCACAGTAAGCACCATGCTAGTGCGTTGTGCAAACAGGAACTACAGCATGCTCTGCATGGGAGACATGAGCCCTTCCCCCCCCCCTGGGACCCACTATGAAGAACCCTGCATGTCTGTCACACCTGGACACAATGCCAGAAGTCACAGTCACAAAAAGGGGCACAGTTTAAGCTAGTGGAGTCTGCACTCACCTGCTCCCCTGGTCGAGCATACAGCATGGTGTACTGTGGGAGGATCACATCCACCAACGCCATATTCTCCTCCATGGTGAATGGCTGGACCCTCTCCACAGACCTGGACATGGTGCCAGAGGAATCACAAGCAGCAGTAGTGTTGTGGAATGCAAGGATGTGCAGGCAAGTGCTCTCTCAAGGGACCTGGCTGCCTTATATCTTCCTTGCTGGCCTGTTTCATTTACAGGAGTACAGAGTGATTGGCTCAGTCACATTTGCATCCTACGTGTCGTCCAATCATTTTAAAACTACCCCAGTGATAGGCTTTGCATGGTCTTAAAATTGAGCATGATTTAATGTCAACAACCACATTGCAACAAAGTAAATTGTCTCCAACCGACTTCTGCTGGCCACATGATGCAAAATTCAAACCTGAAACTCGGTCTCCATGACAACCAGCATGCATTTAGGCCCCTATACTTGTCCCTCATGTGTCCCCTATGGCAATCCTATGTCACTACACAGGTACGGTGCGTCCCACAGCCCTAGGGCACCCCAAATGCATTGCAACGGACCGTACACGCGTGTGTACGGTCCCTATCACTATGGGGGTGCTCGCATACGTGTACGCCTTAGTAGTCCAGACCGTACACACGCGTGTACGGTCCGTATCACTATGGTGGTGCTGGCGTATGCGTACGCCTTAGTGATACGGATCGTACACGCGTGTGTACGGTCCGGACTACTAAGGCGTACACGTACGCGAGCACCCCCATAGTAGTCCGGACCATACACACGCATGTGTACGGTCCGTATCACTATGGCGTACGCATCCGCCAGCACCACCATAGTGATAGGGACCCACACACGCCCTCGGAGCATATGTACGGTGGGATTCACACCTGACAGTGGTGACAGGCGGCACACAGGAATGAATTGAGCTGTCATACATGGCCAAGGCTGGACATCAAGGCATCGTTTGTGCAGAACTACATGTGTCGGGCACAGGTGGGTCAGGCTGTGATGTGGCACCATACTCCTGAGGTGTGAAGCTAATTACAGTATGATGGGCTGTGTACACATGTCACGTGTGATGGTGCCCTATGTGCCACACATCCCCTTCACTCCTTTGACATGTGTGCATGTAGTACTGACTTGGTGGGCCATGCGTCACTGGCATGGCACAGTCACCGACACCCGCAAATGTCCCCTGATGCCAGATACACGGAATGTTACCCCTGACAAGTGAATGCCCGCGTTGCACGCTGTAGCTATGTCATGTGTGTGTCATGTGTTCCCATAGGTTTGCTGTAGGTGTTTGGTCAAATGCATCTGCTGTTGCTGCAACCAACATGTGTCTGTGTGTAGATGGGCATGGCACACTGTTACGCACACCAGCACACATGTGTAATCCGACGTAAGGTGTGTATGTATGCATCGACACGGAGTTTCAAAACAAGGACATATCTGCATACTCTCAATGTATGTGTGATCAGTCTTGACATGTAATCCTTCATGGCAAGGTGTGTGGTCTGTCTTTTTTCTATGACATGTGACCTTTGCCTCTAGTGTTCCGCAACCTGTCTGTACAATAAACATCCTTCCTCTGCACATATTTGGATGTCTGTAACTCCTGTAATGCGTCTGCCTGCTCACTTACACTGGCCCACAGCTAGTTTCATGGCATGGCATAATGAGGTTGAGAATCAACGTTTGTAGCTGGCTCTTGGTAGGAGTGTTACATGCCTGGCATACGTGTCCAGGGCATATTGCACAGACCTGACTCTGTATGGAGCATATGTGTATTGCCTGTTGAGCATGTGCTCTGTACATTGACATTGGTGGTGTACTGTACTCACTCTTCGTTGTCCCTTCTAATTCACTGCAGGGCTCCGCCTCTCCTTCGACCAATTCTGGGCTTGGCTAACATGCAGGAAAATTACTGTGTACGCCGCTACCGCTTCCCCCAACGTTTGATTGTGGGCTTGACGACACGGCTGGCAGCACACCTCCAACCGCTACACAGGTATCCTGGTGCACTGACACCCAAGATGAAGGTGATGGCAGCCCTACATTTCTTGGCCACGGGTACCTTTCAACATATCATTGCCCATGTCGGTGGGATGTCCCAAACCATGTTAAGCCATGTTCTGCATGATTTTTTAGAGGCCATGTTGGAGCACCTTGATGAGTTCATTAAATTCCCAACTCCTGAGCAGTTGACAGCTGTCAAGCATGAGTTCTATGCCCTGGGAGGGATGCCCCATGTCATTGGGTCCATAGATGAAACACATGTGGCTTTGGTACCACCACAGGCACAGGAGGTAGCCTTCCGTAACCACAAGCATTACCACTCCATTAATGCCCTTGCGGTGTGTCTTGCCAACATGGTGATTTCACATGTCTGTGCTCGTTTCCCAGGATCAGCACACGATGTGTACATCATGAGGCGTAGCAGGGTGCCTGAAATGATGCTGCAGCTGCGCAACGAACGAGCATGTATTGTTGGTGGGTATACTCTGGCAGTCCTGTATTTAACTTCATCTTCCTGTCTTACTGCTTCTCCTGACCCACTGTTGTCCATGATGTTTCCATGTAGGGGACGCTGGCTATCCCAACATGGCTGATCACGCCTCTCCGCAACCCCAGCACGGCTGCTGATCACCGCTACAAGAACGCCCATGGGCGGACCAGGCGAGTGATAGAGAGGACGTTTGGCCTCCTGAAGAGCCCATTCCGTTGCCTCCACAAGACCGGTGGCGCACTCCCATATGCACCAGTGAAGGTCTGCAAGATATTCCTCGTGTGCTGCATGCTGCACAACATGGCAGTGGAGAAAGCTGTGCCACTCATCCTGGATCCAGATGAGCAGGACCATCCACCCGTGGAGGATGATGGGCTTGGGCACGAGGCAAGTGATGTGGAGGAGGAGGAGGCGGTAGAGGACATGCGGAGTCGGCTCATACGCGACTTCTTTGCTTAGTGGTGAGTTCCAGTGTCTGAGTGTGCACGCATTTGGCTGTGTGTGGCATGTGTTGCAATGTGTGAGTCCATCTGCATGTCTTCCAAGTGAGTCAGAGGTGTGTTTGGATGTGTCACTCGAGTGATGGTGCAATAGAAGAATGTTTTTCCAGAGTCATCATTGTCACCTCGCATGTTGACAACCTAATATGTGTCGAGTACATGCACATGCATGCGGATGTGCTTCTTTTGGCCGACTTCTGGTGTGTCTCCCATCCACAGGTACTTGCGCATGCTGTCTGCTGGTGGCATTGTTGTGCTCCTGCTATTCCTCATGAACACAGCAACATGTGCTGAATCAGCTTTACATGCACGGACAAGTTCGAAAATCTCCTTCGGGTAAGGGATGCAGCACGGCTTTTTGGGAGTGGTATTTGTTTTGAATGTGTGTGCACTGCTCCTGTTCATGTTTGGATACTTCACATACATGTAGATTCACCATGGGGCACATGACCTGGAGCAGAATTCACCTGAATTGATGGTCAGACTTGGTGACAGTCATCTGTAATGGGATTGTGATTGAGCCATCAATGTGTGTAACACTGGCCTCGGAAACATACGGGTTGCACCGGGTTGACATGGTGTGTGAATTCCCCATTAGGGGCTCAATGGTGTATAGCAGGCTCTCCGTGAGCAGCAGGGGGTGTTTAGCTGTAACCCGTCACTTGTGTGCCAGTGCCAGTGCCATGGATTTCCAGCATCTGTGGTGGTAAGGGGGGTGCCAGTGTTGGCCCCACGTGTCCAGCCACATGACCTGTGTATGTGTTGACAGAGTTGCATTAGCATTCCAAAACACATGAGTAATAAAGGTGTCCCTCTGCCTCCAAGGTGCCTCATCTCTGTCAATGGTGGTCTGTTGCCACTGTGCATGCGGCATGTCTGGCATTGTTCTCAGAGATGGTGCATATGAGTCTATGTGTAGAGTAGCAAGATGCAAGTTGTTTGTCAGGGATTAGATTCTGTATTGTGCATGATGTCCATGGCTGTGTAGGTTTTGTGGCATGTCAGTCTCCACGACGGCCACTGTGCCGCATGTGAATCCATTGTGTGTGTGTGTGCTATGTTGAACCAGACATTCCTTCCTTGACATACACCTTTTGCATGGTTCCTTCCTGAGATCCTTGTCTTTGTGTGCTACTTGTGGCATTGTTTCCTTGACATGGCGCATGCTGCTGCAGGCCCTGCTGCAAGGGCACCCAGTGTCCACGCAAACGAGCTGGTGTTCATCATGGATTGCTTGCTGACATGTGCTATGCTGATCAGCAGCATCTGTGCCTCACGCGGCAGCACACTCTGCATTATGCACAAGATCCCCAGTTCCATCCACCTCAAGGCAAGAGGGAGACCATCCCCCAGGTCAACTACGACATCCGTGTCTACTCCTACCCTGCACTCTACGGACATGTGCGTTAGAAATCCCATGATACTTGTCCACATCCAGGGTGCATCTGCACAGCTCTGCTACTACATCCGGCGACCAGGCCACATCAACGTCCAACAGAGATGGGGGGAGTGGATCACTGCCAGCTGCAGGATGACCTTCTCAATCCACGCACACCCTCAGGATGCAGCCCACAACCACAACACAACCTTGTGGCACTGTGATCCAACACCCAATTGTGCCATCCCCATGCATCCAACCTTGGCTGGCCCACCATTCTCCACATCCACCTGACTCAAGCATGCAGGACATGGTTCTGCCACGTGTCTACACATACCTGGGACTCCCACCCCAGGACACTCCACATGATCCCTGACCTCTGCGCATGACTGTTGCTCTTCTAAATAGGTCTGTAGGCACAGTTGTGCGGGCACCCCCTCAGCTGGTTGGGCCCATCACGGGTGAGTATGGTGCTCCATGTCTGTCCTGGATGGTACGTTGTGACCCATGTGTGTCCAGTGCCAGACTCAGACCCCAGGGTATGGATGTTTGGAGTTAATTGAGAAATCAGGCATGGTTTGACTTTACAACACACACATGTAGTGGAATAATGCAAAATGACGGCATCATCTTGTGATTGTGATGAATTTTATTAGTGCTGGGGTACGTGTTTGGGGGGGTGACAAGAGGTGCTTGGCGGGAGTGTAGAATCCAAAGTTCACAGGGGGAGTTGGTGTCCTTGCCATTGACAGTCATCAGAGTCTGTGCCACAGTCTTTGTCAACATTGGTCAGACAGTGACCAGCAAGGCCATGTGGCAGAGAATGTCCTTTGCTGCTGTGCTGCTGTTGGGCCAGAGGGCCAGGTGCCAGGCTAGGTGACCTGGGAGATGGTGATGTTCCGCTGACTCTCACGGTCTTTTCCGTGGACGACCCACCTTCCTGCGGGGACCCTCAGATGCCTGCCTTGACGATGCAAGGGACGCTCCGTCAGATGAATCCTCCTCCTCCTCCCTCCCTGTGTCTGGTGCTGCTCTACGCCTGGTGGCACAGGGAGGGTTTGCCAGGCTTTGGGCGATCTGACGGAGGGATTGGCTCATGTCCCTGTGCACCGCCAAGAGCTCTGCCAGTCTTGCCTCCATCCTGGCATGATGCTCAACCTGCAGGGTCTTCATCTCATTGAGGGTCCCCACTACCTGGGCGATGCCTCTGGAGTCACGCCGGTATGCGTCCAGGATGGTTCTGACGTGTGCCATAGCCGGGTCCTGAGCCAACTGGGTAGGTTCGCGCCTCCGCCGTCCTCCACTCCCACCACCCCTGCCCACTTGCGCCTGGCCTGCCGTTGTGGGCACATCGGGTCTCCGGGACCCCTGAGGGATTGCATTTGCGGTGTCGCCTGCCTCCTCCTGGGTGCCCGGAGAACCTTGTCCCTCGTGGACAGACTGGCTGTGTTGTTGTGTGCGGGCAGGGCTCCTGGGTGTCTCCTGGGATGTGGCAGGAATGGGGGTGGTGGTTGGCACAGTTGTACCTGACGCAGGTGCTGCAGGTGGTTGGACACCAGAGGGGCCAGGTTGGTCTGGGTCATCCACGGAGTGGTGAGAGTCGTTGCTGCTGGTAGTGTCCTCTTCACGCAGAGCCTGGTCCTGTGAGTCACCCCCCCCAGTGTTGGGGGGAGATCGATGACGTTGACCTGTGTGTGAGAGAGACAGTGTTAATTGTGTTACATGCGACATCCATGTTTCATTCTTTTTTGATTTGGCACAGTTCCTCTGGGTGGTTAGATTTGGCTAGCATTCCTCACACAGTGCACTTGTGCATGGGTATGTCCCTTGACCACAGCTTTCGACACTTTACCTATGTGTGACACAATCTTAGTTGATGCATATTTTGGGAACGCAGTCAGCAGTGTAGTGAGCGGGCGTAGCAAGCCATGCAGAGCCGCCTTACGTGTTGCACTGTACGTGGCCAAATGGTGTTTATTCCATGCTATTTGAGAATGCAGGTAGGTAACTTAACAATTTGTGACAGGGTTCTGACGAACACAGTGGGTAGGTATAGTGGGTGTAAGGTTCTGTTTGTGCCTGCATCACGGATGTACTCGTGCACAGATTGACACATGGCCTAGTGTTTTTCAAAGGTTGAAGGGGGGGTACTGCCAAACCTTGTCTACATACACCTGCTGACGAGCGGACATGGCCACACCACCCAAGGGTGATTTGGTCTCCCTCTGTCTCCCTTTCTCCCTCCCTCTGTCAGCCTCCTCCCACTGTCCATCTCCCTCTGTCTCCCTTTCTCCCTCCCTCTATCTGCCTCCTCCCTCTGTCCGTCTCCCTTTCTCCCTCCCTCTATCAGCCTCCTCCCTCTGTCCGTCTCCCTCTGTCTCCCTTTCTCCCTCCCTCTATCAGCCTCCTCCCTCTGTCCGTCTCCCTTTCTCCCTCCCTCTGTCAGCCTCCTCCCTCTGTCCGTCTCCCTCTGTCTCCCCTTCTCCCTCCCTCTGTGAGCCTCCTCCCTCCCTCTGTCTGTCTCCCTGTGTCCACCTCTGTCTCTGTCCCTCTCTCTGCCCCTCTCCCTCCCTCTGTGTGTCACCCTCTGTCACCTCAGCCCAGCTTCCTGGGCACACACAGTTTGCAGGTCTTGCAAAGGCCATTGGCTTGTTCATGTGGGTTTGTTTCTTCTCTGCCGGCACCCATTGGGCGTAGTGTCTGAGTCTGCGCTGCTGCTGTGGCGGTGTGTGCTGACACTCTTTCAGTGTGCTGTGTCTTCATTGGCTGCTGTTATGTGCAAATTGTGCCTTCATACCCATGTCGTCCTGCAACGCGGCCACCATTAGCAGGCAAAACAGTCCTGTGTGGGGACACACTGTTGGTATGGCTGTGCCCTAAGCCATATGGGCTGAGGGCATTATTGTGTGCTTCAGAGTTGCTCTATGTTAGTTTTGAGGCCCACCCTCCCGGCATCAGGGACATCCTGTCTTGTGTTGGTGTTTTGTGTGGCCTGTGACTTGGCATGGCCTTGCTTGGGGCATGGGGCATGGAGGCGCTAGTGGCATGTGTGTGTTTTTGGAGTGTGGTTGTGTCCGGTGCTGGCTTTGGGGGGGTTGCGTGCATGATTGGTATTTGGGTTGTATATGGCGTTCCCCCCATGTGAGGTGAGTTGTTTGTGTACTCACCAGGCTCTCGGACTCCTTCTAGTCCGTCTACTACCAACGGCGGCAGCGTGGCCATCACCTTCTCCTCCCAGGGATGGTAGTGTACCGGTCTGCGGGGCGGCCCTCCTCCAGTGATGGTTGTGCTCGTCCGTCATTTTGCGGCGGACCGTCCTCCGCAGATCGTACCACCTGGCTTGGCACTCATGCCTGGTCCTTCTGGTGGCCCCAACAGCATTCACGGAATTGACTATCCTCTCCCACATGGCAGTTTTTTCTGATATGCTGGTCCGTCTGACCAATGTTCCAAAGAGCTGTGGCTCGACTCTGATGATTTTGTCGACAAGGGACTCCAGCTCGTCCTTTGTGAACTTTGGATTCTTGTTGGTGGGCATGGTGTGGCGTGTGGGTGTTAATGGTTGTGGGGGTGGGGGTGTGGATGGGTGTGGGTGTGGATGGTTGTGGGTGTGCAGGTGTGTGTGTGTGAATGTGATGAGGGTGTGTTTGTGATGGTGGTTGTGTGAAGGAGTGCAAGTGTAAGGTGTATTGATGGTTGAAGTATGGTGCAGTGCGTTGTCTCTGGGGTCTGGCAGCAGTGGATCTGTTGCAAAGGATCATGGTTTGTGTGTGTTGGGCCTTTTTATTGGTCCATTTGTGGGTGTGGCTGTGTTTGAACTATAAGGAGTGGTAGTGGTTTGGGCCTCTTTTTATCTGTTTGTCAGTTGCAGGTCAGTGTATAGGATGTATTTGGCCTTGTTGGATCTGTTTTGTGGTGTTGTGTGCCTCGGATTGACTCTCCTTGTGTTTTTTTGGTTTGTCCTGGTTCAGTAGGAGTGTTTTTAGCATCTGTACGGTGCATACATGGGCCATGTTGTTGTACAGTGCTGTCCTTTGCTATGGCTTAGTACGACTCGTACATGCCCGATGTTGGGTGGGGGTGCTGGTGTGTTGGCCTGGGGTAGGGTGCGTACGAACACGGGCAGGGTGTTGGTCCACACCGTACATCGGTGGTGGTGTTTCGCACCGTACATACAGGGGGAGCTGGGTGTAGGGTCCGTACATACACGGGTGGGGTGGGGGTACGGTCCGTACATACACGGGTGGGGTGGGGGTACGGTCCGTACATACACAGGTGTGGGGTACGGTCCATACATACATGGGTGGGGTGGGGGTACGGTCCGTACATACACAAGTGGGGGTACGGTCCGTACATACACGGGTGGGGAGTTGGTACGCTCCATGCATACACGGGTGGGGGTACGGTCCGTACATACACTGGTGGGGTGGGGGTACGGTCCGTACATACACGGGTGGGGGTACGGTCCGTACATACACTGGTGGGGTGGGGGTACGGTCCGTACATACACTGGTGGGGGGTACGGTCCGTACATACACTGGTGAGGTGGGGGTACAGTCCGTACATACACTGGTGGGGTGGGGGTACGGTCCGTACATACACGGGTGGGGAGTTGGTATGCTGCATGCATACACGGGTGGGGGTACGGTCCGTACATACACTGGTGGGGTGTGGGTACGGTCCGTACATACACTGGTGGGGTGGGGGTACGCTGCATGCATACACGGGTGGGGGTATGGTCCGTACATACACTGGTGGGGTGGGGGTACGCTGCATGCATACACGGGTGAGGGTACGGTCCGTACATACACGGGTGGGGGTACGGTCCGTACATACATGGGTGGGGAGTTGGTACGCTCCATGCATACACGGGTGGGGGTACGGTCTGTACATACACTGGTGGGGTGGGGGTACGGTCCGTACGTACATGGGTGGGGGTACGGTCCGTACATACACTGGTGGGGTGAGGGTACGGTCCGTACATACACTGGTGGGGTGGGGGTACGGTACGTACATACACTGGTGGGGTGGGGGTATGGTCCGTACATACACGGGTGGGGAGTTGGTATGCTGCATGCATACACGGGTGGGGGTACGGTCCGTACATACACTGGTGGGGTGTGGGTACGGTCTGTACATACACTGGTGGGGTGGGGGTATGCTGCATGCATACACGGGTGGGGGTACGGTCCGTACATACACTGGTGGGGTGGGGGTACGGTCCGTACATACACTGGTGGGGTGGGGGTACGCTGCATGCATACACGGGTGGGGGTACGGTCCATACATACACTGGTGGGGTGGGGGTACGGTCCGTACATACACTGGTGGAGTGGAGGTACGGTCCGTACATACACTGGTGGGGTGGGGGTACGGTCCGTACATACACGGGTGGGGAGTTGGTACGCTGCATGCATACACGGGTGGGGGTACGGTCCGTACATACACTGATGGGGTGGGGGTACGGTCCGTACATACACTGGTGGGGTGGGGGTACGGTCCGTACATACACTGGTGGGCTGGGGGCACGGTCCATACATACACGGGTGGGGAGTTGGCACGCTCCATGCATACATGGGTGGGGGTACGCTCCATGCATGCACTGTTGGGGGTTCGGCGCGTGCATCCGCGGCCGGGGGGCGTTTTGCGCGTACATGTGGGGTCTGTGGTGGGGTGTTCGGCGCGTGTGCGGGCACGTGTCTCCATGCTTGTTATGGGAGTTCGGTCCGTACGCTGTTATTTCCATACAGTTGTGAAATCGAAAGGAGGGGAGTGATCGTACTTGCGCGGTCGGACTTCATTTTTCCGAATCGTACGGTAAATCGTCCGGGGATGTGTCGGACACAATTTCCGACCCGAGGACGTGTGGGGAAATTTTCCGGATGTGATTCGTATGGAGTTTTTCCCATGCGAATCGTACTTGGCAGTTTGTACGCTTCTTGTACGATTCGGACAGAAAAAAGTCCAGATTCAATTCGGACGGGGGAAATTTTTCCAGGATCCGAATCGGCACCATAGTTGGAAACGCAATGCTCCTGAGAAATAAGACCAGAGTTTCACAATTAACCCGATTGCTATTTCATTCACGCACTTTCACACAAGAAAATGTAGTACATTCACTCAGAATCCTGTCTTTTCCAAGAACAGCGAACAGTCTGTCCTACCACAGAATTATGACATACGTTGACAAAGCAGCGCTTACCTCTACTTTGTCCTTCTAACAAGCTCAGAGAACACCTGCTACCTTTTCAGTGATAAGCGTTATCGGTATGCCAATTGGTTTCCTGGTACTTAAAGACCAAAATTTTCACAGGTACCCTTCGCTATCATTCACACTTCTCTCACACAGAAAATATCACTAATGACAACACACGGCGATGCTACCGAATCGAACCCAGACAATGCGCCGTGCAACTTCAGTTGTCACACGTTTTTCCCGTGTACCTACGGGCAACCACAATCCCGTCTTTCCCGAGAGCAGCGCTTACCTCTGCTCTGCTACGGAACTGTTACCAATTCCCGACTTCCTACATCCCAGAAGTTGTGCAGACAACATAAAACTCAATACGACTTCAACATATAGTGTTAGTACATATATCAATACCAATCAATAATCAATAAGCTATATACATGCCAAAAATCATTAAACCAAAACAATAAAAACCATCTCTAGCTACCAGAAAAGCTGGTGCAGTTCGGGTTTCTCAATTTTCCCCTATTACCACGGACAGAGTGATTTCGCAGTCACACACACACATACACATCATACGCTGGTGGGGCCCATAACACCAACATTCATTCTATCAATCTACCCGCACCTACTCAGAAGGGGGAAAACGTCGATTCCGAACCACACTGCTTCCTTGATGGGAACTTTATCACTCTCCCTATCCTATCAAAACTTCACTTCACTTCCCATCAAGAAAATATAGGTCAATGAATCCTTTAGTTGGGATTGGCTTAATGACTCCTTAATTCTCTAAACTTAATCAAAATTACATTTCAATGAAAGAACAACCCGACACATGAATTCAATTAATATTTCTTTATCTAAATCAAATGCAGGTTAAATCCTAGTTAATAAATTTCATCTTTTGTCATATTTACCTATTCTGGCTATTTGTCGTATTCTAAGTCAGAATCTGGTCCTCAGTCAAATCGTCAAAGTTCTGTTCAATCATGCAGAGTCACCGTCCTCTCCGTCAGCATAACATCAGGATACTGGCAATGACGTTCAAGAAGTGGCGACAATACTTCTCTAGTCTACTATTATTTATACTAAAAATTACATTCCAAATGTTGCAAATGACATTTTCAGTGATTCTCATTGGACAATCAAAATACATTCTAATGCATCAGGAAACATTCAATGTCGTTCCCACATATTAAAAGTTCCAAAACGAATGTATGGGAATATTAGCAATCCATAGTTCAGGTTGCAACAATTTCTGTTGAAGGGTTGGCCTTTCGCCCAGGGTAGCCTTGATGGGCACAGTGATGACAGTTCACCGGCAGGTCGCAGCTGCTGAAGTTTGCGCAGGCGCATTTCTCCTTTCCCTTCATTGATATTACTTCGTCGGCAGCCATTTTATAGCAGGCCCAAATGGTCAACTTATGCAAAGAAACACAAAACATAATTAATACATTGAAATGGTTAAACAGTGTTATTTCCCTTGCTAATACCCATATGTGTGAGCATTTATCTAGCCATAAGCAACGTTCAAAGCCATTAATACTCGTTTATTTAAGCATTAACATCACATAAGCAACGTTTATCCTATTAATATGCATACGAACTTAGTTTACATGTTATTTTAGCCATGCAAAGCAATCCCACGTGTATTCTCTCGGTTAATAAGGTTGATTAGTTTTCCATACAACCAACTGTTAATTATTATGATTAATTATTAATCGTTTTAATACAAACATACATAAATGGATTGGGTACATAAAAGGAAAACATTTTACCCGCTCCATCAATACTCCCTCCACTCACACTCCATCCATTCTTTCCCCCACCTCAGCTTTTTAGGTCTCGGCCTGATGTAAGCAGTGCATGCGCTGCTCTCGTCTTACGAGGCTTCTTGTAATCGATACAATTCCAGAAGCCGCGTCCCAGCTCCGCCTTCAGTTTTGATTCGTGTGCGTCGTTTGGCATCACAAATTATGCCGAAGGCAGTGCAATGATTGCATGCAAGGCATGTCAATCGCTGCTTTTTGCCACCCTGTCTCCTTTTAGCCACACCCAGCAGGATTGGATCTCTTACCGCGGCGTGACACTGTAGGTATATTATTAGCTTGCCACACTTTTTTTTGTATGCTTGTTTATTCTCTGCCGCCATGATGGTAAGCGTATGCCTCTCTTAATTATTTATTTTGTTCATTGCACTGCGCGATACACTTATGTGTCGTCGTCCCCACTTCTGTGTCGTCGTCCCCACCATCATCTCCCATACCGCCACCCAGCCTCGGTGTACACCTCCAGCGCCGCAGCTACCGAGCGTACCGTGTAGACTCGGCCCGCCGTACATCCAGCTCGGGCTCTCACATCCTTGGATCCACAAACAGTTCGCCAGCCATTAATGTACATATGGCCTACTCTGAAACTTGTTTGGAGGGCGAGGAAGGTTTTCACGGCGGGTCATCTCATTGAGGTATGTGCGTGGTATTTTGCTGACAGTAGGTGTGGGAGTCAGCCCGAGCCGTGGGCAGCAGTGCAGGGGGGCGGCAGACAGAGAGAAGCTCACGCCAGTCCTGGCCTGGTCAGTGTCACTCGCCTCCATCGCATAGCAGCCTGGGCTGAAGGAGTCTCATTCTCTGGTAAGTACCCGCTTTGTTACGGAGAATACTCATCTGTATTTTTTCACTGAAAATAAGTGTTAATACAGCGAATTTCTGTTTGCCAACTTTTCCTGCGTGAGTGTGGAGCTGGGAATGTGTCATGATATGCGGTGGATTCATACATCTCAGTGACATCTGTAATTCCACAATATGCTTCTGGCCAAAGAAATAAACATGCGCCGCAATGAAAATAAAAACGAGAATAGACCGATGGAGAACATTTTAAGACGCACTTTCCATTTTAAGGTGTACTCACCGTTGGATAACAGAGATTCCACTTGTTATGGAGTCTGCAGTCCAAAGCACGGGGCGTCCCACATCACACACTGATGGTGTGCACCGTGCACTCGAGGCTGCTGGTAATGAGTACCTGATCGATAAGGCATCAGTCCGTGCATATCGATCATATGAGAAGAGATCGCGGGCATGGGCGGGGTCAGGAATCCGAGGCGGGGTCAGAGAATCCTTTATGGTATGGGTTCTGTTAGCATCATCTGCCTGTCACACAACCCTTCACTCTGTCCGTCACACAAACCGTCACTCTTCCGTCACACAACCCGTCACTCTGTCACACAACCCTTCCCTCTGTCCATCACACAACTCGTCACTCCATCCATCACACAACCCTCCCCTCTGTCTATCATGGGATCCCACTCCTACCCAAACCCTGCTTGTGTCAACAGTGCATGCACCAGGCAGACCCCGTGGATAGAGTTAAAGCGCCTCTTCTTCTGACACTGAGTTTGTTTCTTGGCGCTATACTACTTCCATGTGGGCTTCCACTCTAGTGCCTTTCCCTGTGCAGCACAGCCAAGCTGCCTGTTTCCTGCAGTATGAATGAGATATAACCTCTTGCCCCTGTACCCCTTCCGTGGTGCGGTGGCGGGGTGAATCTCCCTCATCAGTATGGGTGTGAGATATAAACTCTTGTCCCTGTATCCTTCTGTGGTGCGGTGTGGGGGTGAATCTCCTTGTCCGGTGTGGGAGTGAGATGTAACCTCTTTCTCCTATACCCCTTCCGTGTTGCGGTGTGTGGGTGAAGCTCCCTGTCCGGTGAGGGTATGAGATGTAACCTTTTGACCCTGTACCCTTCCGTGGTGCTGTGTGGGGGTGAATCTCCCTCACCGGTGTGGGTGTGAGATGTAAACTCTTGTCCCCGTACCCCGTCCATGGTGCGGTGCAGGGGTGAATCTCCCTGTCCGGTGTGGGAGTGAGATGTAACCTCTTGACCATGTACACCTTCCATGGTGCGGTGTGGAGGTGAATCCCCCTGTTCAGTACGGGAGTGAGATGTAAACTCTTTCTCCTGTTCCCTCTCTGTGTTCTGTGCAGTGCCCTGAAGCCAGCTATCTCTGGGTGCCACTCAGTGCCATGCCTCTGTGCTCGTGTGCCTCGGGCGCCCTGTTAAGGACGGCGCTAAGGGCACCGGGTGCAGCCCCCCCTGAAGATTAAGGCCCCTCGCCCCGGTGGAAGGAGAGGTCACACTAATGGCTCACTTGCTTCTTGTGAGCATGCACAAGGTGCCCTCTGTTCCTGAACTCTACACTACACAGAGTCTGGCCTCTGGCCTTTCGGCCTGCCCCCTCCCTGGTTGTGTGTATTGTGTCTTATACACTTGGGCTGTGTACCTCGCAGTTATGGGTATTGTGCCCTGTGCTCATGAGTGCAGGACGCCAATGTCCAGTATTTATATTGATAGTTTAGTGTAGCGGGTATGAGCCCCCGTGGGCGTCAAGGCGCTGGTGTGATGTCGGGAACAGAAGACAAATGATGCAGGTAAGATTCAGCCGAGTTTATTGAAGAACACCCTATCCAATGACGATGGCGCAGGAACTGCCAGTTCTTGGAATCCTCTCCACGAGAGCACCCGAGGACTCTGACAGTGACCTCATTGTCACATCATCACACTTCTCCCTTATTATACAAAGAAATGTGAAACAGAACAAAAGCAACAAATGAAAGAACACAATGAATAGCAATGATAAACAGGTGAATTGCGAAAATAGCAGACACAAAATCTTTGAGATAAGCAGGTTTCTTGATCACTCTAACACTACGCCTATGTGCAGCTGATACTCTTCCAGAAGAACCATACAAACCTGGACTAGAAGAAACACCTGCAACTGAGAGTGGTCTTGACCTGAAACAGGAAGTAGGGTTAGATATACTACAGGCAACAGAAACTCTGCTTTTGTTCCATATACGACCATCATGAGTCTTGACAGCATTTTGAAAACATTCGATTACTTGTAACTCTTTGGTGAACTTAGACCATTCCGCACACCCCTTGGGAGCGCTGATTTTCACAAAATCACCAACACCGACCTCCACATCTCTCACACGCTTATGAGAGTCAAAATCCCTTTTTCTTTTGCATTGAAAGGCTATCTCTTTCCCTCTCCACAGACCAGGGGAATTGTCCACACAACCCTTACTCCACTTCATCCACCCAGGACACACAAAGGTGAAAGGTGACCTACCTTTGAATAGTTCAAAGGGCATTTTCCCGGTAGAGCTATGAGGAGAGAATCTATAGCCCTGGAGTCTTTTGGACAACTCTTTTTTCCAGTCTAGGCCATTCGCTCTGGCTAATTGAATGCCCTCCTTTAAGGTTTTGATAACCCTTTCAATGGCACCATTGGTCTGAGGGTGATACAGAGCTGATTTTTTATGGACAATTCCACACTTCTTCAAAAATAACTCTGTTTCATGAGAACAGAACTGCACGCCATTATCAGTGAGCAGTTATCTGGGAAAACTTTCCCTCTTAAATACACCCTCCAGAAACCTAATGATTGCTGACGAAGAGATATCCTGCACACACGAAACTTCAACCCACCTGGAATACAAATCCATGAGCATGATGACATAAGGTGCGGCATGCTCACTCCTTATGGGTCCCAGGATATCAATTGCAACTTCTTCCCAAGGGTATTTGGGTAGAGTTCTGCAAACCATGGGAGGTTGACTAGTCTTGAGCCCCTTATCAGAGAAGCACACTCCACACAATCTCTAATCAAGCACTCTACATTGTGATCAAGTGTGGGCCACCAAAAATCTCTTCGGAGCCTGCCCTTAGTCTTAACAATGCCCATGTGTCCCTCATTGGCTAATCTTAAAATTTTACCTCTCAAATTTTCAGGTGGAATTAATCTCGTCCCCCTCAACAGGAAACCTCTGTCAACAGCGAGCTCACCCCAGATCTTTTCCCAGCATCCTGAAAATTCCTTAAATTGGGAACCACATGTTGTACCAGAGGCAATGATGTCTCTAATCTTGACTAGGGTGGTATCCTTAATCAGCTCATCCAACCACTCTTCCTCGCTAATGGATCCCTCAGTCATGTCACACACATTCACTCCCTCTTCTAGGTCCAGATCATCACAGCAATCAGACTGAACACTGTCCAAATCAACAAGCCGGGATAGGCAATCCGCTGAAAAGTTACCTGCACCAGGAACATACAGAACAGTGAAGGAAAAATCCTGTAGCCCTACCACCCATCTTCTTATACGTGATGAGATAGAGTTGAGACCTTTCGGAGCAGAGAACTCCGCCAAAGGTTTATGGTCAGTTTACACACAAAATTTGATACCCCAGAGGAATTGCTTGAACCTCATGATGGACCAGATAACAGCCAATGACTCACGTTCTATTACAGAATAATTGCGTTCTGCATCCCTAAGACTTCTTGAGATACAAGCAATTAGATTCTCTTTTTGTGAGAAGTTGGCCTGGCATATGCTGGTCACTATTTATAGTGGCCACCTTGCACCAGTCCAATTCGACTCTTATGGTAGGTAGGTTTAAGACAACCTTTTAAAGAAAGCTATTCTAGTGGTAGCTGTGGAGAGCAGCCTTCAGGCTAAGTCTCAGAGGAATGCAAAGCAGCTTGTTTTACCTTATAATCTCTTGAATTACCAAATGAAAGGACACCACACAGGTATATATATCAAATATATATGTATTTATTACTAGACACACTCTACTAATCTCTTTATGAGATTAGAAGTCAGGAACATATGCAAATATCAACGTTTCACAATAAGTTAAGCAAAAATATGGCTGGGGCCCTAGGGGCGTACCAGACCATACACTAAAAAAGAGGTTTAGGAAAGTCGACTTGCAAGGGGACAAGGCATAGGGCCTGTAGAATCGCTGGGGCTTCACTAATCCACCCAAGGCAGGTAAGTAAAGGACCCACGGGAGACGCATGCAGTGTAAGAACACAGCCACGGTTTCCCTATTGATTTCAATGGAGCAAGTCGCGGTTGGATTTTTAAAGTTTAAGGGTACTTCTAGAGAGTCTACAAGCAAGCCACTTACAAGGTAAGTAGTTCGAGGGCCGACACCCACAGGAGCACCGGAGTGCACGAGTTACCTCACCCAGGGAAGCCGGGTGCATAGGTGTCTTTTGGTGTTGGGTCGCGTCGTCGTTTTCTATGGAAGCCAAATACGTTTTGCTGCTTGTGAAGACTGGAGAAGTGTCCGGTGGAATCGAAGGCTAGATTCAAGATGAAGAAGACCTGAAAGCAGAAGGGACAGTGTTCACAGTCACTTGCCAGGGACCCGGGGCCAGGCAGATGGATGCCCACGGAAGTCGGGTGATTTCAGGTGATCAAGGGTATTTTGACTCTTCAGCCACGAGGTCCAGGAGGTGTCAACGACAACCAGGAGCTGGATTCGGAGTGTCCCACAAAGTTTGCAGCTTACTGAGGTGTCGGCAACCGGATTGGAGCCACCAAGCCTTTGCAACAGCAAGTCTTGTGGTAGTTGAAGAAAGTCAGCGGTGCAGACCAGCAAGGTCTGAGGGACTCACCCAGCAAGGGTAAGTCAGGGCAGGCATGGAGCAACCAGGGGAGCCCTTTGGTTTGATGAGAAAGTCTTCAGGGGACCCACAAGCCAGCCCGCAGGGGATCGCGAAGATGCCTCATGAGGATTCACTTCACAGGAGCCCACGGCCACTCGGGACAAGGTAGGCCTCTGATTTTCAAGGGAAATCCTGCTGGAGGCTTGGACCACACGTGGTCCAATGCACAAGTTCATAGATTATCATAAAGGGGTTGCACGTGACAATAGTGCACTGTACCCGGGTATTGCTGTTCCTCATCACTCGTGGGGTCCACTCACCTCAGCTCTGCTGGGGACTCACAATGGCCATCGAAAAGTTAGGAAATCTACTTCCGGGCTGCAGGGACTTCGGACTCCAGCGGGAGCGGGAACGTTTGCGACCGTTGATTCAAGTTTTTGGTGCCTGCCAAGCAGGGGAGTCACTCCTTGACTCCAAGGGAGATTCTTCAGTCTTCCAAAGGTAGTGGTTGCTAGTAGGGTGTGTCACCAGTCCTGAGGCGGAAGCCGGGACTCGAGATTCCCATTTTTTAGAACTTTGCTGGTATTTTGCTGCTATAAATACTTTACTGAGCGTGTGTGTTTTAATTGTGATTTTAATACTTTTAATCGCGCATTTGCACAACCCAGGCTCGAACCTGTGAGATCGTCCTTTTCGGTCCCGCCATTCAGTGTGAGGAAAACGAGCTGGGCGAGCAGTCTAGTGCTCCGCCCCGCCCCCCGCCTGCATAAAAGCGCAGACCTATCACATCCCCGCTGATTGCTAGTAGGGTATGTCACCAGTCCTGAGGCGGAAGCCGGGACTCGAGATTCCCATTTTTTAGAACTTTGCTGGTATTTTGCTGCTATAAATACTTTACTGAGCGTGTGTGTTTTAATTGTGATTTTAATACTTTTAATCGCGCATTTGCACAACTCAGGCTCGAACCTGTGAGATCGTCCTTTCTGGTCCCGCCATTCAGTGTGAGGAAAACGAGCTGGGCGAGCAGTCTAGTGCTCCGCCCCGCACCCCGCCTTCATAAAAGCGCAGACCTATCACATCCCCGCTAATTGCTAGTAGGGTGTGTCACCAGTCCTGAAGCGGAAGCCGGGACTCGAGATTCCCATTTTTTAGAACTTTGCTGGTATTTTGCTGCTATAAATACTTTACTGAGCGTGTGTGTTTTAATTGTGATTTTAATACTTTTAATTGCGCATTTGCACAACCCAGGCTCGAACCTGTGAGATCGTCCTTTCCGGTCCCGCCATTCAGTGTGAGGAAAACGAGCTGGGCGAGCAGTCTAGTGCTCCGCCCCGCCCCCCGCCCCCCACCTGCATAAAAGCGCAGACCTATCACATCCCCGCTGATTGCTAGTAGCGTGTGTCACCAGTCCTGAGGCGGAAGCCGGGACTCGAGATTCCCATTTTTTTGAAATTTGCTGGTATTTTGCTGCTATAAATACTTTACTGAGCGTGTGTGTTTTAATTGTGATTTTAATACTTTTAATTGCGCATTTGCACAACCCAGGCTCGAACCTGTGAGATCGTCCTTTCCGGTCCCGCCATTCAGTGTGAGGAAAAGGAGCTGGGCGAGCAGTCTAGTGCTCCGCCCCGCCCCCCGCCTGCATAAAATGACTCCCTGGCCCAGGAAGCGCAGCGGACGAGCGCAGCGGGCGCGCCGCCGGCGTGCCGAAGGCGCGCCAAAGGCAAGCCCGTCTGCGCTCGTCCGCGCTGAGCCCGCGCCCATAGCCAGAACCCCTGTCCGGCTAATTAAAAACTCTTCATCAAGGCTTGTCTACAACCGCGGCACCTTATTGATGATTGGCCGTAACATTGACACAAAATATTGCCCTACTAGAGCCATGGAGGATGTCCTCCCGCTCTTCCCCCATCAATGTTCTAACTGTAAGCAGACCCTCCCCGAGATACTCTGGCAATCATTGCCTATCCTCAAGGTTCCACACGATACTATAGTGACAAATGAACTGCCCACCTTGAAATGCATGCTACTCAATGCCAGATCTCTGGTAAAACACAGCACTGAACTGGCAGAGCTTATCCTTGACTCCAAGGTCATGATCGCCTTCATAACTGAGTCCTGGACAGACGCTGCATCAGGCCCAGACATTGTCATCGCTACTCCCCCAAACTATGTCTGTCTTACACGGAACAGAGAAAAGAAGAAAGGTGGTGGTCTGGCCATTATTTATCATAAATCCCTTAGAGGGATAGTACAGCCAGACGTAACTGACCTAGACGAAGCGCTCATTTTCAATTTTATCCTCTCTGATCATCAGACTCTTAGAGGCTGCCTACTCTACAGGCCCCCTGGGGCCAAAGCACCTTTTCTCTCAGCTTTGAGTAGCCTGTTAGAAGAAGCTATTTGTGCCAGCTCCTTCACACTACTTGGAGATTTTAATTTTCATCTGGAGAATTGTAGGGACCCGGACACTCAAGATCTCCTAGAACTGCTACAGGGAGTAGAACCGAAACAACTAGTCCGAGGTCCGACTCATAAAGCAGGGCATACCCTTGATGGCATCTTTTCCAATATTCCTAACCTAGAGGTTACGTCTGTTCAACCGATCTCCTGGTCGGATCATGCTGCTGTTCATTTTAACAAAAGCCTTACCCCCCCCCCCTAGACTAAACAAAGCTAAATCTGCCCCTAAAATATTGAGGAAATGGAAAAACATAGAAGGCAAGACTTTAGAGGATCTTCTGAAAGCCTCTATAAAGCCCCCTACAAAAGACATAGAGGAAGCAGCCACAGACTACACGAGCTGGCTGGAGGCTGCCTCTATGCAACTTGCCCCCCCAACTATTATACATTCCACTCGGACAAGCCCCTCTGCCCCTTGGTTCTCTGAACAAGTCAGAGACCATAAAACCCGCTGCAAAAAACTAGAAAGACTATGGCGAAAAAATTACAAGGTAGAGGATAAAAAACGGCTTAACGCAGAGTTGAGAGCATACAAGGAGACAATTTGCATGGCTAAATGTGAGTTCTTTTCCAAACGTATCAAGGAAGCGAAAAACTCCCCTAAGGAATTATTCTACACAATCTCCTCCCTGGCAGCCCCCAAATCAGTAGAAATACCTCCTAGTCGCCAACTATGCGAAGATCTAGCCAAATTCTTCCTAAATAAAGTAGAGAAGATTTTCCATCCTTTGAACAATGAAAATAGGATTAATGCCTCAGACTCACTCACTCCAGATATGTATCAGGAGCCCAATAGTAAATTGGACATATTAGAGAACTTCCCACCCATTAGCAAGGAAGAGGTATTCAAAGGACTTATGAGAATAAAATCAGGCTCCCCACATGACCCCTGCCCAACCGCAATTGCCAAACTAGCTCCCTCCACCATCGCCTCGGGTCTTACCCCCCTGTTCAATAACATGCTGGACAGGGGAGAATTTCCCCTACTCTGGAAACAGGCCTCTATCCTACCCCTCCTAAAAAAAGACAATTTAGATCCCACAGATTGAAATAATTTTCGACCCATTGCCCGACTACCCCTCCCAGCCAAAATCATGGAGGGCTTACTAAATAGACAGCTCAGTTCCTTCCTGAGATCAGGAGAGAGACTGGACTCTTCACAGCATGGATTCAGGGCTGGACACAGCACTGAATGGGCCTTGATCAAATCAGCTGAAGACATCAGAAGGGTGCTGGACATGGGGGGTAGAGCCGCCCTGATCCTGCTGGACCTATCCGCGGCCTTCGATACGGTCCACCATAACATCTTGGTGGACCGTCTGAGGGCCAGTGGGATTCGGGGAAAGGCCCTTGACATCTTGCAGGCCTTTTTATCCGGCAGGACGCAGTTGGTGGCCTTGGGGGACTTCGAATCCGAGCCTTTTGTGCTCCCCTGCGGAGTCCCCCAGGGGTCTTCCCTGAGCCCGACTCTTTTTAATGCCTACGTCTCGACATTGGCACCAGTGATCAGATCCTTCGGATTTAATCTCACATCCTACGCGGACGACACTCAGATTGTGGTGTCACTGCGTCAGGGAGAATTGGATGGCACAGCAGACAGGTTCAGATGCTGCATGCGGGAGGTGAGCATATGGATGTCAGGAAACTGCCTGAAGCTTAATTCGGCTAAAACAGAGGTGCTACTGTTTGGTTCATGTGAGAACTTCTGGTCCCCTCGCTGGTGGCCAGAAGAAATGGGGGCTCCCCCTGCTCCGGTCTCGAAGGTAAAAAATTTAGGGGTCCTGATGGATGACTCTCTCTCCTTCAGGCCACATATCAACGCACTGGCCTCGACCTCCCATTATGCTCTCAAAACCATACGGAAAGTCCTGCCCTTTCTCCCAGTAGAACACAAGAAGACAGTAGTGACCAGTCTGGTGCTGTCCCGGCTGGATTATTGTAATGGTCTGCTGCTGAATGCTCAGCAGGGACTCTTGAACAAACTTCAAATCCTACAGAATGCAGCAGCACGCCTGATTACAGGCACCCTCAAGTTCTCCTCAGTAGCCCAGGACCTTGTAAAATTACACTGGCTGCCTGTTAGGAAAAGAATCGCCTTTAAGTCACTCTGCGTGATTTTTAAGGCTCTGCACGGCCTAGGCCCCCAGTGTATGACCCCTCTTTTCCAATGGTACAAGCCTGCCCGAGCTCTAAGATCTGCCGAACAGGGCCTGGCAGTAGTCCCCAGAGTTAGGAAAGCTCGTTGGGGAGGCAGAAGTCTCTCCCTGGGAGCCGCTAAGGCTGGAACGCGCTGCCTTCCAACCTTAGACAGATCCCCGACTTGCTCACATTCAGAAGGGCCCTTAAAACCTGGCTTTTCACACACTAACTCTCTTTCCCACGCCTCCTAGTGATCATTCAGCGCCAGGACACCTCCGGGTAACAGTGCGCTTTAAAAATGCCCAAAATAAATAAATAAATAAAGTGGAACGTCGAAGGGCCAGGATTCTTCTTGTAGAGCGTCGTCCAGGGATATCTGATTTGCAAGGTTTCCCTATCTTATACTAAAGGAAAGGGAGGGACTAGCTCTATGACCACTCCTCTGGGAGGGTCAGGGGAGTGGGTGGTTACACCCACTTCCCTTTGTCCAGTTTCTCGCCAGAGCAGGGGCAGGTAGCCACTGAACCAGTTTGAGCTGGCATATGCACAGAGGAGCCTACTGCTCCCCCAGTGCAGTACTTCAAAGCACTCTAAGAGTGCACCCACCCAGCCCCAATACACTAAATCCTGTCTGGAAGGTGGTGACACCTCCCTGTGACAGGATGCCTATTGTTGGGCCTCCTCCACTGCGGGTTTCAGTCAGCAGCAGGAGGGCAGCCCAGTGTCTGTGCTGGTGGCATCCATTTTGTGATGCCAGGGCTCTTTCAGATTTCTACCGTGTTTCCACAGTAGGTACATGTCGTCCCCTCTAGAAGGGTGGGATCATACTCCCACACCAGTTACTGGTGTGGGGGTATGATTCCAAGTTGTTTGACACCAAACACGACATGTTTTGATGCAGTTATTCCAAAGTTAGCATTTACCGCTAGGTTATAATGCACTTAAAAGTATATGTTTTAACCGCATCCACAAACAGCCACAGAGAATAGACTCTGCCAGCTGCAGAGGGGCCCTGCTCAGGCAGAGGCACCCCCTCACATTGTAAACCAAGCACCCTGCCCTCAGGATTGATAGGGCCTGCCTTAGGGGTGACTGATAGGTTTATATGTGTGTATGCTGAGATATAGGAACCTATACCTCAGTGAGGAGTGCTAACACTACCTCACCCAGGCTGCAGTAGCAGGCCTGTGGTGTCAGATTTAGTCTGCTTCCTGTCTGCACCTGCGCGCCTTGAAAGGTACTTTACCTATATATTTTGGCAGTCTACTTGGCACCCCGCATACCTACCTGCTCCCTGCTGACGAGAGGCAATTACCTCGAAACACGTGTCCAGGGATGGCATTATTTCACATACTCGTGGCATAGGCGTACTCACCGCTGCCACTACATTATCCAGAATTCTTTGGGGCTATTTGCTAGTATGACGAGCAGTGTCGCGACCCACTACGTAAACTATTTAAAGCTCTTTCGAGCGACTTTGGGCTGACGAGCCTGGTGTCTGCACCTGCGCGCCTTGAAAGGTACTTTACCTATATATTTTGGCAGTCTACTTGGCACCCCGCATACCTACCTGCTCCCTGCTGACGAGAGGCAATTACCTCGAAACACGTGTCCAGGGATGGCATTATTTCACATACTCGTGGCATAGGCGTACTCACCGCTGCCACTACATTATCCAGAATTCTTTGGGGCTATTTGCTAGTATGACGAGCAGTGTCGCGACCCACTACGTAAACTATTTAAAGCTCTTTCGAGCGACTTTGGGCTGACGAGCCTGGTGTCTGCACCTGCGCGCCTTGAAAGGTACTTTACCTATATATTTTGGCAGTCTACTTGGCACCCCGCATACCTACCTGCTCCCTGCTGACGAGAGGCAATTACCTCGAAACACGTGTCCAGGGATGGCATTATTTCACATACTCGTGGCATAGGCGTACTCACCGCTGCCACTACATTATCCAGAATTCTTTGGGGCTATTTGCTAGTATGACGAGCAGTGTCGCGACCCACTACGTAAACTATTTAAAGCTCTTTCGAGCGACTTTGGGCTGACGAGCCTGGTGTCTGCACCTGCGCGCCTTGAAAGGTATTTTACCTATATATTTTGGCAGTCTACTTGGCACCCCGCATACCTACCTGCTCCCTGCTGACGAGAGGCAATTACCTCGAAACACGTGTCCAGGGATGGCATTATTTCACATACTCGTGGCATAGGCGTACTCACCGCTGCCACTACATTATCCAGAATTCTTTGGGGCTATTTGCTAGTATGACGAGCAGTGTCGCGACCCACTACGTAAACTATTTAAAGCTCTTTCGAGCGACTTTGGGCTGACGAGCCTGGTGTCTGCACCTGCGCGCCTTGAAAGGTACTTTACCTATATATTTTGGCAGTCTACTTGGCACCCCGCATACCTACCTGCTCCCTGCTGACGAGAGGCAATTACCTCGAAACACGTGTCCAGGGATGGCATTATTTCACATACTCGTGGCATAGGCGTACTCACCGCTGCCACTACATTATCCAGAATTCTTTGGGGCTATTTGCTAGTATGACGAGCAGTGTCGCGACCCACTACGTAAACTATTTAAAGCTCTTTCGAGCGACTTTGGGCTGACGAGCCTGGTGTCTGCACCTGCGCGCCTTGAAAGGTATTTTACCTATATATTTTGGCAGTCTACTTGGCACCCCGCATACCTACCTGCTCCCTGCTGACGAGAGGCAATTACCTCGAAACACGTGTCCAGGGATGGCATTATTTCACATACTCGTGGCATAGGCGTACTCACCGCTGCCACTACATTATCCAGAATTCTTTGGGGCTATTTGCTAGTATGACGAGCAGTGTCGCGACCCACTACGTAAACTATTTAAAGCTCTTTCGAGCGACTTTGGGCTGACGAGCCTGGTGTCTGCACCTGCGCGCCTTGAAAGGTAATTTACCTATATATTTTGGCAGTCTACTTGGCACCCCGCATACCTACCTGCTCCCTGCTGACGAGAGGCAATTACCTCGAAACACGTGTCCAGGGATGGCATTATTTCACATACTCGTGGCATAGGCGTACTCACCGCTGCCACTACATTATCCAGAATTCTTTGGGGCTATTTGCTAGTATGACGAGCAGTGTCGCGACCCACTACGTAAACTATTTAAAGCTCTTTCGAGCGACTTTGGGCTGACGAGCCTGTTGTCTGCACCTGCGCGCCTTGAAAGGTACTTTACCTATATATTTTGGCAGTCTACTTGGCACCCCGCATACCTACCTGCTCCCTGCTGACGAGAGGCAATTACCTCGAAACACGTGTCCAGGGATGGCATTATTTCACATACTCGTGGCATAGGCGTACTCACCGCTGCCACTACATTATCCAGAATTCTTTGGGGCTATTTGCTAGTATGACGAGCAGTGTCGCGACCCACTACGTAAACTATTTAAAGCTCTTTCGAGCGACTTTGGGCTGACGAGCCTGGTGTCTGCACCTGCGCGCCTTGAAAGGTACTTTACCTATATATTTTGGCAGTCTACTTGGCACCCCGCATACCTACCTGCTCCCTGCTGACGAGAGGCAATTACCTCGAAACACGTGTCCAGGGATGGCATTATTTCACATACTCGTGGCATAGGCGTACTCACCGCTGCCACTACATTATCCAGAATTCTTTGGGGCTATTTGCTAGTATGACGAGCAGTGTCGCGACCCACTACGTAAACTGCTTCCTAGGGGTGGCATAATACATGCTTCAGCCCCTGGTAGGCCTGTGTGGTACCTATGCCCTTGGTACCTAAGGTACCATATACTAGTGGCTCATAAGGTACCACAGTATCCAATCACTAGTGCATCTAATATGCACACCAAGTTGTTTAGAAAGAACATAGAGCCTGGGGCCCTGATTAGCAGGGACCCAGCCAGACTATAGCCAGAAACCAGTGTTAACATCAGGAAAAAAGTGGGGGCAACATAAGTGCAAATCCTACTCTCCTACACTTTTCCATTCCTAGTCTGAATAAGTAAAGCACCTAAGCCTTTGCCACTTGCATCACACACAACCTTGGTGTCAGATGAAGCCTCAAAAGATTGTAAAAAGGGGTGCATTGTTTAAGTCTTGCTTCACATTAATGAACTCTTGATTACATTCAACACCCCACACAAATTCCGTGTCCTTCTTTAAGAGTTTCCTCATGTGGCAAGTTTTGCTGACAAAGTCCATTATGAAGCGACTGTAATATTCCACCATTCCCAAAAAAGATGAGAGTTCCTCTCTTGTTGCAGGCTCTTTCATTGTTTTGATTGTATCAACCAGCTCGTTCTTGGGCTGGATCCCAGAAGCAGTAATTTTATAACCTAAGTAACTTACTTCGTTGACTCCAAATCTGCACTTATCTGCTTTGAGAATAAGACCAGCGTCCTGAAGTCTTTGTAAGACCTGACGAACACGTAGGTCATGCTCTGTGTTGCTTGCCGCATAAATGATAATGTCATCCTGGTAACATTTCACTCCAGGCTGACCTTTCAGAATTATCGCCATTGTTCTCTGAAAAACTGTGGCCGCAGAAATCAAACCAAAAGGCATTCTTTTGAAGCGAAAAATTTGAAAAGGAGTCATGAAGGCTGTGAGATCCTGTGAACTTTCATGTAGTTCAACCTGATGATACGCCGACATCAGATCTAGCGTGCTGAAAACTTTAGCGTCCGAGAAGGTGGTGATCATCTCTTCTATGTTGGGAAGCGGGAATCTGTCGACCACCACCTCTTTGTTCAGTGCCCTCAAATCCACACAAAGGCGAATGTCGCCATTCCCTTTGCGCGCGACGAAAATGGGAGCCAACCAGTTTGTAGCTTTAACTTCCTCAATGACCCACAGTCTACCAACCTCTTGAGTTCATTTTCAACCGCAGTTTGAAGATGTATAGGGATCCTCCTTACCTTGGCTACTACAGGGATGGCATGATCCCTGAGTCTGATTCTGTGCTTGTAGCCAACAAGCTTCCCAAGTTTATTTTGAAACAAACCACTAAATTCTTTGACAAACTTGCTATCGCTGTGGTCAATATGATCAACCTGTACTTGTGGGTTTTTGCTCGGATGTAGACTGACCCCCAACTCCTTTTGGTGAGCCCTACCCAAAAGATCATCACCTTTGCAGGATACATAAACTTTACCAAATGTGGGCTTCCACAAACACCAATTGTTGCAGTAAAATACCCCAAAATGTCAATCTTGCTCCCTCCATACCCCCCAGGTTGAATATCCATTTCATGGAGAGACTTATCATCCGGAAACAAATTTAATAGCATTCGTCTCGAGATGATGGTGATACGAGAGCAAGAATCAAATTTCATCATGGTGTCCTTCGCGTCAATGCTGACCATCTCAGAGGGGAAACTAGGTGGGAAAAAAAACAAGGTGAGAAAAACACAAATTGAATTGCGAGCTTTGCGTTCCTTCTAGTCTTTGCTAATGCTAAATAACACTCTATAATAATATAGATGAGCAGGGCTGAATTACCGCTAAGGCTAAGAGAAATGATTAAGTCTAAGATTTGCTTCCACAGACTGTGCAGAAAATGAATGAAATGCAATCCTTGTGAAAATAGTATCACTAGTCATCAACCCGCATAGTTCAACACGAAATTTCCGCACTTCCTGCTTCAAATGGAGCGTGTGACATTCACTCTGTTTTGCAGAGTAAGACTCTGAGTCTCACACATCGGTGGTCTCCTTACTGTCCCTTAATCGCGCTCTGGTTGAGCAGAAAACCTTTTTTTTTATTTTCAAAAGCCAACTGACATCCCTTCGCCTGCCGGAATGCGCATGCGTGAAGCACACAACAATGGAGGGGGAAGAGTCGTTCCTCCCGACGTTGTGATGAACAATAAAACCCGGGCTCGAGGGCAAAAAGTCGTTCCTCTGAGCCCTTGAATAAAGAGACCTGAACGTACCTGGATGCAGATGCTAGCACGCACTGCCAACACAACAAAGAGAGACGAACTCCAGCCCCCGTAGTGCTGCTTGACACGATACAGTTGGGGAAACAGGTGCCGTTTGAACTTCCGAGACGGATCTCTGGCTCCACAACGGCTCGAATCACCTTGTGGACTCCGCAGTCAAGAATGTCAGCACAGGACATCGGAAACCAACCGTTTGAATCTCCAACATGGATACCTGGCTCCACAACAGCTTGATTCACCTTGTGGACTCCGCAGTCAAGAATGTCAGCACAGGACATCGGAAACTAAGATCACGCCTTGTTGGGGTGTAACTCTTACACAGAACCTGGAAAATTATTCCATCCTCGTCGCCAAATTGTGATGTCGGGAACAGAAGACAAATGGTGCAGGTAAGATTCTGCCGAGTTTATTGAAGAACACCCCATCCAACGACGATGGCGCAGGAACTGCCAGTTCTCGGAATCCTCCCCACGAGAGCACCCCGAGGATTCTGACAGTGACCTCATTGTCACATCATCACAGCTGGGCACAACTTAATCGAGATTTGCACGAAAGTCCAACACGGTCATTGTAAAAACACACGGAACACGTGTGAGAGCATACAGTGAACAAAAAAAGGTATGGAAATGACTGACAAAGAACAACAAATCTTGCCAGATCGTGGGCCGGAGAGATCTGAATCCCGGCTCTGATGATCGACGCACCAGTGACCTTCGGAACACCATGTTCTTCACACTGCACACTACATCCTTAGTCCTCTGCTCGCAGTACACCCAGCTTAACGTCCCATGCCTTGCATCAGGATACACTGTCACACAGTTTGTGTGCCTTTCCACGTGCAGCTTTACGTCCCGTGCCTTGCACCAGAACACACTGTGTGCCTTCCCACGAGCAGCTTCACGTCCTGTGCCGTGCACCAGGACACACTGTGTGCCCCCCCAAGTGCAGCTTTATGTCTTGCATGCACCAGAACACGCTGTGTGCCTTCCCACTTGCAGCTGTATGTCCCATGTGCACCAGGACACAGTGTGTGCCTTCCCACCACCAGGACACGCTGTGTGCCTTCCCATGTGCAGCTCTACGTCCCATGACTTGCACCAGGACCCACAGTGTGCCTTCCCATGTGCAGCTTTATATCTCGCATGCACCAGAACACACTGTGTGCCTTCCCATGTGCAGCTTTACATCCCATGCCTTGCACCAGAACACACTGTGTGCCTTCCCACATGCAGCTTTACCTCCCGTGCCTTGGACCAGAACACACTGTGTGCCTTCCCATGAGCAGCTTCACGTCCCGTGCACCAGGACACACTGTGTGCCCCCCCAAGTACAGCTTTATGTCTTGCATGCACCAGAACACACTGTGTGCCTTCCCACGTGCAGCCTTACGTCCCGTGACTTGCAACAGGACACACTGTGTACCTTTCCACCACCAGGACACACTGTGTGCCTTCCCACGTGCAGCTTTATGTCCCATGACTTGCACCAGGACATACTGCGTGCCCTTCCACCACCAGGACACACTGTGTGCCTTCCCACGTGCAGCTTTATGTCCCGTGCATCAGGACATATTGTGTGCCTTCCCACTTGCAGCTTTATGTCTTGCATGCACCAGAACACAGTGTGCCTTCCCACGTGCAGCTTTATGTCTCGTGTGCACCAGAACACACTGTGTACCTTTCCACGTGCAGCTTTATCTTCCCGGGCACCAGGACACAGTGTGTGCCTTCCCACCACCAGGACATGCTGTGTGCCTTCCCATGTGCAGCTTTACGTCCCATGACTTGCACCAGGACACACAGTGTGCCTTCCCACGTGCAGCTTTATGTCTCGCATGCACCAGAACACACTGTGTGCTTTCCCACGTGCAGCTTTACATCCCATGCCTTGCACCAGAACACACTGTGTGCCTTCCCACATGCAGCTTTACCTCCTGTGCCGTGCACCAGGACACACTGTGTGCCTTCCCACATGCAGCTTTATCTTCCTGTGCACCAGGACACACTGTGTGCCTTCCTACCACCAGGACACGCTGTGTGCCTTCCCACGTGCAGCTTTACGTCCCGTGACTTGCACCAGGACACACTGTGTGCCTTCCCATGTGCAGCTTTACGTCCCATGCCTTGCACCAGAACACACTGTGTGCCTTCCCACGTGCAGCTTTACCTCCCATGTCGTGCACCAGAACACACTGTGTGCCTTCCCACGTGCAGCTTTACGTCCCATGCCTTGAACCAGGACACACTGTACGCCTTCCCACGTGTAGCCTTACGTCCTGTGTCGTGCACCAGGACACACTGTGTGCCTTCCCACGTGCAGCTTTATCTCCCCGTGCACCAGGACACACTCTGTGCATTCCCACCACCAGAACACGCTGTGCGCCTTCCCAGGTGCACCTTTATGTCCCATGACTTGCACCAGGACACACTGTGTGCCTTTCCACCACCAGGACATTTATGAGGGGTGGTAAACCGAGAGCAGGGTGTGCCGCGGTGGCGTTACACGTGAAAAGCCCTTGTCTCTTTACCTTGTTGGTTTTTTTCCTCGCAGAGGTTACCTTTTCCCAATGGTGCAAAATCGACTTGACATAACTGTTCATCAGTTTCAGGGTGTTCCCTGGAGGTATTTGCATTAAATCAGCCCAGTCGAACTTCAAGTTGAAATTGGCAGGCCAGAAACTGACAGGGCAGGGGCAGGGAAAGAGACAGCTAAAGTGCAGCCACAAACCGACAGCAGCAGAGCGAAAGACGTAGGGGCAGATTTATAAGCCCTGTGCGTCACTTTTGAGCCGCCGTTGCATCTCTTTTGTGACGCAGCGGCGGCGCAAAGCCAGAGCCATGCTGCGGCAGATTTACAACGTGACGCATCTAGGGATATGCGTCACGTTGTAAAGCTTGCGCCACATGTGGGCGTACCTGCACAGGGGGGGGGGTGTTCCGGCGCAGGAACGCCTCCGAAAAGTGGCTGAGTGAAATCTACAAGTTTTCACTCAGTCACTTTTCCGGCCATGCTGCGTCAAATCCCTGCGCCTGCTTGAAGCAGACGTAAGGATTAACGCAGAATGTTAGGGATAGGGGCACCCCGAGCCTTGCTGGAGCTGCGTCGCAGTTGCGACGCAACTCCAGCAATGCGCCAACCTTACGCCGGCAGATGAGCTAATTAAACGTGAGCTAAAACAAACATTCCCTTGAATAAGTTGCAGAATTTACCCCATTGTTTGATTCATGATATCCTGAAACTCCCTGCTCAAAAATGCACATGTAGAACAATATGCTATCAGAGGAAATCTGCAACACTGTTTGATCGCGCACTTTGCGAATAATGTCGCTGTTGCACTGTAGATGTGAAGCATTAATCGAAAGTGTGCAATAGAAGCGAAAACACCCAAGCAACTGCTACTTAACGTCTCTGGATTTAAGATATGCCTTCCTCGTCACTGCGCTACAAACCCCCCTGCGCTGCCACCCTTCCCTGCAATAGGTCTCGCCTTTCATTAAGTTAAAGCCATTTGCTTTGCTATACAATACCATTAGCAAAGCAAATAGCTTTAAATTAATCAAAGGCAAGACCTATTGCATTTTCAATGCTTGTTTTTTATTCCCCCTCCTCGTGACCCAATGTGCTTCTATTGCTCTGCTGGCCCACTCTAGGTTCTTTTCACCACTTGCTCTCCCCTTATTCCTCTGTGGCATCCACATCCCTCTGGGGTCCCTTTACCAAATGGTTTATATGCTGCTAGGCCACTCCATTCTGCTGCCAAAGAAGACACTTTCACCCAAGTATTTTTTTTTGACTGACCATTCCAAGGGCCGTCCACCACCTTTAATCAGTAAAAAACACAAAATCGTACAAGCGTCAGTTCATCTTTGTGCACGTTTGAGCATATATCATAATGCATGTGCCAGTGGCAGCTGGTGACATTTGAAAGTGGTGAGGTTAAAAGTTGTGGATGAGTGTTATGTCTGGAGAGAAGCGAGTGAGCCCAGCCGGCAAAAGTTGGATCTGATGGGAACTCCCCCTAGTAAGCTTTGAAACAAAAGTAGCAATGGTGCATTTTAAAGCACATTTGAGAAAGAAAGGTTATACAGCAATTGTCAACATGGTGTCTTGAAACATATAAACACATTAAATACTGTCCCATATGCTTAGTACCTCACGGATTTATTTATTTTATTGTCTTTATAAATTAAATCTACTAAGAAAATACCAGGTCTACTTATGTGTGGTCTGATTGGAGACAGCAAGACATAACCCATAAAGGACATCCTTCAAGCCACTGGATGTCTCATCCAGGGAACTGTGCCTGAAGAAATCTGATCACTTCGCTTCCATACTGATAGATCTCTATTAGCTGGGGGCAACACAAGTGCAGATCCTACTCTCCTACACCCTTGCTGGAACACTACATCATCAAAACCAGCTGCATCATTTACAAAGTTTGTGAATGATGTGGCTGGTTTTGACGGTGTAGAGGGTCAACAAAGCCATCATGACCAGCAGCAATCCCTCTTATCTGGGCCGTCATGCTTGATTGAGCAACACAAAGGGCTCTCTTCCTCATGCAAGTTAAAGCAAAGTAGTTCAGGAATGTGTGGTGATGTGTTCCAGTTTATAGAATGCTTATGGTCTATGATGTCATTAGGAATGTTTTCTAGGGCGATCTTTGAATGTTAGTGTGACAGTTGTCTTCGGGGCTTCGGCGGTGCTTGGGACGGCTCTCTGTATGTCACATTAAATCTCTTACATGAACAACTACCGTTTTGCTCCTTACTTCACTTGGCGACAGGACGGGATGTGTTTCTACACGTTCTGCATCGGACTCTACTGTGAAGCGGTATGACGTGAACTAATCTTCCGGAAAAATTTCAAAGGTTCCGGTATCTCTCGCTTCCTCAGCGAATTGAAACTGTTTCTTCAGCTAACTGTGAGTAATTTCATTTTCTTCCTTTATTGACTGCAATTTTACTAACGAGATTTCACGGAAAGAAACAGGAAAGCAAAGCAACAGAGAGCCGTGCCCGCATTTTCTTTATTTAACCAGAGCCACCTTGAACTTTAAAAAAAAAAAACCCCCGTCAATCGAAGCAGACAGATTTTGGGGCTACAAGAGTAATTTTAAACAAGTATTTCAACGCGCGCCGCAGCGGAAGCCTTACCGGATCTCGAGGTGCAAGTGGAGATCGTTCTACAAGCTACGTGAAGTCGGCTGGAACGCATCGTTGACACGCACGGTCTGCGTACGTCACACGCAGGAACATTTTTTTTTTTCTCTCACGTTTTCACAGCAACATGATAAGAATTTGTTGGAGATTACTTTCTGAACACGATTTGCGCTGACACGCACAGCTGTTGGGTGTCACTCTATTTGAAAGCAAAAACCAGCAAAATAAAATAATACAAGAAAATATACATATTTAAGTATCTCAAAGAAGAATACGTCAAGAGTCACACTTATAAGTGGTGTAGTTTTTTTTTAATCATTTTTGTGACATTTACAAGGTTGCATGTCTTTGAATGTTAGTGTGACAGTTGTCTTCGGGGCTTCGGCGGTGCTTGGGACGGCTCTCTGTATGTCACATTAAATCTCTTACATGAACAACTACCGTTTTGCTCCTTACTTCAGAATGCCATGATTCTGATGCTCCCCGTAAACCAACCAACTGACAATATGTCAAAGTAGCCAATCTTGGACTGAATATGCAATTAAATGACATAGTAGAGAGTAAGCAATATGTGGAAAGGTGGGCCCACAAAAAGGAATGCATTTTCTTGAGCAAGGTAAAGCTACACATGTTTTTCTCCAATTTTACTTGCTAAATGCCAGCTCTGCTGCACAAATTCAAATAAATCACACGCAGCCAAAGAAGCACACAGGGCTAAAAACTCCACCACCCAGGAAATAAAAAGAAGGCAAAAGGGGCTGCTGCAAATCATGATGGGAGACAGTAGAAATGTGTCTTTTGTCGCCAAACAAACACGCTGGCCACGCTGTTCTCGTTAAGCTCCTCATTGACACAAAAATAGCGACAACAGGGAATGGAACTGCCTGCTGGGTAGTTTGACTACAGCCTGCCACCAAGGTATGTTAAACAAACAAGAGCAGAGACAAAAAAAATGTTATTTGATATTTAGACAGAGAAGATAAGCCAGTCATGATTTTGGCACTTACTGCCATGTTCTTACATCCAGTCCTGGTTTTAACTCTTGCATTCTGGTATTTGTAGTCCTGCTGATAAGATAGTGCATGTAAAACCACAAGAAGCAGAATGCATAAGCTGCACATGGAAAATGGATACACTGGCTTGGAATGACTTGAAATCACTGAAACTTTACGGCCACGTCATGGACATATGAAACTGTGCAGCAACTATCGGCAGTTCATGTGTTTTGCAGTTTAGAAATATTAAAAGTGACAGAATATTGCACTCCGTTGAATATTTACAAACACACACACGCCCTGAAGTATTTACCACACACACTGAGAGCTATCTAGACTATCAGTCAGACACGTTAGTTTAAATGTGGCTGGGTGCCTACCTTGCACCGTCTCTGGGCCAGCATTTTCCTAGGTCCTGGACTCCAGGGGGGTGTTAGGAAGGGGCCAGTTTTTTTTAACTCCAGCACAGAGAACATTGTTACGAAAAAATGAACTAGCACCAGATGAGATGCAGTACTTACTACTACGCTCCATACATGTGTGGGACACTGCATGGAGGGCAGAAATATGAATAGCAAAGTCTCAGTCAGGCCTCGCCCTTGTAACAGTGTTTCCTACTCAGTCCTTGAGCGCTAAGCACAGGGCCTGAAAAGGGATCTGTAGAGAATAGCAAGGGATAGAAAATGGCCAATCACAGCATTGTTCCATAATAAAGACCTACACTGATTGCCCAGTTTTGTCAACACAAACCTCCCACCCGTGCGCTGTCTCACTATTAAACTAGGCCTACTAGCATCTCTAGAGCCAATCCAGATGCTACTCCTTATTTGTTTACATTTCCGAACAGCATGCGAGCAAAGCCAGGATTGGCTGGAGCAGGCAAAACCAGCGATCCTTAATAGACCGGGGAGACTGCGGCTATGAGCCTCAGCTCACTAGCACTGCGCAGGTAGGTGAGGCCTCAACTGCGCCTGTCGGGTTGGTCACAGAAAGACATCTGCCCAATCCAACATGCACATTTCACTGAAGTGCCGATCCTGCCAGCCTGCTGTCAATAATAAAGCCCAACCCTGCCCACACACTCATGATAGAAGAAAGGCACTCACATGCAGTGTGATCTGTGCACCCAACCCGCCCTGTGGCATCGGCTGAAATGAAAGCACCGTGACTGGGGGAAAAAGACAACTTTTACTTATTTAACATTATTTTTAGTATGGGTCAGCGGGGCAATAAATATAAGAGGGTCAACGCCCCAGGGCCCCAATGTAGAAACCGCCCCTGCATGGCATGTGCACATCTATGGAATAACACGGCCGCTGGCAGCGTCATGACCACATTCGTGTCATCGCACCTTGGGGCAGATTTACAAGCCCCTTGCGCCGCCGGTGCATCACATTGCGTGAAGCACCGGTGGGGCAGCCTGCCAAGTGATATTTACAAGAACAGGTAAAGTCACCCTGCGTGACATATCCTGTGCTTGTAAATATCCCCCGCTCACACAACACTTTGTGTGTTAGGGATGTGACATGGGTGTTGTTGTGGGTGTTTCCATGCAACACCCATGTCCACTGATGCATTTCCAGATTTACGAGAAATCATATATCTGGAAATGTGTCAGAATGCTACGCCCCCTAGGGGTGGCGTATCGAGGTGCAATGAGGAGAAATGTTTTCATTTCTCCTCGTTTTTTTCCTCTTTCAATGCGTTATGCATTCTACAGCACAGATTGGAAGAGGAAATCAACTCAATTGATTTTTTTTGTGCAGGAAGGTGCCCCTTCCTGCACAAAAACAATCTCCCCATGACGCAGGCATCCTTGCACCATGGTGCAAGGGTGCCTGCGATGGCGCATGGCAGCAGTTTGTGCGCCAGCGAAGGGGGAATCACAGAGATGTGACATATTGTTGTAAATATGTCACATCCCTGTGCTTCGAAACTAACGCAGCGCGGCGCAGCAAAATGACTTGCGGCACCGAGCTGCGTTAGTTTCTTGTAGATCTGCCCCCTTATTTTTTATTTTTTTTTAAATTTTTTTTCTGATGCTGCATATCGTTGTTTTAAGCATCGGTATTCCAATAGCTAAACAAGTTGAGACCTAATGGCGATGGCCACCATGGCATTCACATCTTCAAGCTGTTCAGGTTATGAATGGAGTTGTCTGTCTTAATGTGAGCGTGCTTTTCCCCACATATCCATGATTATCGGATAATAGCCCCAAAAAATTGTTGTTTTTGTGTTACTTACTGTACGGTTCCATGCATCTCCTCCACCAATAACCACACGTTCGATAGAGCTCATGTGTGCCTGTTGCTGCCTTCAGGAAGGGATGGCCCTAAGATCGAGAGGCCTCTCTTCCCACATCTGTATGCGTTGGCAAGAGGCCTCTTACCATCCTCGCTGTGTTTCTATGAAGGGCTGTTCCGGGCTGGTTTCCTGATTTGCACTTCAATTCAGAAAGAATATCACACATCTGGCCTTCAGATCTCCTTTGAGAGCTGTAAAATAGAGAGTGAATGGAGAGCAGTGGCGGACGGGCTGTTTATAACTCCATGGCGCCGCTAGCTGGAGGAAGACTTTGCCTACCCTTTCAATCCTTGTCTATTCAGTTTATAGATAGGAAGATGGTCTTAGTCAGACACCTCAATCCACTCCATCACTGTCCTAAAGGATTATACAGGCGAGGGTTAGTTTAGATCCTGGGTAGGAATAAATCCCCAAACCCAGTATATCACATGCTTTTTCTCGCACATTCTCAACACTCTCAGGGTCTATGGGTGTTCAAAGATTGTACCTGCCTGCAAAGTTTGTGAAGGTTTTCCTTTGCCTGCACAAAGACTTTTCTTCGGACAGTCAGTTCCTTTTGATCTTAAGCCAAGCCAAAAACGACCAAAAGAGTGTTGCTCGTTTTACTTCCATACTTCCTCCATTACTCCATGGTAGAGAATAACGTAGAACTATTCTCAGCAAGTTTATATTTTGATTAATTTTTCTACGCCACAATAGCGTTCTTCAGAAAATAAACACTATTTCTGCGAAGAACATCTTCTGCAGAATTATTTTATAGTGTTAAACAAGGATCAGTGCAACACAAGTTCAGAGAATGTCACGCTTTATTATGATGCCCCAAAGTTGCCTTTCTTTATGAACACAGTCAAATCCCTAAAAACACAAGATGAAGCCTTTGTGAAAGGTTTGAGTAGTGTCGAAAAACGACGGTAAAAAAAGATTAGTCTCGTTCCTTCCACAGTCATTTCAGACCATGCAAGCAACAAAACCGTTGCTTTTAAACCGCACAAAGATAGAGATAATCTTTTGTGACGTCCATTACTTGGCCTTTGGCAAACTTCCCGGATAGGCATAGCCTTCCATATCCAGGAATTAGACTGAGTTCGCCCTTATGTGGCACATTGCCAGGACTTCCCTTATGATCCACACATTGCCAGTTGTGTCCTTCAGAATGAATGGTTACTCATCCTGATGAAGGGTGAATAAAACAATGTTCAGCCAAAACGTACTGTTTACATGGTCCTTATGATTATCTGAGCACCGTCTTTGACACAGAAGAATGATTTAAGAGTGTCGTTGAGACTTCAGTTGTTTTGGTATAGAGGCTTCTTTTGTTCTGATTCAAATTATGGCTAATGTTTTAAGACTGATTACTTCACATTGAAGGTGCAAGTCAAGTTAAGTTGTCGACTTATGAACATTGTTATTTTACTGTATTTTTGTAAATACATCTTTTTATTTTAATTAAGCTTGTAGGCTCTAATAGTCCAAAGGCATCAATTCTATTGAGATTCGTACAGTGAAACCCATGTCCGTTATGCATTTTCAAATAATCATCTCCTTATGTATTTATATACCTAGCTTTAAGTACAGAGGAAGATTACGTCAAATCCCCCAGCCCAGTCCCACTGCACTCCATCTTCTTGTCAACCTACGCTTGTCTTCACTACTCCTGTGTCTTTCTTTTCTTAAGTTTGCCTTACCTCATGTGGAGCTGCCCTTGATGCATAGTCCAACTACGGACTGTAGTACCCCTTCTTTTCCCAACTTCTTAGCCCTCCATAATGTTTATTTTATTAAGTGGGTATAGTCAGATGGGTCTGAAGGCTCAAGATCAGGGTTATGGTGAAGCTGCAGACATGTTGACATTTGCTGCATTTGTATGTCAGAATATCATATAGAGAAATGTTGTTTCACATAAATATAGATAGAGTCCTACATATCGTTTGCAAAAATATTGTCCCAATGAATGTAAATTGTTCATTAATGTGGGTGATATTTACGACAGGGTATTCATACAAGAAGGGATTCTGATAATAACAATCTGATATCACACCACTCGCTGATTGTTTGAGGCAACAGCATGAAGCATGCTGATTTGTCTATAAAGTTAATGGAAGAACAATCCCAAAGGAATTTTCTAAAAATTCAAATCTCCATGGGTTTCTCTCCTGAGACTTTGGTGTTGATGCTTACAAACAGGATAAGTGTCAATACTTTTTGAGCCTAGTAGATATGTTGCTGTAGAAGTTGCTGAATCTTGATGCGTTCACAACAACAAACTACGGACAATATGTAGTTATTGGCAAAGATTGACATTGTGGATGCAAGAAATAGCCAAGCGCAACTGATGTACGGAAAATAGTGCAAAAATATGCAGATATTGCCTGTGCTTGCAGCAATACAGAATCACATATATGTCAAGACACTCTGAATCACCACAGTCATAAGCCTGGAAAACAAGGTTAGAAAACTGAAAAGGCGAAATGGTGCATGGCAGCTGTGCATGCCATTTTAGCAGTGGTGGCCGCTACAAAAAGAAGGTGGGGGTGGAGAAGGTGCAAGGGAATTGCAGAGGGGTTTCATAATAATTTTTAAAAAAAGGGACTTACCTGAAGCTGCTGGCCGACTCTCGCGTAACGCCTCAGTGTTCTTCCTTGTCCAAGCAGGCACTGGGACAGCATCACAGACTCCCTTTGAAATACCTGTGGTGCTCTCATGCTATTAGAGGAGCTCAGGGATTGACCTGGGCGGGCTCATTTTACGCTCTGCTCAGGCACAGAGTCTGTGCTGTTTCTCCAGCTCGGCTGTTCAATGCAGCGTAGTTGGAGAAACCTAAGGGCACATGTGTGTTTGGATGGCCTAAGACAGCAGTCCAAACACACATGCGCACTTAAGAGTGCACAAACCAGTCCTCCTCCCCCTCCCATAGCCCTGGTCCCACCGCTCCCCAAACACGCTAGCTCACCCAGCAGGTGAAAAATAAAACAATGATAGAATATCGTTTATTTTTCACCTGCTGGCTCTGAGCTAGTGGGGCAATGCTCCTCCGACATTGCAGAGGAGCCGCCCCTGCCCGTTGCGGCTCGGGGGGAGGGGGCCTTTGGGGAAATCGATTCAGCCTAAAGCCTATGAATTCCTGTGGCCGCTCACTTTATTCTGTACAGGGAGCTTTTGATACAGCAGGAGTGAAGTGCCGCAGCTACAGGGTCACTGATCTCTTAACACGTGTCAGGTGAGGTAATGTAGTCTATGTGCATTATTTTTACAGCATCAGTAGTCATTTTCACATTGTCCATCATGGAACAGGCAGTCACACAATTCCTTGTTTGGAATTTTCTTGCGTTCATGTCGTGTTTGTTGCTCCACGTGTTGCATGTCGTGTAGCATTACTTAGTATTCAATCTCGTGCACACACTCGGCTTGGACTCCCAATATCCTTTGATGAAGTTGTTGTAGGGTATTTAATTCGGATAACAGATGCATGCATGTTTGCCCTACATACTTGCTCACTATAAAACCGTCATGACCGATTTCTGAAACAGTTTGTTCTGCTCCCGTGTCCCCTTCTAAAGAATGAAAGTCAAATTACTCACCACTAAACTTTTACCTCCTTTGCTCTGGTCGGGAGTATCCATGTTCCATTAATCTTCTCTGATTTGTTAACTGTTGTTGTTCTTGCTGATATAAAATTAGTTGTCGGATCCCTTGAGATAGTTGTCTGGTCCTTGGTGCAATCCTGTCCTATCCCTGCAGAATTTGTAGGTGTTTGTGTGAGGTGTAAAAAGGCCCAGTCGCGCTCACTCAGCACTCTCCCTCAGAAGCGTTAGAAGCCAACAGCAACACCCACATCATCACACAAAAGATAAGAACCGAGTAAATGCAGTGGCAGCCACTTACAGACCACACACTCTACAACACTTTAATAGTTTGGAGCAATCTATGTTCGGTGTCCAAGGTAAAAAAGCAAACACAAGGAGACAATGGACGGAGCGCTGAAACTTTTCAGACACTCACACCCAGTCACAGATCTGGGTTGAATCCATCATCGTTCTTTAGCTCACTTCGCCACCCCAGTTCAGACACAGCTATATGCAAATCAGTCTTGAACCTGGGCCTCATGGGAACAGTCCAGCCTGAACTGCTAAGACATGTCTTCCCTGGACCAGAAACAAGCAACCAGGAACGGGTTTCGGGCTAACAGCCCTCATCAGCCAGGATAGCTTGAATCCAGTAGCAAAGTGAGCAAGGGACCCATGTCTAGGCATATCCTGCCAACTTAGGGCGAACAAAGCAAACACAAGGAGATGATTGACGGAGCACTGAAAGTTTTCAGACACTCACCCCCAGTCACTGATCTGGGTTGAATCCATCATCATTCTTCAGCTCACTTCACCACCCCAGTTCAGACACAGCTATATGCAAATCAGTCTTGACCCTGTGCCTCATTTGAACAGTCCAGCCCGAACTGCCAAGCCATGTCTTCCCTAGATAGGAAACAAGCATCCTCGGACCGGTTTCGGGCTAACAGTCCTCATCAGCCAGGCTAGCTTGAATCCAGTGACAAAGTGAGCAAGGGACACACGTCTGGGCATACCCTGCCAACTTAGGGTGAACAAAGCAAACACAAGGACATGATGGATGGAGTGCTGAAACTTTTCAGACATTCACCCCCAGTCACAGATCTGGGTTGAATTCATCATCGTTCTTCAGCTCACTTCGCCACCCCAGTTCAGACCCAGCTATATGTAAATCAGTTTTGACCCTGTGCCTCATGGGAACAGTCCAACCCAAACTGCCAAGCCATGTCTTTCCTGGACGGGAAACAATCATCCTGGGAGTGGTTTCAGGCTAACAGCCCTCATCAGCCAGGCTAGCTTGAATCCAGTGGCAAAGTGAGCAAGGGACCCACATCTCGGAATCCCCTGCCAACTTAGGGCAAACAAAGCAAACACAAGAGGAGATGTTGGACGGAGCGCTGAAACTTTTCAGACACTCACCCCTAGTCACTGATCTGGGTTGAATCCATCATCGTTCTTTAGCTCACTTCGCCACCCCAGTTCAAATACAGCTATATGCAAATCAGTCTTGACCCTGGGCCTCATGGGAACAGTTCAGCCTGAACTGCCAAGACATGTCTTCCCTGGACCAGAAACAAGCAACCTGGAACCGGTTTCGGGCTAACAGCCCTCATCAGCCAGGATAGCTTGAATCCAGTAGAAAAGTGAGCAAGGGACCCACGTCTAGGCATATCCTGACAACTTAGGGCGAACAAAGCAAACACAAGGAGATGATTGATGGAGCACTGAAACTTTTCAGACACTCACCCCCAGTCACTGATCTGGGTTGAATCCATCATCATTCTTCAGCTCACTTCACCACCCCAGTTCAGACACAGCTATATGCAAATCAGTCTTGACCCTGTGCCTCATTTGAACAGTCCAGCCCGAACTGCCAAGCCATGTCTTCCCTAGATAGGAAACAAGCATCCTCGGACCGGTTTCGGGCTAACAGTCCTCATCAGCCAGGCTAGCTTGAATCCAGTGACAAAGTGAGCAAGGGACACACGTCTTGGCATACCCTGCCAACTTAGGGTGAACAAAGCAAACACAAGGACATGATGGACGGAGTGCTGAAACTTTTCAGACATTCACCCCCAGTCACAGATCTGGGTTAAATCCATCATCGTTCTTCAGCTCACTTCACCACCCCAGTTCAGACCCCGCTATATGTAAATCAGTCTTGACCCTGTTCCTCATGGGAACACTCCAGCCCGAACTGCCAAGCCATGTCTTCCCTGGACCGGAAACAAGCATCCCGGGACTGGATTCGGGCTAACAGCCCTCATCGCCTGGCTAGCTTGAATCCAGTGGCAAAGTGAACAAGGGACCCACGTCTGGGCATACCCTGCCAAATTAGGGCGAACAAAGCAAACACAAGGAGATGATTGACGGAGCACTGAAACTTTTCAGACACTCACCCCCAGTCACTGATCTGGGTTGAATCCATCATCATTCTTCAGCTCACTTCACCACCCCAGTTCAGACACAGCTATATGCAAATCAGTCTTGACCCTGTGCCTCATTTGAACAGTCCAGCCCGAACTGCCAAGCCATGTCTTCCCTAGATAGGAAACAAGCATCCTCGGACCGGTTTCGGGCTAACAGTCCTCATCAGCCAAGCTAGCTTGAATCCAGTGACAAAGTGAGCAAGGGACACACGTCTGGGCATACCTTGCCAACTTAGGGTGAACAAAGCAAACACAAGGACATGATGGACGGAGAGCTGAAACTTTTCAGACATTCACCCCCAGTCACAGATCTGGGTTGAATCCATCATCGTTCTTCAGCTCACTTCGCCACCCCAGTTCAGACCCAGCTATATGTAAATCAGTCTTGACCCTGTTCCTCATGGGAACACTCCAGCCCGAACTGCCAAGCCATGTCTTCCCTGGACCGGAAACAAGCATCCAGGGACCGGATTCGGGCTAACCGCCCTCATCGCCTGGCTAGCTTGAATCCAGTGGCAAAGTGAACAAGGGACCAACGTCTGGGCATACCCTGCCAAATTAGGGCGAACAAAGCAAACACAAGGAGATGATGAACGGAGTGCTGAAACTTTTCAGACACTCACCTCCAGTCACAGATCTGGGTTGAATCCATCTTCGTTCTTTAGTTCACTTCGACGCCCCAGTTCACACACAGCTATGTGCAAATCAGTCTTGACCCTGTGCCTCATGGGAACAGTCCAGCCCAAACTGCCAAGCCATGTCTTTCCTGGACGGGAAACAATCATCCTGGGACCGGATTCGGGCTAACAGCCCTCATCGCCAGGCTAGCTTGAATCCAGTGGCAAAGTGAACAAGGGACCCACGTCTGGGCACACCCTGCTAAATTAGGGCGAACAAAGCAAACACAAGGAGATGATGGACGGAGCGCTGAAACTTTTCAGACACTCACCTCCAGTCACAGATCTGGGTTGAATCCATCTTCGTTCTTTAGTTCACTTCGACGCTCCAGTTCAGACACAGCTATATGCAAATCAGTCTTGACCCTGTGCCTCATGGGAACAGTCCAGCCCAAACTGCCAAGCCATGTCTTTCCTGGACGGGAAACAATCATCCTGGGAGGGGTTTCAGGCTAACAGCCCTCATCAGCCAGGCTAGCTTGAATCCAGTGGCAAAGTGAGCAAAGGACCCACATCTGGGAATACCCTGCCAACTTTGGGCAAACAAAGCAAACACAAGGAGATGATGGACGGAGCGCTGAAACTTTTCAGACACTCACCCCTAGTCACAGATCTGGGTTGAATCCATCATCGTTCTTTAGCTCACTTCGCTACCCCAGTTCAAATACAGCTATATGCAAATCAGTCTTGACCCTGTGCCTCATGGGCACAGGCCAGCCCAAACTGCCAAGCCATGTCTTCCCTGGACCGAAACAAGCATGCTGGGACCAGTTTTGTGCTAACAGACCTCATCAGCCAGGCTAGCTTATACCCAGTGACAAAGTGAACAAGGGAACCACGTCTGGGCATCCCTGCCAACTTAGGGCAAACAAAGCAAACACAAGCAGATGATGGACGGAGCGCTGAAACTTTTCAGACACTCACCCCCAGTCACAGATCTGGGTTGAACCCATCATCGTTCTTTAGCTCACTTCTCCACCCCAGTTCAGACACAGCTATATGCAAATCAGTCTTGACCCTGTGCCTCGTGGGGACAGTCCAGCTCGAACTGCCAAGCCATGTCTTCCCTGGACCGGAAACAAGCATCCTGGGACCGGTTTCGGGCTAACAGCCATCATCAGCCAGGCTAGCTTGAATCCAGTGGCAAAGTGAGCAAGGGACCCACGTCTGGGTATACCCTGCCAACTTTGGGCTGACAAAGCAAACACAAGGAGATGATGTGTATGCGCTTTCCAAGGTAAACATGTATCACCTGCTTGTTGGTAATAGTGCGAGCTGGACAAGTGTGTGGCAGGGCCTTTAAGTACAAGGAAAAGAACACACTGAGATAGCTGGAGCCCTTGAACACCCACTGTTCATTTATGAACCTAAAACGGGAAATGTCCACCAATGCAAACTAACATTGAAGGCTGGGCTCCACGTTGGCTTGCTAAAGTAGCTTATCAGTGATGTCAGTTTGCACTGTCTGAAATAGCCTGTTGTTTACACTTTTCATGTTAGAAATGACTTGGGGATGGAATGGCCTATGAGGAATTATAGAGAAGTATTCTGGAATGACTTGGAAGATGGTTCTCTTATAGCATGTTTATATTCCTTTAGAATGTTTCAACTGTTGCGTGACAGCAATGGCCTGTGTGCTAGCCTGATAGAAAGAGGGTGCTATTGTGGCATACTGTCAATGCCTTTAATCAGTGCCCATATGTCCTATCTGGGGTGGCCTGGGAGTGTCAAGAAAAGCTACAATAGAAGTACCCAAATGCAGCTAGCTGTAAACACAGAGCCTTCACAGGCAGACGCAGAGAGCAAGCCAGCAGTACAAGCCTGGGCTGCCCACTCATACCGCCCATGCCTACTGTAAGTGCTTACCGCTCTTCCTTTAAGCTTCTTGATGTTTAAGAACAAAATCCTTGCAGATGCTACAGCTATCTAACATTACCACTATAATTAACCAGAAGAGATCAGAGCCAAAGGATTGTTAGTTCTTTACATCTTGAAGTTTGCAGAATTTCTTTGTGTTTGATAAAAAAATAATTAGATGTACATCAGGGCAGTATTGTGCATCCTCACTAGTTTAGAGGATGGAAAGTAGAAGGTTTCTCTCCAGCATCAATGTCTATGAGCATGTGCAGCACATCAAAAGTGCCAAAAGGAAATTACAAAGAACAGACACCAGATTTGATCATTCATTTAGAAGTTTTTAAGGGTGTGATGGGGGAGGGTCTTAGATGTAAACACATATTGGATCCATGTCAAAGTGCAATCCAGTCCTGTCAGTGGTTACCTCTTGAAGTGTGGGGTGATGGTACCTGTGATTCTAAACCTACTACGAGTGGTGTAACGTAACTTGCGGGGGCTCCCCTGTAAAGTGCACGGAGGGGACCCCACACACACCGGACTGTCAGGAACTCTCAGGCCCGCATGTGCAGAGTGCTGGAGGGGGCCCCCTGGAGCTTGGGGGTGCCCCCACACTGCACTGGCTGCAGGGGCTATTGTTACGCCACGGCTAACGACTCGATCAGACAAGCGCGTGATTACTAAAGATTTTGAATTACACTGCGGAAAATTAATTTTATTTAGATTTTTTTTATGTAGGTTGGATTTACTTGACATAACTAGGCCATATTATTGAAAGTGCATCTTTAAATGCTGTGTGCAAGCATTGTTTTTCATTGCTTTTCAGAAAATTATCGAAATTGAGCTGCTGCCACAGTACCTTTAACGGACTTTTTTCTCTAGCTTCCTCAGCCGAAGGGATGTGTTTTGAGGTTGTGCTGAATCTTCATTGCTATGTCTGCCGTTATGGTCATGCAGAACAGTCCTTTGTATTACGTTTTGCTTCTTGTTTATTTCCTCTGTGTAATTAAATGGTGTGAGTTAATAGCCAATGCAAATCATATGCAAGTAGGGGTTCTTTAGGGTGGATCGGAAGCAAATAGTTTGATTAGTTTGCTGTACAAGTAAACATTTTTGTGCTGTGTTTTTACGTAAGAACATGCCATGAAAGTGTGTGCTGTCTTTGTCTAAAATATTATAAAAGATCTGCAGACATTTGGTAATTTAGAAGCTGATTGTGACTTGAAGAGAGCTAGTGATTTGGCAGACTTTAGGCATTTTTACATTGCACATTTAAAACCCTGCTTGCTATATTAAAGATTTGCAAGAAATAAGGGCATCCCAGTTCCCCCTTGAGAGCTTGGGTAAATATAAACGAAATATCAAAAGGCTGACAAGGGGATCATTCAAACCCTAACTCATGAAATATAGATTTGATCAACAATATTTACATAGAGATAGCTCTTCGTACTGTGCATCAAAGTGATAAAGAAAATAATGCAACACTCGGAAGAATAGAAGAAAACAAATGTTGATTACTGAAAAGTGTCCACTACTTGCTTTTTGAAACCAGTTTGGCTTTTGTCAACACACAAATAATTTTGCGATCAAGGGATTTGGTTCCATCGAACTATCTTCTTGTAAGAGTGGATCAACAGTACTTTTGGCCTTATCTATGGACTTGATGGGACAATTTTGGGTCATTTGTCTGTTGGATGCTGGAATTTGTGTAAACCCTCATTTATGTTCATGTCTTTTGTTTGACCTTTTAACTAAAAAACATTTGTTTTCTTGTATGCACCTGAGTATTGAATTATTTTCTTTATCACTTTGATGCTCAGTATTAAGATATATGTCTATGTGTATATTGTTGATCAAATCAGTGTATATTTCACAAGTTGGGTTTTGAATGATCCCCTTGTCAGTCTTTTGTAATATGATTGTTATTTTAAAGAGACATTGTTCATTTTGATTCTCTTTTGGCATTAGACATTTTGCTTGATTTCTTTCTTGCACGCACATGTGGTCCTTTTGTAATAAAGGAATTATTATTAATTTACTATTTGCTAATGTGCTGTGGCTAATTAATTTCTTAAATGACGCTTGGTATTTTTGACATTTTATGAATTTACTCATTCTAACTACCCTTTAATTTCTGTAATGATAACTTTTATATTTGATTACATCTACACAATTGAGAGCTGGAGAAGCCTATTGGTGCACATTTTTCCTTAATGATCTGGACTGATTATTTGAGCACTGAATCCTCCCTTTCCTGCAAATTGACACATCCAAAACATAATCGAGTTGCAGCATCAACGCCACCAACTGCTTTATATTTAATAAGTGGAAGGGGGCTTGCTTGAGGTGATCCAGGCCATCAGGGGTCACTGGACTCCAATTGTGACAACTGGAGTTTTGTACTACTGGTATCTTCGTTGCACTGCACTATTGAGCCCCAAACTGAAATACCATGTACTTTCCTCAATCACTTGACTCCCTTAATGGTAACTAGGCAAAACAGTCCAAGACTTCTATAAAGAGACGGTGCTGGTCAGACACTCAGAACACAGAAAACCACTATACCCCTTAATAAATCGATGTCCAAACTATTTTTGCACAAAAGAGCAAAGAAAAAAGTCAATCTGACATAGGGGCTTAATCGGCCATGCAGGAGTCTTTCCGTTTGGTCTATAATATATTGTGTTCTCATTATATATTGACATATGTACATAAAGTCTTTCCCTGAAAGAAAGAGGAATGGAGGTGAGGGAAGACTGACAATATGCTGCTGGGTCCCTTGATGGTCTATACTTCCTTTGACATGCATTCACCTATAGTGGCCGCCTACAGTCATGTTTAAACCAGTCTCTTAGCACATCTGTTCCTGCTTCATTTAAGCTTCAACAATATAAGCCATGTTTGCAATGTCTTCTAGAACGTATTTCTGTTATCATTTCTACCTTTTATGACCCTGTGTGTTTCACCCTTCACATCCTATGTCACATTTGGCCAGCATGGGTCCTAGGGAGAGATGCTGAATTTCTATTTGGACATAGCCACATCATTCAGTATGACAAAGATCACATATTGTGGTGATAGTGGTACCCCTGTCCCCAGTACCGATAGTGTGTCACTATATTTCCAAAACCCCTGTCTTCTTACAATACACAAAGCGGGCCTACCTCCCTGCCTACCTCCCCCTTACACTTCCTATAACGATCATCTGGGACAAGCCCCTCCACTATAGTCAGAGTATGGTCAGCACAAAGTGCTGAGACCCCCCATCGCTTAGCTAGTTTTAATTTCAGTTGCTTAAAATAGGAGTTAGGGACTACAATAAAAGTATTTTGTAGGACAAAAGCAACCTTTACTTAGCATTTTGATGATGAAGGCCTTTCCCAGCAGTGCGAGTTAGCGGGTTCTACATCTCTCCTCTTTCTCCTGGAACCTGGCTAATACTGTGCGTAGGTTGTGCCCATGAAGTATATACCATCTGCATGTGATCTCAATTCTCAGGTGCCCTTCTCTACTCCTACAAATGTTCCTTTGCGTCAGATAGTTATTCCCCTGTTGATTAATCACCAATGCAGTTGATTTAGATTAGTTGGTTCTATTACCTAAATATTCTTCTTATTCATTGAATACTTGTAAGTGCACAGGAATAAAGTATTCTGAGTTTTGTTATATATAAGACAACGTCATCTGCATAAGGTATTGTCCGGTGTTTTGTTTCTCCATCATTTTCAAATCACTTCATCTCTGGTGGTGCCTTTATCACACACATACCTCGCACTCCAGCTGAGTTTAAATTTATGGGAGAGCATACCATTGAGCCTTACTAAAGCTGTTGGATCCTAATATAGTATTTTTACCCATGAGCTGTATTACATATATATATATATTCACTGAAAAAACCATAGGTTTCACACACGTTATAGTTACGAATTAGCATTTAAAAAACCTTGCAAATTCACTTAAAAAAACCATAGGTTTCACACATGTTATAGTTAGCTGGACATTTCACTCGTAAAAAACCAATGAAATTCCCCCGTTATAGTTAGTGCAGGCAACTATAACTCACGCGACCGCAATCCTCTGCTGATGACGTCAGATATTACATCACTGTATTTGGACACTTATTTACCCATGTCTTCTTCCATTAATCTTTAGCTATACATATATTACAAATATTTATTTTTCATAAAGACACATATGTCATCAGTGATGTAATATCTGACGTCATCAGCAGAGGATTGCGGTCGCGTGCCGCGCGATTTAAAAAAAATAATTGTTTTTTTCTCCCTTGGGGGTCCTTCTGTGACCCCCTGACCAAGGCTAGGGGGTCAGGAACTGTCCACTCTGCCCCCTTTTCACGTTCTCCACTTTTTTTTTCATTCCCTCAGACTGCGAGAGACAAAATGGCGGCTGACACTTCCTGGTTTCGACCGATTCGAATGTTTACCGACATCTAACAACCAATTGCGCTCGCGCACGGCAGGGTGCGCGCACAGTGCGCGCACGGTGCGCGCGTATAGATATTGATATGCTTTTAAATGCTATTTTCTCAGGAAATCCTGAACAGATTTACACCAGACCTGCAAAAGGCACTTCCTTGACCTTATGGCTACCTCTCTGCCAAATTTCACGTAATTCTGTTCAGCCGTTCGGGCTGTAGCTGCGACTAAAGGTCCTATGGAAAAATGCATGGGGAAAATGCGTTTTGGGACCCCCCTTTTTCTCGGCCCCCGCTTGACGAATCACCCCGAGACTTTCAGGGTAGGAGCTGAGCGGAGCGCCCCATTAGTTTTGAAAATTTCGCGAGGATTCGTCAACCGGCGCCAGAGTTATTCAAAATAGAATTTTGAGATTTCCTATGGAAACTAGGTTGTAACTATAACTATCTACTGGCGACTGCCAGTAGATTATATATATATATATATATATATATATATATATATATATATATATATATATATATATATATATATATATATATATTCACTGAAAAAACCATAGGTTTCAAGGGCGTTATAGTTAGCTGGACATTTCCCTCGTACAAAACCCTAGAAATTCCCTCGTTATAGTTAGTTCAGCTAACTATAACTCACGCCCCCGCAATGCACTGCTGATGACGTCACATATTACATCACTCATGACATGGTCAGTGACATCACTGATGACATTTTCCAAACTTTTGGCCAACTCCGGTCCGCTCCTATCCTGAAATTTTCACGGTGATTCGTCAAGCGGGGGCCGAGAAAAAAGGGGGGTCACAAAACGCATTTTCCCCATGCAGCTACAGCCCGAACTGATAAACGGAATTACACCAAATTTGGCAAAGAGGTAGTCCTCAGTTTAGACTTGTGTCTTTTGCTTAAATGGTGTAAATCTGTTCAGTAGTTCCTGAGAAAATTAGAGTTAAAAAGATAGATATATCTGGGCGGAGCCTAACCACACATCTCATCGTGAGATCTGATTGGCTGTCAGTACTTCATCCAAGAAGGGTTGGCAGCCATCTTGGGACCAAAATACATGATAGCACCTCATTAAAAAGCATTGCAGTTAATAGAAGGTTTTAAGGCTCTAGTTACATTATAAATCATTTGTTGATGGTACCATACTCATTTTAGGAATTGTGGTGTGTTTTTCTGAAAATTACATATGTTTTATATATGTATATCTCAAGGTCGATGGAAGAATAAATGGGTATATAAGTGTCTAAATGGATGATTTGTTTTTGAAAAATTGATTGTTTAACTGACTGATTAAGTGTATCTTAGTGAATACATGGCTTAGTGAGTAATGTTTAAATGTGTAAATATCTGTATCAGTCTCTCACTTTGTGTATAAGTGGCTGCATGGGTTGGTGAGTAGCTACATGAGTGTCTATATAGGTTATTAGTTGGTTTTTTGAGTATCAGTATGAGTGTCTGAGTGTCTGTATGGTTCGGTGGGGGGTATTACGTAGTGCATAGGTGCATGAATGGGTGACTCACTGTTTGTATGTGTTGAAGACAGCATGTGTGCAGGACTGTATGGGTGGATGAGTGTGTGCATGGGTGTGTTAGTGAGTGATAGAGTGTCTCAATAGTGTCTTTATGAGTAACTACATATGTTTTAAACTAGTATATGTGACTATTGGTGTATATAAGTGAGTATATGTGAGAGTGAGAGATTGAAAGAGTTCCTGTATGAATAAGTATGTGTTTCTATAAGTGATTGTGTGATTGTTTAAAAGACTAAGTATGTGTAAGTTTCTGTAGAAGTAAGTGTGGTGGTGTGTGTATAACTGTATATGCAAGTAAATGGATGTTTGATTCTTTATTAGCATGAGTGACTATGTGTGTGAGTAACTCTATGGATGAGTGGTGTTGTGTAACAGGATGTATAGGTGTGTGAGTACATATGATGAGTGAATACATGTATGAGTGACTGTATAGGACTGTTGGTGAATGAGTGGATGTGTATGTGGATCTTAGAATTACTGAATAGGTTGTTGTAACTGGTATTGGTATGTCCATTGTTTTGAACATTGTAGTTTCTATTTTTGAATGTGTGTATCAAAGGTTATATTAGGGGAAGAGGAGATCTGCCACTCTATCACAAGGATGATGTCATCAGTGATGTCATTAGTGATGTCATTTGAGATGTCATCAGTGATGTCATGAGTGATGTCACTGACCATGTCATGAGTGATGTAATATGTGACGTCATCAGCAGTGCATTGCGGGCGCGCGAGTTATAGTTAGCTGAACTAACTATAACGGGGGAATTTCAATGGTTTTGTATGAGTGAAAAGTCCAGCTAACTATAACGCCCCTAAAACCTATGGTTTTTTCAGTGAATTTCTAAGGTTTTTTAAATGCTAATTCCTAACTATAATGTGCCTGAAACCTATGGTTTTTTCAGTGAACTTCAAAGGTTTTTTAAATGCTAATTTCTAACTATGCCTACAGAGATAGGACATGTGAAGAAAGAAGAAAAAACGCACAGAAAGAAAAAAAAGAAATGCAGAAAGAAGCAACAGAAGTCCTCAAAGACGAAGAAAAGTGCAGGAAGAAGGATAACGTGCAGAGAGAACAAACAGAAGAGCAGAAAGAAGCCTTGTTGCAAAATCATCCTGTACCCTCAACTTTTTCAGACGGATACTGGTGGTAACTGAGTCTGACTAACCTGTCCTAGAGCCAGTGCTATGTTAAAAGACACTCAGAATACAGTGAAAACACCTACATACACTAGGGAATACTATGCGTTGGGGTCCCTCTGTCATCAGCATGACCTCCTCTGTAAGACCCTAGTATATAATAGGGCAGGGGATTAAAACTACCTCTTAAAACGCGCCACAGGGCGTGTTTGCACATGTCACCTTAGGCCCCGTCCCCTCACTTCCCCACTGTGTAAACACGCCCTGTGGCCGTTTTAAGTTGGGAGATTAAGTCCCCTTGAATCCTGAGGGTCCCTAGGGTCCAACTAGACCACTAGGTACCTCCAGTAAGCACCACAGAGCTGTGTTGCAGAGAGATGTAAAAAGGGGCACGGCCTAGACCACCTCTCTGCAACGCAGCAGAGTGGTGCTTACTGGAAGCACCTGGTGGGCTAGTTGGCCCCCAGGGTCCCTCAGGATTGAAGGGGAATTATTTCCCCAACTTAAAACGCGCCACAGGGCTTGTTTGCACACGTTAACTCAGGCCCCGTCCCCACCCTTCACCACTGTGTAAACACGCCCTGTGGCCGTTTTAAGTTGGGAGATTAAGTTCATTTGAATCCTGAGGGTCCCTAGGGTCCAACTAGCCCACTAGGTACCTCCAGTATGCGCCACAGAGCTGCATTGCAGAGAGGTGTAAAAAGTGTCACGGCCTGGACCACCTCTTTGCAACGCAGCTCAGTGGTGCTTACTGGAAGCACCTGGTGGGCTAGTTAGCCCCCAGGGGCCCTCAGGATTGAAGGGAAATTTTTTCCCCAACTTAAAACGCGCCACAGGGCTTGTTTGCACACGTTAACTCAGACCCCGTCCCCTCCCTTCACCACTGTGTAAACACGCCCTGTGGCCTTTTTTAAGTTGGGAGATTAAGTTAATTTGAATCCTGAGGGTCCCTAGGGTCCAACTAGCCCACTAGGTACCTCCAGTATGCGCTACAGAGCTGCGTTGCAGAGAGGTGTAAAAAGTGGCACGGCCTGGACCACCTCTCTGCAACGCAGCTCAGTGGCGCTTACTGGAAGCACCTGGCGGGCTCGTTGGCACCCAGGGGCCCTCAGGATTGAAGGGGAATTATTTCCCCAACTTAAAACGCGCCATAGGGCGTGTTTGCACACTTCACCTCAGGCCCCGTCCCCTTCCTTCCCCACTGTGTAAACATGCCCTGTGGCCGTTTTGTAAGTTGGGAGATTAAGTCCCCTTGAATCCTGAGGATCCCTAGGGGCAAAATAGCCCACTGGGTACGTCCAGTAAGCGCCATTGCAGAAAGGTGTAAAAAGGGGCACGGCCTGCACCACCTCTCTGCAACGCAGAGCAGTGGCACTTCCTGGAAGCACCTGGTGGGCTAGTTGGCGACCAGGGTCCCTCAGGATTGAAAGGGAATTATTTCCCCAACTTAAAACGCGCCACAGGGCGTGTTTGCACACGTCACCTCAGGCCCCGTCCCCTCCCTTCACAACTGTGTAAACGCGCCCTGTGGCCGTTCTAAGTTGAGAGATTAAGTCCCCTTGAGTCCTAAGGGTCCCTAGGGTCAAACTAGCCCACTAGGTACCTCCTGTAAGCACAACAGAGCTGCTTTGCATAGAGGTGTAAAAAGGGGCGTGGCCTCAGAACACCTGTCTGCAACGCAGCTCCCTGGCGCACACTGGAGATACCTGTTGGGCTAGTTGGCCCTCAGGGACCCTTAGTATTGAAGGGGAATTAATTCCCCAACTTACAACTGGCCAGGAGGCACGTTTGCAGAGTGCTGCAAGGAGGGGGTGAGGCCTCCAGCACGATGCCGGTCTTTTATTCATTTTATTTTTATAAGAAGGAGGGCTGTGTGGCCCCCCTTCTTTTTCTAATTTACTGGCCCTGGGGACCCCATCCCCCAGGACCTGCACCCTATTTTTTTTTGTTAAAAAAAATAAATTTGGCCCTCCCAAGGCCTTAATCGGTCCCGGGGACCCCAACCCCCGGGTCATGGCCTTTTTTTTATTTAAATTCTTTAGGAGAGGGCTGTGTTGCCCCCCTCCTCAGGCCACTTATGGCTCCGGGGACCCCATCCCCCGGGGCCGGCCTTTGTTTTTTATTATTTTAAAAATATATATATTTATAGAAACACCTAGGACATGCTGGACAAACCGTATGTACCTATCACCATGACGATTTGCGTGATATTCATTAAAAGGCGACTATGCATAGAATGAATCCACATGGAATGTATTTACACCGCTAGTGAAGCTCTGACGTGTCTGACGCCCTACCGTGCCTAATCCCGGCACCCCCGCCGGTGGGTACTCTCCAAGTAAACACCCTTGTCGTTTATTTATACAAACATGGGTAGCTATTGACGGGCACATTTAATATACACGCACACCAAGCCATTCAAAGGGGATTCGACAAAAATTCGACCAAACTATGCAAGAAACCCCCCTCACGGTTAATAAAAAACACATCCACCGCCGGATGTGTAATACTTTTTATTTTACTCTCTGGAAAGGAGACGAACCTCACTTGAGAGTCACAGCGTGCTCCTGGCTGAGGCCAATGCTGTGTTACACCCACCAGTGCCCGCCGATTGCCTCACACCTCTGTGTTGTATTCCACCAGTTAGTGCGTATGCTATGACACTCTCTAGCCCATGTGCACTGTAACACCACCCCGTGAATATGTCATGCCACACTTGCCTTCGCATGGGTTATATTGCCCCATCTAACGTGCCTTCCTCGATGTGTATGTTATAACGCACAGCGCTATACCATACATATTACAATCTGGGGTCCATATCTTTGTCACAGTGCATATGCAACGTTACACTCCCCAGCACATATTTTATATTACAACTTTAGAGACTAGTTATATTACACAACACTGCCCTGTGCATATTACACTCCAAGGCGCATATCGCATAGCACGCGCTAGTGCCTGTGCTATCTCGCACACTCCAATGAATCTGTCATTGCGCACAATGTATTGCATATTATATTTCACGCCCGGTTCATCTTATATCACACTTTTTGGTGCATAGTTTATACCATATACTACATCTAGTTTTCATTTTCAATCGTGCTCTCAGGACTATGTTCTATATAACACTGCGTCCACCTACCCTTTTCACGGGCATTACATTTTGCGATGGGGGGTGGAGGGTCAGGGGGTGTTTCTGCCAAGTGAGCCCGGAGTCACAGTCACAAACGTCCTCTTCTTCCTGAATAAAAGTGAGATTATGCTGCATACTTGTTCATATTTTAAGTAGTTCGCACAGACACACATTTTAAAAACAATAAAGTTCCTAATACCCACCTTCTCTGAACAGTTAGCTTGCTGCCCCATCCACCTCCTCCCTATCCTCTGTTGTCTGAATCCATGGACTAGCCTCCTCCCTCCTGCCATGCATGGTCTGATGTGCTGCCACTGCCCTCCATTTAGCATAATGTACCAGTCCACTCCTCCTGCCCTCCATTGCCCAATTCTATGGCCCATCATTGACCTCCTGCTTAGCCTCTGTGCTCAGCTTGCTGCCCCTATTCTCCTTCCCCCTGCCCTCCGATGTCTTTGTGCATGCCCCTGCTCCATCCTTTTTGCCCGCTATGTTCCATGGACCTGCCACTCCTATCTACTCTGAGTGTTCTGTTGAGCTGCCACTCCCCTCCCACCTGCCTAGCATTGTCAGATGACTGTAACCTGTCCCTGCCACCTCCACCCTGCCTGTCCACATGCCATGCCCCTATCCCCTTCCTCCTGTCCTCCATGGTCCATTTTACTACCACACCCTTCTGCCCTCTGTGAGAAGTTGGCCTGGTATATGATGTTCACTAGTTAAAGTGACCACCTTGTACCATGCCAAGCAACCCTTATGGTGTGGTTGTAAGTCAACCTTTTCGGACTAGCTGCCCTAGTGGTAGCGTAGGCTAAGCAGTCTTTGAGGCTAAACTCGTAAAGCGTGTTAAGCCAGCTGTTTTACCAAATGCAACCCCCTTTTATACCAATGAAAGGACACCACACAGATATATATTCAAAATATATATGTATTTATTTCTCAAAGTAACCCCTAGTCTCTTTATGAGCACAGGAGCACAAATCGTCAAACAAGATTACAGTAGAATACACAGAAGTTGCACTTTATATGGATAGGCCCTGGTGGCCGCTCGAACCATATACTAAAATAGTGGTATAAGTACCACGAACAGAAAAGGGAAAAGGCCTAGGGCCTCTAGAATCGCTGGGCCTACAAGGAGCTAACTTCAGTTAGTGACCAGGAGGTCCCCGGGTGGCGTGTGCAGAGCAAATAGTCACACGCGTGCTCCCATAGGTTTCAATGGGTGCGTAAAAAGTACAAAGTTACTGCAAAGAGGATCTTCCGGATGGACTAGGAACTCAAGATTTGGAACACAGGCACTAGAGATGTAATACTACACTTGGGCACAGGAGTGCCAGCTTTACCTCACCCACAGGAAGCGGGTGCATAGGCCTCGAAGTGCGTCGGGTTTCTTCTATCTGTTCCGTGGAGCCTGAAGACAAAGATGCTGCAGGCGGTCGGTCCGGGAGAGATGCGGTGGATCCAAGAGTGGATCGGAGATGTTGAAGACCTGTAAGGAGAGAGGGGACAGTGTTCACAGTCACTAGCCAGTGACCAGGCAATGTCGGGTGCAAACAGGAAGAAAGGTGTAGCTTGTCTCTGCAGCCACGTGGTCCCTGGAGGTCGACGATGTCCAGGAGTCGGTTCACGAGCTGTCCCACGCAGGCTCTCGCTGTCGGCGGTGTCGGCGACTTGATCGAAGCAAACAAGCCTTGGCAAAAGCAATTGTTGTAGGAGATGAAATAAGCTGATGGTTCTGACCAGCAAGGTCAGAAGGACTGCTCCTTTGGAGGGGAGCAAGGGCCAGTCTGGAGCAACCAGACCAGCGGTGTATTTTGTGAAGTTCGTCGCCAAGATGGCTACTAGCCAGCGGGCCAGCAACCGGTTAGGCGCGTCGAGTGGCAAAATGCAGAAGGGCCCCACGCAGATCGTGGAGATGCTGGGGGGCTCACCTTTGGTGCAGATGCTGCTCGAGGGTTGGGCTTCTCAGATCCCAAAGCACAACTTGGAGGGAGCCTCGGTTGTTGCACTTGCAGCTTGTCGTCATCGTTCCAAGATGGCTGGCTCCACGTGTCTCGTTGCCTCCACGGGTCTCCTCTTTTCAGGGACTATGGATCGGGCGGTGAGAGGTCTGGAGGTCCAGGTCTTGTCAGTCTCTGGGCTCGGGCTCCGGCGGAAGGCGGCGGCAAAGCAGACGTTGATTCGCTGGATGGTGCTTGCGTTAGCAAGGTGGTCACTCCCTGACCACAGGGGAGATTTCCTTCAGTCTTCTGTGCAGCAGAATGTCGAAGTTCCCGTCTTCTTCTTAGTTTCAAGTTGATTCCAGGATGTCTGAAGTCTTAGGACACAGCTCCTACCTTTAAGCGGATTCTAGGGGTCGGACTACCTGCTAGGTCCCTCCCTATGGGTGGGACCAGGAAGGGAGGTGGTTACACCCCCAATCCTTTGTCCAGCTCGCCCCAGGCCCGGGACTGGTGTGCCCCAGGACCGGTTTGAACTGGCATATGCACTGAGGCTCCTTGTGAGCCACAGGCATGTCTGGTTTTACCCGGGTTTCAGGTACTGTACATGTCGTGTCCCTCTAGAAGGGTGGAATGCTAACCCCGTCGCCAGAATTGGCGAGGGGTTAGTATTCCAATTCATATGACACCTTACTCGACATGTTTTGATAAAGCCAAACCAAAGATAGCATTTAACCGCGAGGTTCATAATGCACTTAAGAGTATATGGTATGACGATATCTGGAAACAGTAGAAGGAAGTTGTTCCGACCACTGCAGACAGGCTCAGCTCATGCCAGAGCACCATCTCACATGGAACCAAGCACTCTGCCTTCAGGATTGTTAAGGCCTGCCATAGGAGTGACTTATAGGTTAACATGTGTCCCATTTAAGGTTAGGTATAGGTATACTACACCTAAGTAAGAGGTGATTACACCAACTTACCCCAGCTGAGTGATCAGCCAGTTGTGTCAAATTGTTAGGCCAAGCCTGGGGTGGCATAATACATGCTTCAGCCCCTGGCAGGCCTTGGGTACACCAATGCCCTGGGTACCTAGTGTACACTGGTACAGGGGCTGACAGGGTGATCCACTTCCAATTGGTTATGCACCTAGGGTGCATAGTTTTAATTTAGTAGAGAGAACAGCAGGCTGGGGGTCTGATTGGCAGGCCCACAGCCTCAATATGTCAAAAACCAGTGAAGCAAAAAGCAAAAATTTGGGGTGACCATAGGATAGCAGACCCTACTCTCCTACACAACCCCCCCCCCCAAACGCTGGGACATTAAACTAGCCTTGACCAGTCTTGTCTTCATGTCCTAAGTGGAAGTACCTGGAGAGACCATCTGCATTCCCATGGTCAGTACCTGGCCGGTGCTCCACTGTAAAGTCCATCCCCTGTAGGGAAATGGACCACCTAAGCAGTTTGGGGTTTTCACCCTTCATCTGATTTAGCCACAAGAGGGGCTTATGGTCGGTCTGAATCTTGAAGTGAGTGCCAAACAAGTATGGCCTCAGCTTCTTCAGGGCCCACACCACAGCAAAGGCCTCCCTCTCAATAGCTGACCAATTCTTCTCTCTGGGGGTCAACCTTCTGCTAATAAAAAGCAATGGGTTGGTCTTGACCATCTACATTAAGTTGTGACAGCACAGCTCCCACACCCAACTCAGAAGCATCTGTTTGGACAATAAACTCTTTGGAGTAGTCAGGACTTTTCAGGATAGGTGCAGAGCACATGGCCTTCTTCAGGTCATCAAATGCCTTTTGACAGCTTACTGTCCACTGAACCTTTTTGGGCATCTTCTTGGATGTCAGATCATTAAGAGGAGTCACAATGGACCCATAGTTCTTAACAAACTTCCTGTAGTACCCAGTCAAGCCCAAGAAAGCTCGAACTTGAGTCTGGGTGGTTGGAGGAGACCAGTCCTTGATGGATTGTATCTTACTCTCCAGTGGTTGAACTTGGCCTCCACCTACAAGGTGGCCCAAATATACAACCTTACTCTGCCCTATCTGGCACTTAGTAGCCTTGATAGTGAGGCCTGCCCTTTGCAGAGCCTCAAGAGCCTTCTTCAGGTGGATCAGGTGATCCTCCCAGGTGGAGCTAAAGACAGCAATGTCATCAAGATATGCTGCGCAAAAGTCATCCAACCCAGTAAGGACTTGGTTCACCAGCCTTTGGAAGGTGGCAGGTGCATTCTTCAGACCAAAGGGCATCACCACAAACTGGCAGTGCCCACCTGGGGTTGAGAATGCTGTTTTGGCCTTGGACTCCTCAGCTAATCTGATTTGCCAATAGCCAGCTGTTAAGTCAAATGTGCTAAAAAACTTAGCAGAAGCTAGTTTGTCTATGAGCTCATCTGCCCTTGGAATAGGGTGTGCATCTGTCCTGGTGACAGCATTGAGTCCTCTGTAATCCACACAGAACCTCATCTCTTTCTTGCCATCTTTGGTGTGAGGTTTGGGGACCAGAACCACTGGGCTAGCCCAGGGGCTCTCTGAGGGTTCAATGACACCTAATTCCAGCATTTTATGTACCTCAGCCTTTATACAGTCCCTGACGTAGTCAGGTTGTCTGTAAAGCTTGTTCTTTACAGGCAGACTGTCACCAGTGTCCACCACATGGGTACACCAGTCAGTTTGACTAGGTATCAAGGAAAACATATGTGAAAATGATTGTAGAACCTGTCTACATTCAGTCTGCTGATGGGCAGTGAGGTTGCCTCCAAGGGTCACTCCTTCAACTGAGCCATCTTCAGGGTTCTGAGACAACAGGTCTGGGAGAGGGTCACTCTCTTCCTCCTGTCCCTCATCTGTAGCCATGAGCAAGCCCATGTCTGCCCTGTCAACATATGCTTTAAGCCTGTTAACATGGAGTACCCTGTGGGGACTCCTGGGAGTTCCTAGGTCTACCAAGTAGGTGACCTCTCCCTTCTTTTCCAGGATTGTATGGGGTCCAGACCATTTGTCTTGGAGTGCTGCTGGGGCCACTGGCTCCAACACCCATACCTTCTGTCCTGGCTGAAACTCAACCAAGACAGCCTTTTGGTCATGCCAAGCTTTCTGTAAGGCCTGGCTTGCCTCAAGGTTTTTGGATGCCTTCTCCATATACTCAGCCATCCTGGAGCGGAGACCAAGTACATAGTCCACTATGTCTTGCTTAGGCTTTTTGAGAGGTAACTCCCATCCTTCCTTCACCAAACACAGTGGGCCTCTTACAGGGTGCCCAAACAACAATTCAAAGGGGCTGTAGCCAACTCCTTTTTGTGGGACCTCTCTGTAAGCAAACAGAAGGCAGGGTAGAAGGATGTCCCATCTTCGCCTGAGCTTTTCAGGTAATCCTTTGATCATACCCTTTAGGGTCTTGTTGAATCTCTCAACAAGCCCATTGCATTGTGGGTGATAAGGGGTGGTGAACTTGTAGTTGACACCACATTCCTTCCACATAGCTGTCAAGTATGCTGACATAAAGTTGGTACCTCTGTCAGATACTACCTCCTTAGGAAACCCCACTCTGGAGAATACTCCCAGCAGGGCCCTGGCCACCACAGGTGCTGTAGTGGTCCTAAGGGGAATTGCCTCTGGATACCTGGTGGCATGATCCACTACCACCAGTATAAATCTGTGCCCAGATGCAGTGGGAGGATCCATGGGACCCACTATGTCTATTCCCACTCTTTCAAAGGGGACCCCCACCACAGGTAGTGGTATTAGGGGGGCCTTTGTTGTGCCACCTGATTTGCCACTGGCTTGGCAGGTCACACAGGAGCGACAAAACTCCTTTGTATCTTCATTCATGTGAGGCCAGTGAAAGTGAGGGACAAGCCTGTCCCAAGTCTTGTTCTGGCCTAAGTGTCCTGCTAAAGGAATATCATGGGCCAAGGTAAGAAGGAAGCCCCTAAATTGCAGAGGTATAACCAACCTCCTGGTAGCACCAGGCTTGGGGTCTCTAGCCTCTGAATAAAGGAGCCCTTCATCCCAATACACTTTATGGGTACCTTGAGCATTCCCAGCAGCCTCAGCAGCAGCCAGCTGTCTGAGGGGTTCAAGAGAGGGACAGGATAACTGAGCCTGCCTCAAGTCAGCCCTTGAAGGTCCCCCTGTCCCCAGAAACTCAACCTGATCAGGTTCAAGCTCTTCAGGGACAATTCCTTCAGGGTCCTCTAGATCAGCTTCCTGGGAAGGCTGATCATCACTCTGAGGCAGGGGGGAAGGCACAGCCTTGACCCTCCTGTTCTTCTTCTTGGTAGGTGCTTGGTCCATTGTTCCAGGATCCAAGACCTGAGGTTCAGTGAGGCACTTTTTGGCCTGTGACCTGGTCACAGCAAGGACATGTGATGATATACCTAACATCTCTGCATGAGTCCTGTACTCCACTTCTGACCATAGAGAACTCTCTAGGTCATTGCCCAACAAACATTCTACTGGGAGGTCTGCACTAACCACAACCCTTTTGAGGCCAGTTACCCCTCCCCATGAGAAGTTAACAACTGCCACACTATGTGAAGTAGTGGCATTGCTGGCATTGGTCACCAGGTAATTCTCACCTGGTATGGACTGTCCAGGGTCCACAAAGCCTGGTGGCACCATAGTGACACTGGCACATGTGTCCCTGTAGGCTTGAGCCACTTTTTCGTTAATTAAAGGAGTCTGTCTGTACTTGCCCAGGTTACTGGGGCTCACAGTCAGGGACAAATCAATGTCCCCATCACAGATCAAAACTGCCTGTGTCAGGGTTCTGTCTAAGTCAGAATCTCCTTCAGTTCCCATAGTGATTCCCACTACACCCTTTGTCTGGGGACCAACACTGCTAACAGTAGTACTGGGAGCAGGTGCCTTAGGGGCAACAGTGTTGGGGGCTCCACCCTTCTTACAATCACTAGTCCAGTGAGTTGTATTCTTGCAATGATTGCACCAGGGTTTCTTTTGACCTTCTTTCTTCTTTCCCTTAGTTTGTTGTTGGGACCCACCCTCCTTAGCAGTAGTTTGGGGCCCTGTTGAAGACTTCTGGTCTTTAGATTTCTGATCTCCACCCTTTTGGTCTGTTTTCTTCTGATCACCCCCTTGGCCCTGGTTCTGGTTCTTTTGCTTAACCCTGGTTCTGACCCATTTGTCTGCCTTCTTTCCCAATTCTTGGGGAGAGGTCAGATCAGAGTCAACCAAGTGTTGATGCAGTTGCTGGTTTTGACAGTTATTTAAAATCTGTTCTCTCATCATCAAATTATACAATCCTGTAAAATCGATACCTTACTTCCCAGCAACCAACCCTCCAAAGCCTTAGTGGCACATTCAACATATTCAGACCAGTCCTGAGTCTGTGTCTTTTGGGTGTCTCTGAACATTAACCTGTACTGTTCAGTGGTTAAGCCTAACCCATCAACTAGAACACTCTTCAGGACTCTGTAATTTCTGACATCCTCTTCTCTAACAGTGAGGAGTCTGTCTCTGCCTCTTCCTTCAAAGGAGAGCCAGAGGATTGCTGCCCACTGGTCTTCAGGAACCTGCTGTACTTTGCAGGCTCTCTCAAGAGCAGTTATCCATTTGTGGATGTCATCCCCACTTTTGTAGGGGGGCACAACCTTAGACAGGTTCCTATTATCAAAGACCCTATCTTTGTCCTTAGGGACAATGCTGCCACCAGTGGGTATAGACCCACTCTCTCTAGGTTGCCTAGCCTTGTTCAGTTTTTCTTCCATCAGGGCTACCTCTAGCTCCTGCTTCCTGATCCTCAGCTGGGCTTCCTGCATTCTGGCCTCATGTTCCCTCCTCTGAGGGGTGGTCATCCTTTTCCTGGAGTGACCTTGAGAGCCTCTAGAGGCATGAGAAGCATTAGAGTCACCTGAGTGATTCCTTTGCCTCCCAAGCCCCTGGTTAAGTCCACTGGGGAGATCCAATGGGATGATCCCATTGTCAGTCCCCAATAGCCTTAGTTTAGCTGGGCCAAGTATAACACTTGGCACTGGGCTAGTTCTCCCTTCATCATCACTACTCTCTGTATCCTCTCCACTTTCCTCCTCTGTAGTATGGTTCTCATCTAAGGGATGGCTATTGGAAAGGGGTACTTCTGTAGCATCTTCAGAAGGGGGGCCTCCTGTTCCTGACCCTAAGGGGGCTAACTGGGAAGCTTTCTTGAGCTCTCTCTGATTTTCATCATTTTGCAAGAGTTCTCTGAGCTCAGCAGAGGTAGGGTTCTTGGGCTGTTTAAGGCCTCTAAGAGTTGCCAAATGCCTGAGCTCATTCTGGTTAAGGGTAGCAAAGATGGATGGTGCCCTCTGGGGGTCACTCTCAACAGAGATGGGTACAGTGGACCCCTCTGCCCCAGCCATTGCTCTTAAGTGTGGGTGGATGTGTTGCAATCTACCTACACTTGGGTTTACCTACTAAACCTATCTAGTAGTTGTAGTCAGGGTGTGCTACTCCCTTTGCTCTACAACAACTAAGTTCAGTAGAACTTATGTATATCTAATCTTGTTTTATATGTACCTACAGGTACCTATGTGATCTTTCAATTGGTAACCAAGAGATTACAATGGTAAAACACAGCAAGCTCAAATCCAACCGCTGCTCACCAATGTGAGAAGTTGGCCTGGTATATGATGTTCACTAGTTAAAGTGACCACCTTGTACCATGCCAAGCAACCCTTATGGTGTGGTTGTAAGTCAACCTTTTCGGACTAGCTGCCCTAGTGGTAGCGTAGGCTAAGCAGTCTTTGAGGCTAAACTCGTGAAGCGTGTTAAGCCAGCTGTTTTACCAAATGCAACCCCCTTTTATACCAATGAAAGGACACCACACAGATATATATTCAAAATATATATGTTTTTATTTCTCAAAGTAACCCCTAGTCTCTTTATGAGCACAGGAGCACAAATCGTCAAACAAGATTACAGTAGAATACACAGAAGTTGCACTTTATATGGATAGGCCCTGGTGGCCGCTCGAACCATATACTAAAATAGTGGTATAAGTACCACGAACAGAAAAGGGAAAAGGCCTAGGGCCTCTAGAATCGCTGGGCCTACAAGGAGCTAACTTTAGTTAGTGACCAGGAGGTCCACGGGTGGCGTGTGCAGAGCAAATAGTCACACGCGTGCTCCCATAGGTTTCAATGGGTGCGTAAAAAGTACAAAGTTACTGCAAAGAGGATCTTCCGGATGGACTAGGAACTCAAGATTTGGAACACAGGCACTAGAGATGTAATACTACACTTGGGCACAGGAGTGCCAGCTTTACCTCACCCACAGGAAGCGGGTGCATAGGCCTCGAAGTGCGTCGGGTTTCTTCTATCTGTTCCGTGGAGCCTGAAGACAAAGATGCTGCAGGCGGTCGGTCCGGGAGAGATGCGGTGGATCCAAGAGTGGATCGGAGATGTTGAAGACCTGTAAGCAGAGGGGACAGTGTTAACAGTCACTAGCCAGTGACCAGCGTGGCACCAGGTGGGTACCAGGCAATGTCGGGTGCAAACAGGAAGAAAGGTGTAGCTTGTCTCTGCAGCCACGTGGTCCCTGGAGGTCGACGACATCCAGAAGTCGGTTCACGAGCTGTCCCACGCAGGCTCTAGCTGTCGGCGGTGTCGGCGACTTGATCGAAGCAAACAAGCCTTGGCAAAAGCAATTGTTGTAGGAGATGAAATAAGCTGATGGTTCTGACCAGCAAGGTCAGAAGGACTGCTCCTTTGGAGGGGAGCAAGGGCCAGTCTGGAGCAACCAGACCAGTGGTGTATTTTGTGAAGTTCGTCGCCAAGATGGCTACTAGCCAGCGGGCCAGCAACCGGTTAGGCGCGTCGAGTGGCAAAATGCAGAAGGGCCCCACGCAGATCGTGGAGATGCTGGGGGGCTAACCTTTGGTGCAGATGCTGCTCGAGGGTTGGGCTTCTCAGATCCCAAAGCACAACTTGGAGGGAGCCTCAGTTGTTGCACTTGCAGCTTGTCGTCGTCGTTCCAAGATGGCTGGCTCCACGTGTCTCGTTGCCTCCACGGGTCTCCTCTTTTCAGGGACTGTGGATCGGGCGGTGAGAGTTCTGGAGGTCCAGGTCTTGTCAGTCTCTGGGCTCGGGCTCCGGCGGCGGCAAAGCAGACGTTGATTCGCTGGATGGTGCTTGCGTTAGCAAGGTGGTCACTCCCTGACCAGAGGGGAGATTTCCTTCAGTCTTCTGTGCAGCAGAATGTCGAAGTTCCCGTCTTCTTCTTAGTTTCAAGTTGATTCCAGGATGTCTGAAGTCTTAGGACACAGCTCCTACCTTTAAGCGGATTCTAGGGGCCGGACTACCTGCTAGGTCCCTCCCTATGGGTGGGACCAGGAAGGGGGGTGGTTACACCCACAATCCTTTGTCCAGCTCGCCCCAGGCCCGGGACTGGTGTGCCCCAGGACCGGTTTGAACTGGCATATGCACCGAGGCTCCTTGCGAGCCACAGGCATGTCTGGTTTTACCCGGGTTTCAGGTACTGTACATGTCGTGTCCCTCTAGAAGGGTGGAATGCTAACCCCGTCGCCAGAATTGGCGAGGGGTTAGTATTCCAATTCATATGACACCTTACTCGACATGTTTTGATAAAGCCAAACCAAAGATAGCATTTAACCGCGAGGTTCATAATGCACTTAAGAGTATATGGTATGACGATATCTGGAAACAGTAGAAGGAAGTTGTTCCGACCACTGCAGACAGGCTCAGCTCATGCCAGAGCACCATCTCACATGGAACCAAGCACTCTGCCTTCAGGATTGTTAAGGCCTGCCATAGGAGTGACTTATAGGTTAACATGTGTCCCATTTAAGGTTAGGTATAGGTATACTACACCTAAGTAAGAGGTGATTACACCAACTTACCCCAGCTGAGTGATCAGCCAGTTGTGTCAAATTGTTAGGCCAAGCCTGGGGTGGCATAATACATGCTTCAGCCCCTGGCAGGCCTTGGGTACACCAATGCCCTGGGTACCTAGTGTACACTGGTACAGGGGCTGACAGGGTGATCCACTTCCAATTGGTTATGCACCTAGGGTGCATAGTTTTAATTTAGTAGAGAGAACAGCAGGCTGGGGGTCTGATTGGCAGGCCCACAGCCTCAATATGTCAAAAACCAGTGAAGCAAAAAGCAAAAATTTGGGGTGACCATAGGATAGCAGACCCTACTCTCCTACACCCTCCCTGATCTGTTGTGCTGCAACTGCTCCTCCTGCCTGCCCCGCGCGGTCTGTTGTGAGGCCCCTTCCCCTGAACTCTCTTGTCTGTGCCCAGGTCCTGACCCTCCCTTCTATCATCCATGGTCCTTTGTGCATGCCCCTGCACCCTCCTTCTTGGCCATCATAGCCATTGTACTGCCACTAACCCTCCCGCTTGCCATGCATGGTCTTCTGTGCTGCCATGGCCCTTCCCACCTTCCCTGTGTGGTCAGCTAGCTGCCCCTGACCCCCTCCCACCTCCCCTCCATGGTCTGTGTGTATGCCACCATAGTCTCATTGTTGCGCTCCATGGTGTGTTTTGTTTCTAGTGCCCATCCTGCCTGACCTCCATGGTCAGCTTGCTGCTCCTGCCCTGCCACCTTGCCCCCAGCCCTCTGTTTCCATGTGCAGACCCCCTATTCCCTCCCTCCTGGCTTGTCTGTTCCATTGTAATGCCCCTGATCCGTCCCTCCTGCCCTTTATGGTCTGCTATGCTGCAGCTTTCTCTCCTGTCTGTCCATTATGGTCAGCTAGCTACCATTGCCTCTTTCCCATCTGTTCTCTGTTGTCCATGTGCATGGTCCTGTCCCCTCCCTATTGCTTTCTATGGATTGTTGTGCTGCACTCCCATCCCGCATACGCTGTGTGGTGTATTGTGCTGCTGCAAACCCTGATGCCTGCCCTGTAGGGTCAGGTTGGTGCACCTCTCCATGTCCCTCCTGTCCTCTGTTATCCGAGTCCATGTCCCTACCCCAATTCCTCCTGCCTACCATGATTCAATGTACCATACTTGCGAACATTTTGAACTTGGTAAGAGGGAGATTTTGAAAAAAAACTGGGGTATTGATTTTCCCCTTTGAGTTACATTGAAAAAGAGGAGATTGTAGACAGGAGACAGATCAAATAAAGCCCATTTGAGCTTAAAAACATTGGACGTTTCCTGGCTGAAACGGGTCTGTTGGCATGTATGGTTGTACTACCACTGCCTCTTCCTTCTGCCCACAATGGTCTATTATATTGCCACAGCCTCTCTTGCCAGTCCTGTATTGTTAGTTTGTTGCCCCTTCCCCCCTTTCCACTGCCCTCCATAGTCTGTTGTGCTGCCACTGCCCTTCCTGCCTGCCCAGTGTGGTCAAATTGTTGCCTCTGCACTCTCCAACCTGCCTTCAATTTTCAGAGTCCGTGCCCCTGGCCTCTGCCTCTCAACAGTATCCCAATGAACAACTAGATTGCTAACATTCTATATTTATTACAAAAGTTTGGAACGCCTGACGTCATCTTGATGTAATCAAAACTGTAATACCTAGAGTATTTCCTTTAGAAATTACATATATGAGAGGGTCTTATTTGCATCAAAATTATGCTTAGTGCTCTAAAAAACTAAAATGAGGACATATTTTCTTAATTTTTTCCAATAGCGACAAAGAACTTTTAAATTATTTGTAATCTTTATGTTTTTTTATCCAGTTGACCACTTGATTAAATGTTGCACCTTGGCGAGAGGATGTGGTGTTACTTCCAGAGCTGCAGACTTTGCAACTGGGGAACCAGGTTGGAGTTTCTGCTTCCGCTCAACATTCTTTGATTCTGGTCAAATCACTTAATCTCCCCATGTCTACAACCAAAATGAATTTGATCTTGTGTGATGTAACCAATGCTCATGTAAAGCATTCCAATACCTGACAAGTCTGCACTATATAAAACTGCAAATACACAAAAAATAAGTGTTTTGCACACTTCTGTCATTGGGCTACATGTGGGCTACATCTGGGTGATATTTGTGCTGCATTTAGGCTCTTTTGTGTCTGGTGGCCATCTTGGGAGATTTATTTGTTATGAAGTTTCCTAATTTCCTCATTTACTGCAGTCTCCTCCATAGGAAATGCTTTCAGTTTTTTACTTTGATTCCATCAAGAAGGTATTCAGATATGTCACACATTTGCCATAAATTCTGAATGTTAGCACTCTAGTTGCTCATTAGATCACTGTAGTAAAGCTACTGCTCACCACGGAAGTCTGCTGCTGGTATTAAAAGTGCATGTTTCAGTCTGCATATCAGAATTTTTTAATGAAATAGAAGAGGATTTGAGAAGTCACTCAAAATGTGCCCTAATTTTTCTTTCTTCAGCACTAATCATAATTTCTATGACAAAATGAACCCCCTCATTGTGTTCCTTTTTAAATTAAATGTTTTAAGTGTTACCAGTTTATTCCAATCAAGATGGCTTCAGGTGTGCCATACTTTTGTCATAAGTAAGACAGTAAGCGCTCTAGTTGTTCTTAAGAACACTCTGGGACATTCTGTCATTAGGCTATACTTGGGCTACATCTGGGTGATATTTGGGCTATATTTGGGCTCTTTTGTCTCTGGTGGCCATCTTGGGAGATTTATTTGTTATGAAGTTTCCTAATTTCCTCATTTACTGCAGTCTCCTCAGTGGGAATACTTTCAGTTTTATATTTTGGTTCCATCAAGAAGGCATTCAGATGTGTCACACATTTGCCATAAATTCTGAATGTTAGCACTCAAGCTGCTCATTAGATCACTGTAGTAAAACTACTGCTCACCAGGGAAGTCTGCTGCTGGTATTCAAAGTGCATGTTTCAGTCTGCATGTCAGAATTAGTTTATGAAATAGAAGAGGATTTGAGAAGTCAAAATGTGCCCTAATTTTTCTTTCTGCAGAACTAATCATAATTTCTATGGCAAAATGAACCCCCTCATTTTGTTCCTTTGTAAATTAAATGTTTTAAGTGTTACCACTTTATTCCAATCAAGATGGCTTCAGGTGTGCCATACTTTTGTCATAAGTAAGACTGTTAGCGCTCTAGTTGTTTGTTAGAACACTCTGGGACATTCTGTCATTGGGCTATACTTGGGCTACATCTGGGTGATATTTGGGCTACATTTGGGCTCTTTTGTCTCTGGTGGCCATTTTGGGAGACTTATTTGTTATGATGTTTCCTAATTTCCTCATTTAGTACAGTCTCCTCAGTAGGAAATACTTTCAGTTTTTTACTTTGATTCCATCAAGAAGGCATTCAGATGTGTCACAAAGTTGCCATAAGTTCAGAATGTTAGCACTCTAGTTGCTTATTAGATCACTGTAGTAAAGCTACTGCTCACCAGGGAAGTCTGCTGCTGGTATTAAAAGTGCATGTTTCAGTCTGCATGTCAGAATTTTTTAATGAAATGGAAGAGGATTTGAGAAGTCACTCAAAATGTGCCCTAATTTTTCTTTCTGCAGCACTAATCATACTTTCTATGGCAAAATGAACCCCCTCATTTTGTTCCTTTTTAAATTAGATGTTTTAAGAATTACCACTTTATTCCAACCAAGATGGCTTCAGGTGTGCCATACGTTTGTCATAAGTCGGACTGTTAGCGCTCTAGTTGTTCTTTAGAACACTCTGGGAAGCTGCAGTAGAACACAAAGGAATCAACTGACAGTCTCTGCCCTTGTTGGATGTACATGTTTTACTGAGAATGTCAGACTTCATTCTCATATGACTGAGAAAGATAATGTGAATTTACAGAAAATATGCTCTCAGTTAGCTTATAGATCACCTTCCAAACCTCTGTGGGAAAAGCATGACAAAATAGTTTTCTCTCAAACATGATTCATGATATCACAGCAGAAGGCTTTTTCACATGGTAAAATCACCTTAGAACACACCACAATTCCTCAAATGAGTATGGTACCATCAGCAAATGATTTATAATGTAACTAAAGTCTTAAAACCTTCTATAACTGCAATGCTTTTTAATGAGGTGCTATCATGTATATTGGTCCCAAGATGGCTGCCAACACTTCTTGGATGAAATGCTGACAGCCAATCAGATATCACGAGGAGATGTGTGGTTAGGCTCCGCCCAGATATATATGTGATTTTACTTTTGATTTTCTCAGGAACTACTGAACGGATTTACACCATTTAAGCAAAAGGCACATGCCTGACCTGAGGACTACCTCTTTGCCAAATTTCAAGTAATTCTGTTCAGCCGTTCGGGCTGTACCTTTGACTAAAAGTCCTATGGGAAAATGCATGGGGAAAATGCGTTTTGGGACCCCCCTTTTTTCTCAGCCCCCGCTTGACGAATCACCCGAGACTTTCAGGGTAGGAGCTGAGCGGAGCGCCCCATCAGTTTTGAAAATTTCACGAAGATAAGTCAACCGGCGCCAAAGTTATTCAAAATAGAATTTTCAGATTTCCTATGGGAACTCGGTCCTAACTATAACTATCTACTGGCGACCGACAGTAGATAAGATATATATATATATATATATATATATATTCACTGAAAAAACCATAGGTTTCACACATGTTATAGTTAGCTGGACATTTCACTCGTACAAAACCATTGAAATTCCCCCGTTATAGTTAGTTCAGCTAACTATAACTCGTGCCCCCGCAATGCAATGCTGATGACGTCACATATTACATCACTCATGACATGGTCAGTGACATCACTCATGACATCACTAATGACATCTCAAATGACATCACTGATGACATTACTGTAGAGTGGATTGCGGTCGCGCGAGTTATAGTTAGCTGAACTAACTATAACGGGGGAATTTCAATGGTTTTGTACGAGTGAAATGTCCAGCTAACTATAACATGTGTGAAACCTATGGTTTTTTCAGTGAGCTTACAAGGTTTTTTAAATGCTAATTTCTAACTATAACGTGTGTGAAACCTATGGTTTTTTTAGTGAATTTGTAAGGTTTTTTAAATGCTAATTTCTGTATGTATTATTATATTTTTTATATATTTATTTTACAATAAACTACCTATGTATATAGTTATAGATTGACTGTATCCTGTAATATGGAATGGCTCAGCTCTGTTTTTTTGAATTTGGATAAAGTTGAACAGCATAGTTAATATCTTCTATAAACTTATAAACAGTTTAAAATGTTTTTTAAGGGTTTTTCACGGTGCGCGCACCGTGCGCGTATCGGCAATTTTTTTTATTAAACAAAATATTTTTTTTTTATTTACGAGGTCCATGAGGGACCCCCTGAGAAGGTCTAGGGGGTCAGGGTGTGTCTTCCCTACCTCCTTTTCATGTTTTAGAAATCGGGTTAAAAGTAATTAATTTCTGATGCGTGCGTGCACCGTGCGCGCACTGTGCGCGCACCGCGGAATATTTATAAAAAATTTTTTGGGGGGGACCTTAGGGGTCTTTCATGGTCCCCCTGAGAAGGTCTAGGGGGTCAGGGACTCTCTACCCTGCCCCCTTTTCACGTTCTCCACTTGTGTTTTTAGCTCTTTTCTGCCTCTAAAACTCAAAATGGCGGCTGGGGGTGCGAGCATCCCGCGATTTTTTGAAAAAAAATAAAATGTTTTCTTCACCCTTCGGGGTTCTTCAGGACCCCCTGACAAAGGCTAGGGGGTCAGGAACTCTCTACCCTGCCCCCTTTTCACGTTCTCCACCTTTCTTTTTCACTGTCACACACAAAATGGCGTCCAACACTTCCTGATTTCAACCGATTGGAATGTTGACTGACATCTAACCACCAATCAGAATTACGCTCGCGGACATTTGGTGCGCGCCCCTTGCGAGCACCGTGCGCGCACGGTGCACGCATATAGATATTTATGTACTTTTAACTGCAATTTTCTCAGGAACTACTGAACAGATTGACACCATATATGCAAAAGGCAAATGCCTGACCTGAGGACTACCTCTTTGCCAAATTTCAAGTAATTCTGTACCGCAGTTCGGGCTGTACCTTCGACTAAAGGTCCTTTGCGAAAATGCATGGGGAAAACGCGTTTTGGGACCCCTCTTTTTTCTCAGCCCCCGCTTGATGAATCACCCCGAGACTTTCAGGGTAGGAGCTGAGCGGAGCGCCCCATTAGTTTTTAAAATTTCACGAAGATAAGTCAACTGGCGCCAAAGTTATTCAAAATAGAATTTTCAGATTTCCTATGGGAACTCGGTCCTAACTATAACTATCTACTGGCGACCGCCAGTAGATAATATATATATATATATTATTTGTTTCTCCGCCGCATATAGGATTTATCCAAGAGCGGACACAGACCCAGGTTGGTGCTTCTAAATTACTTTATTCTTCCCTTGTCGCCATATATCTATCTATATCTATATATATTGTCTCTTGTCTCATGGGTTGAGGGTGACCTGTGAGAATAAACAAATGCCGTATCCTGGCATCCTGATGTCCGTGCCTTCTTTCATGGATGCTTCTGTGAGAGCTGGATTTTGTTTTCATATATTATCTACTGGCGGTCGCCAGTAGATAGTTATAGTTAGGACCGTGTTTCCATAGGAAATCCGCAACATTCTATTTGGAATAACTTTGGAGAATCCTCGCGAAATTTTCAAAACTAATGGGGCGCTACGCTCCGCTCCTACCCTGAAAGTCTCGGGCGGATTCGTCAAGCGGGGGCTGAGAAAAAAGGGGGGTCCCAAAACGCGTTTTCCCCATGCATTTTCCCATAGGACCTTTAGTCCGAGCTACAGCCCGACCGGCTGAACAGAATTACTTGAAATTTGGCAGAGAGGTAGTCCTCAGGTCAAGGATGTGCCTTTTGTAGGTCTGGTGTATCTCTGTTCAGTAGGTCCTGAGAAAATAGCATTTAAATCAATATATATATCTGTAAGCGCGCTCCGTGCGCTTACCGTAAGCTTACCGTACGCGTACGGTGCCGTGCGCGAGCTCAATTCTGGTTGGTGGTTACATGACTGTAAACATTTGAATCGGTCGAAATCAGGAAGTGTCGGCCGCCATTTTCTGTCTCTCGCACTGACAAACAAAGGTGGAGAACGTGAAAAGGGGGCAACGAAGAGAGTTGCAGACCCCCTAGTGTTTGTCAGGGGGTCCAAGAAGGACCCAAAAGTACGAAAAATACATTTAATAATTAAAAAAAAAAATCGTGGAGTGCGCGTACGGTAAGCTTACCGTACGCGCACGGGAAAAGAAAATAAAAAAAAAAATAAAGAAGTAACAATCACATTTATTAAATAAATTAAAGGACCCACAAGGGAGAAAAAACAAATGTTACTGTGTAAAAAAAGGGGAGGCGTGCACGGCACGGACTGCGCAACGTGGGCGCTTGGTGAGCGAAGCGCACCGTGCGCCCACAGCGCGCGCACGGTGCGCGAAGCGCACTGTGCGCGCAGGGTGTGCGCACAGTGAAAAACCAGAAAAAAAATTTAAAAATAAATACATAACTTAGCATTTAAAAAACCGTACAAATTCACTGAAAAAACCATAGGTTTCACACACGTTATAGTTAGGAATTATCATTTACAAAACCTTGCAAATTCACTTAAAAAACCATAGGTTTCACACATGTTATAGTTAGCTGTACATTTCACTCGTAAAAAACCAATGAAATTCCACGTTATAGTTAGATCAGGTAACTATAACTTGCGCGACCGCAATCCACAATGTGTAATTTCAGATGTCATCATTGATGTCATGAGTGATGTCACTGACCATGTCATGAGTGATGTAATATGTGACGCCATCAGCAGTTTATTGTGGGCGCGCAAGTTATAGTTACCTGATCTAACTATAACGTGGAATTTCATTGGTTTTTTACGAGTGAAATGTACAGCTAACTATAACATGTGTGAAACCTATGGTTTTGTAAGTGAATTTGCAAGGTTTTGTAAATGATAATTCCTAACTATAACGTGTGTGAAACCTATGGTTTTTTCAGTGAATATATATATATATATATATATCCACTGAAAAACCATAGGTATCAGGGGCGTTATAGTTAGCTGGACTTTTCACTCATACACAACCATTGAAATTCCCCCGTTATAGTTAGTTCAGCTAACTATAACTTGCGCGCCCGCAATGCACTGCTGATGACGTCACATATTACATCACTCATGACATGGTCAGTGACATCACTCATGACATCACTGATGACATCTCAAACGACATCACTGATGACATCATCCAGTGAATGTGTGTTTTTCTGAAAATTACATATGTTTTATATATGTATATCTCAAGGTCGATGGAAGAATAAATGGGTATATAAGTGTCTAAATGGATGATTTGTTTTTGAAAAATTGATTGTATAACTGACTGATTAAGTGTATCTTAGTGAATACATGGCTTAGTGAGTAATGTTTAAATATGTAAATATCTGTATCAGTCTCTCACTTTGTGTATAAGTGGCTGCATGGGTTGGTGAGTAGCTACATGAGTGTCTATATAGGTTATTAGTTGTTTTTTTGAGTATCAGTATGAGTGTCTGAGTGTCTGTATGGTTCGGTGGGGGGTATTACGTAGTGCATAGGTGCATGAATGAGTGACTCACTGTTTGTATGTGTTGAAGACAGCATGTGTGCAGGACTGTATGGGTGGATGAGTGTGTGCATGGGTGTGTTAGTGAGTGAATGACTGTCTCAATAGTGTCTTTATGAGTAACTACATATGTTTTAAACTAGTTTATGTGACTATTGGTGTATATAAGTGAGAGTATGTGAGAGTGAGAGATTGAAAGAGTTCCTGAATGAATAAGTATGTGGTTCTATAAGTGATTGTTTAAAAGACTAAGTTTGTGTAAGTTTCTGTAGAAGTAAGTGTGGTGGTGTGTGTATAACTGTATATGCAAGTAAATGGATGTTTGATTCTTTATTAGCATGAGTGACTATGTGTGTGAATAACTCTATGGATGAGTGGCGTTGTGTAACAGGATGTATAGGTGTATGAGTACATATGATGAGTGAGTACATGTATGAGTGACTGTATAGGACTGTTGGTGAATGAGTGGATGTGTATGTGGATCTTAGAATTACTGAATAGGTTGTTGTAACTGATATTGGTATGTCCATTGTTTTGAAAATTTTAGTTTCTATTTTTGAATGTGTGTATCAAAGGTTATATTAGGGGGAGGGTAGGTCTGCCACTCTATCACAAGGATGATGTCATCAGTGATGTCATTTGAGATGTCATCAGTGATGTCATGAGTGATGTCACTGACCATGTCATGAGTGATGTAATATGTGACGTCATCAGCAGTGCATCGCGGGCGCGCGAGTTATAGTTAGCTGAACTAACTATAATGGGGGAATTTCAATGGTTTTGTACGAGTGAAAAGTCCAGCTAACTATAAAGCCCCTGAAACCTATGGTTTTTTCAGTGAATTTCTAAGGTTTTTTAAATGCTAATTCCTAACTATAACGTGCATGAAACCTATGGTTTTTTCAGTGAATTTCAAAGGTTTTTTAAATGCTAATTTCTAACTATGCCTACAGAGATAGGACATGTGAAGAAAGAAGAAAGAACGCACAGAAAGAAAAAAAAGAAATGCAGAAAGAAGCAACAGAAGTCCTCAAAGACGAAGAAAAGTGCAGGAAGAAGGATAACGTGCAGAAAGAACAAACAGAAGAGCAGAAAGAAGCCTTGTTGCAAAATCATCCTGTACCCTCAACTTTTTCAGACGGATACTGGTGGTACTGGTCTGACTAACCAGTCCTAGAGCCAGTGCTATGTTAAAAGACACTCAGAATACAGTGAAAACACCTACATACACTAGGGAACACTATACGTTGGGGTCCCCCTGTGATCAGAATGACCTCCTCTGTAAGCCCCTAGTATATAATAGGGCAGGGGATTAAAACTACCTCTTAAAACGTGCCACAGGTCGTGTTTGCACACGTCACCTCAGGCCCCAACCCCTCACTTCCCCACTGTGTAAACACTCCCTGTGGCCGTTTTAAGTTGGGAGATTAAGTCCCCTTGAATCCTGAGGATCCCTAGGGTCCAACTAGACCACTAGGTACCTCCAGTAAGTGCCACAGAGCTGCGTTGCAGAGAGATGTAAAAAGGGGCACGGCCTAGACCACCTCTCTGCAACGCAGCGCAGTGGCGCTTACTGGAAGCACCTGGTGGGCTTGTTGTCCCCCAGGGTCCCTCAGTATTGGAGGGGAATTATTTCCCCAACTTAAAACGCGCCACAGGGCCTGTTTGCACACGTTAACTCAGGCCCTGTCCCCTCCCTTCACCACTGTGTAAACGCCCTGTGGCTGTTTTTAGTTGGGAGATTAAGTTCATTTGAATCCTGAGGGTCCCTAGGGGCAAAATAGCCCACTAGGTACGTCCAGTAAGCGCCATTGCAGAGAGGTGTAAAAAGAGGCACGGCCTGGACCACCTCTCTGCAACGCAGAGCAGTGGCGCTTACTGGAAGCACCTGGTGGGCTAGTTGGCCCCCAGGGTCCCTCAGGTTGAAATGGAATTATTTCCCCAACTTAAAACGCGCCATATGGCGTGTTTGCACACGTCACCTCAGGCCCCGTCCCCTCTCTTCCCCACTGTGTAAACACGCCCTGTGGCCGTTTTTTAAGTTGGGAGATTAAGTCCCCTTGAATCCTGAGGATCCCTAGGGGCAAAATAGCCCACTAGGTGCGTCCAGTAAGCGCCATTGCAGAGAGGTGTAAAAAGGGGCACGGCCTGCACCACCTCTCTGCAACGTAGAGCAGTGGCGCTTACTGGAAGCACCTGGTGGGCTAGTTGGCCCCCAGGGTCCCTCAGGATTGAAAGGGAATTATTTCCCCAACTTAAAACACGCCACAGGGCCTGTTTGCACACGTTAACTCAGGCCCCGTCCCCTCCCTTCACCACTGTGTAAACGCCCTGTGGCCATTTTTAGTCGGGAGATTAAGTTCATTTGAATCCTGAGGGTCCCTAGGGTCAAAATAGCCCACTAGGTACGTCCAGTTAGCGCCATTGCAGAGAGGTGTCAAAAGAGGCACGGCCTGCACCACCTCTCTGCAACGCAGAGCAGTGGCGCTTACTGGAAGCACCTGGTGAGCTAGTTGGCCCCCAGGGTCCCTCAGATTGAAATGGAATTATTTCCCTAACTTAAAACGCGCCATAGGGCGTGTTTGCACACGTCACCTCAGGCCCCGTCCCCTCCCTTCCCCACTGTGTAAACACGCCCTGTGGCCATTTTTTAAGTTGGGGGATTAAGTCCCCTTGAATCCTGAGGATCTCTAGGGGCAAAACAGCCCACTAGGTACGTCCAGTAAGCGCCATTGCAGAGAGGTGTAAAAAGGGGCAGGCCTGCACCACCTCTGTGCAACGTAGAGCAGTGGCGCTTACTGGAAGCACCTGGTGGGCTAGTTGGCCCCCAGGGTCCCTCAGGATTGAAAGGGAATTATTTCCCCAACTTTAAACACGCCACAGGGCGTGTTTGCACACGTCACTTCAGGCCCCGTCCCCTCCCTTCACCACTGTGTAAACGCGCCCTGTGGCCGTTCTAAGTTGAGATTTAGTCCCCTTGAATCCTAAGGGTCCCTAGGGTCAAACTAGCCCACTAGGTACCTCCAGTAAGCGCCACAGAGCTGCGTTGCATAGAGGTGTAAAAAGGGGCGTGGCCTCAGAACACCTGTCTGCAACGCAGCTCCCTGGCGCATACTGGAGATGGGCTAGTTGGCCCTCAGGGACCCTCAGTAATGAAGGGGAATTAATTCCCCAACTTACAACTGGCCTGGGAGCGCGTTTGTAGAGTGCTGCAAGGAGGGGGCATGGCCTCCGGCGCGATGCCGGTCTTTTATTTATTTTATTTTTTTAAGAAGGAGGGCTGTGTGGCCCCCCTTCTTTTTCTAATTTACTGGCCCTGGGGACCCCATCCCCCAGGGCCTGCACCCTAATTTGCTTTGTTGAAAAAATTGCCCTCCCAAGGCCTTAATCGGCCCCGGGGACCCCAACCCCCGGGTCATGGCTTTTTTTTTTTTTATTCTTTAGGAGGGGGCTGCGTTGCCCCCCTCCTCAGGCCACTTATGGCCCCAGGGACCCCATCCCCCGGGGCCGGCCTTTGTTTTTTAATATTTAAAAAAAATATATATTTATAGAAAAACCTAGGACATGCTGGACAAACCGTATGTACCTGTCACCATGACGATTTGCGTGATATTCATTAAAAGGCGACTATGCATAGAATGAATCCACATGGAATGTATTTACACCGCTAGTGAAGCTCTGACGTGTCTGACGCCCTACCGTGCCTAATCCCGGCGCCCCCGCCGGTGGGCACTCTCCAAGTAGACACCCTTGTCATTTATTTATACAAACATGGGTAGCTATTGACGAGCACATTCAATATACACGCACACCAAGCCATTCAATGGGGATTCGACAAAAATTCGACCAAACTGTGCAAGAAACCCACCTCACGGTTAATAAAACACACATCCACCGCCGGATGTGTAATACTTTTTATTTTACTCTCTGGAAAGGAGACGAACCTCACTTGAGAGTCACAGCGTGCTCCTGGCTGAGCCCAGTGCTGTGTTACACCCACCAGTGCCCGCCGAGTGCCTCACACCTCTGTGTTGTATTCCACCAGCTAGTGCGTATGCTATGACACTCTCTAGCCCATGTGCACTGTAACACCACCCCGTAAATATGTCATGCCACACTTGCCTTCGCACGGGTTATATTACCCCATCTAACGTGCCTTCCTCGATGCCTATGTTATAACGCACAGCGCTATGCCATACATATTACAATCTGGGATCCGTATCTATGTCACAGTGCATATGCAACGTTACACTCCCCAGCACATATTTTATATTACAACTTTAGAGGCTAGTTAGGTTACACAACACTGCCCTGTGCATATTACACTCCAAGGCGCATATCGCATAGCACGCGCTAGTGCCTGTGCTATCTAGCGCTCTCCAATGAATCTGTCATTGCGCACAATGTATTGCATATTGTATTTCACGCCCCAGTTCATCTTATATCACACTTTTCGGTGCATAGTTTATACCATATACTATATCTAGTTTTCATTTTCAATCGTGCTCTCAGGACTATGTTCTATATAACACTGCGTCCATCTACACTTTTCATAGGCATTACATTTTGCGATGGGGGGTGGAGGGTCAGGGGGTGTTTCTGCCCAGTGAGCCCGGAGTCACAGTCACAAACGTCCTCTTCTTCCTGAATAAAAGTGAGATTATGCTGCATACTTGTTCATATTTTAAGTAGTTCGCACAGACACACATTTTAAAAACAATAAAGTTCCTAATACCCACCTTCTCTGAACAGTTAGCTTGCTGTCCCATCCACCTCCTCCCTATCCTCTGTTGTCTGAATCCATGGACTAGCCTCCTCCCTCCTGCCATGCATGGCCTGATGTGATGCCACTGCCCTCCATTTAGCATGATGTACCAGTCCACTCCTCCTGCCCTCCATTGCCCAATTCTATGGCCCATCATTGACCTCCTGCTTAGCCTCTGTGCTTAGCTTACTGCCCCTATTCTCCTTCCCCCTGCCCTCCGATGTCTTTGTGCATGCCCCTGCTCCATCCTTTTTGCCCACCATGTTCCATGGACCTGCCACTCCTATCTACTCTGAGTGTTCTGTTGAGCTGCCACTCCCCTCCCACCTGCCTACCATTGTCAGATGACTGTAACGTGTCCCTGCCACCTCCACCCTGCCTGTCCACATGCCATGCCCCTATCCCCTTCCTCCTGTCCTCCATGGTCCATTTTACTGCCACACCCTTCTGCCCTCCCTGCTCTGTTGTGCTGCAATTACTCCTCCTGCCTGCCCCCACGCGGTCTGTTGTGAGGCCCCTTCCCCTGAACTCTCTTGTCTGTGCCCAGGTCCTGACCATCCCTTCTATCCTCCATGGTCCTTTGTGCATGCCCCTGCACCCTCCTTCTTGACCATCATAGCCATTGTGCTGCCACTAACCCTCCTGCTTGCCATACATTGTCTTCTGTGCTGCCATGGCCCCTCCCACCTTCCCTGTGTGGTCAGCTAGCTGCCCCTGACCCCCTCCCACCTTCCCTCCATGGTCTGTGTGTATGCCATCATAGTCTCATTGTTGCTCTCCATGGCGTGTCTTGTTTCTAGTGCCCATCCTGCCCTACCTCCATGGTCATCTTGCTGCTCCTGCCCTGCCCCCTTGCCCCCACCCATGTGCAGACCCCGATTCCCTCCCTCCTGGCTTGTCTGTTCCATTGTAATGCCCCTGATCTGTCCCTCCTGCCCTTTATGGTCTGTTATGCTGCAGCTTTCTCTCCTGTCTGTCCATTATGGTCAGCTAGCTACCATTGCCTCTTTCCCCTCTGTTCTCTGTTGTCCATGTGCATGGTCCTGTCCCCTCCCTATTGCTTTCTATGGATTGTTGTGCTGCACTCCCGTCCCGCATGCGCTGTGTGGTGTATTGTGCTGCTGCAAACCCTGATGCCTGCCCTGTAGGGTCAGTTTGGTGCACCTCTCCATGTCCCTCCTGTCCTCTGTTATCCGAGTCCATGTCCCACCCCAATTCCTCCTGCCTACCATGTTCCAATGTACCATACTTGCAAACATTTTGAACTTGGTAAGAGGGAGATTTTGAAAAAAAACTGGGGTATTGATTTTCCCCTTTGAGTTACATTGAAAAAGAGGAGATTGTAGATAGGAGACAGATCAAATAAAGCCCATTTGAGCTTAAAAACATTGGACATTTCCTGGCTGAAACGGGTCTGTTGGCATGTATGGTTGTACTACCACTGCCTCTTCCTTCTGCCCACAATGGTCTATTATATTGCCACAGCCTCTCTTTCCAGTCCTGTATTGTTGGTTTGTTGCCCCTGCCCCCCTTTCCACTGCCCTCCATAGACTGTTGTGCTGCCACTGCCCTTCCTGCCTGCCCAGTGTGGTCAAATTGTTGCATCTGCACTCTCCTACCTGCCCTCAATTTTCAGAGTCCGTGCCCCTGGCCTCTGCCTCTCAACAGTATCCCAATGAACAACTAGATTGCTAACATTCTATATTTATTACAAAAGTGTGGAACGCCTGACGTCATCTTGATGTAATCAAAACTGTAATACCTAGAGTATTTCCTTTGGAAATTACATATTATTTGCATCAAAATTATGGTTAGTGCTCTAAAAAACTAAAATGAGGACATATTTTCTGAGTTTTCAAATAGTGACATAGAAGTTTTAAATTATTTGTAATCTTTGTTTTTTTATCCAGTTGACCACTTGATTAAATGTTGCACCTAGGGGAGAGGATGTTTTGTTACTTCCAGAGCTGCAGACTTTGCAACTGGGGAACCAGGTTGGAGTTTATGCTTCAGCTCAACATTCTGTGATTCTGGTCAAATCACTTAATCTCCCCATGTCTACAACCAAAATGAATTTGATCTTGTGTGATGTAACCAATGCTCATGTAAAGCACTCCAATACCTGACAAGTCTGCACTATATAAAACTGCAAATACACAAAAAATAATTGTTTTGCACACTTCTGTCATTGGGCTACATGTGGGCTACATCTGGGTGATATTTGTGCTGCATTTGGGCACTTTTGTCTCTGGTGGCCATCTTGGGAGATTTATTTGTTATGAAGTTTCCTAATTTCCTCATTTACTGCAGTCTCCTCAGTAGGAAATGCTTTCAGTTTTTTACTTTGATTCCATCAAGAAGGTATTCAGATATGTCACACATTTGCCATAAATTCTGAATGTTAGCACTCTAGTTGCTCATTAGATCACTGTAGTAAAGCTACTGCTCACCACGGAAGTCTGCTGCTGGTATTAAAAGTGCATGTTTCAGTCTGCATATCAGAATTCTTTAATGAAATAGAAGAGGATTTGAGAAGTCACTCAAAATGTGCCCTAATTTTTCTTTCTGCAGAACTAATCATAATTTCTATGGCAAAATGAACCCCCTCATTTTGCTCCTTTGTAAATTAAATGTTTTAAGTGTTACCACTTTATTCCAATCAAGATGGCTTCAGGTGTGCCATACTTTTGTCATAAGTAAGACTGTTAGCGCTCTAGTTGTTCGTTAGAACACTCTGGGACATTCTGTCATTGGGCTATACTTGGGCTACATCTGGGTGATATTTGGGCTACATTTGGGCTCTTTTGTCTCTGGTGGCCATCTTGGGAGATTTATTTGTTTTGAAGTTTCCTAATTCCCTCATTTACTGCAGTCTCCTCAGTAGGAAATACTTTCAGTTTTTTACTTTGATTCCATCAAGGAGGCATTCAGATGTGTCACACATTTGCCATAAATTCAGAATGTTAGCACTCTAGTTGCTTATTAGATCACTGTAGTAAAGCTACTGCTCACCAGGGAAGTCTGCTGCTGGTATTGAAAGTGCATGTTTCAGTCTGCATGTCAGAATTTTTTAATGAAATAGAAGAGGATTCGAGAAGTCACTCAAAATGTGCCCTAATTTTTCTTTCTGCACCACTAATCATACTTTCTAGGGCAAAATGAACACCCTCATTTTGTTCCTTTTTAAATTAAATGTTTTAAGAGTTACCACTTTATTCCAACCAAGATGGCTTCAGGTGTGCTATACGTTTGTCATAAGTAGGACTCGTAGCGCTCTAGTTGTTCTTTAGAACACTCTGGGAAGCTGCAGTAGAACACAAAGGAATCAACTGACAGTCTCTGCCCTTGTTGGATGTACATGTTTTGCTGAGAATGTCAGACTTCATTCTCACATGACTGAGAAAGATAATGTGAATTTACAGAAAATATGCTCTCAGTTTAGCTTATAGATCACCTTCCAAACCTCTGTGGGAAAAGCATGAGAAAATAGTTTTCTCTCAAACATGATTCATGATATCACAGCAGAAGGCTTTTTCACATGGTAAAATCCCTTTAGAACACACCACAATTCCTAAAATGAGTATGGTACCATCAACAAATGATTTTTAATGTAACTAAAGTCTTAAAACCTTCTATTAACTGCAATGCTTTTTAATGAGGTGCTATCATGTCTATTGGTCCCAAGATGGCGTCCAACACTTCTTGAATGAAGTGCTGACAGCCAATCAGATCTCACGATGAGATGTGTGGTTAGGCTCCGCCCAGATATATATGTGATTTTACTTTTGATTTTCTCAGGAACTACTGAACAGATTGACACCATATATGCAAAAGGCACATGCCTGACCTGAGGACTACCTCTTTGCCAAATTTCAAGTAATTCTGTTCAGCCGTTCGGGCTGTACCTTCGACTAAAGGTCCTATGGGAAAATGCATGGGGAAAATGCGTTTTGGGACCCGCCTTTTTTCTCAGCCCCCGCTCTACGAATCACCCCGAGACTTTCAGGGTTGGAGCTGAGCGGAGCGCCCCATTCGTTTTGAAAATTTCACGAAGATAAGTCAACCAGCGCCAAAGTGATTCAAAATAGAATTTTCAGATTTCCTATGGGAACTCGGTCCTAACTATAACTATCTACTGGCGACCGCCAGTAGATAATATATATATATATATATATATATCACTTTCCACCTTTGTCCCCAAACAAGCACACTCCTCACCAGGACAATAATAATGGCTCAGCAAGGCGAAGGAAAGCATGTTTCTTCCTAATATATCAATGCCCAACGCGTTTCAAGATTTCCATCCCTTGTTCACGGGCAGCAGCAAGGCAAAAAACTTTATCGAGAGACTGTGACTGCTTCCGCATTTAAATCCTTTTAATCATACTCAGGTGAGTGTCAATGTCACAATGCATGCTGGTAAACACAGTCCATATTGCTGAATAGCTTGCAGTGCTGCTAAATATCATAAAATTATAAGTTCGATACCCTTAATAAGGTGAAAGAAACAAAGCGCCTCTGTCTTGCCACATGAGAGCGTCCTGGCGTTCCGCAAGGCTTTTCCTCACAAAGCTGCAGACCCGCCTTAAGTAGCTGGCGGTGGTGCGCTAAACGGCTGGACTCGCCGTAATATATCACTTTCCACCTTTCCATATTGCAGCACTGCAAGCTATTCAGCAATATGGACTGTGTTTACCAGCATGCATTGTGACATTGACACTCACCTGAGTATGATTAAAAGGATTTAAATGCGGAGGCAGTCACAGTCTCTCGATAAAGTTTTTTGCCTTGCTGCTGCCCGTGAACAGGGGGTGGAAATCTTGAAACGCGTTGGGCATTGATATATTAGGAAGAAACATGCTTTCCTTCGCCTTGCTGAGCCATTATTATTGTCCTGGTGAGGAGTGTGCTTGTTTGGGGACAAAGGTGGAAAGTGATATATATATATATATATATATTCACTGAAAAAAACATAGGTTTCAGGTATGTTATAGTTAGGAATTAGCAATTAAAAAACCTTAGAAATTCACTGAAAAAACCATAGGTTTCAGGGGTGTTATAGTTAGCTGGACATTTCACTCGTACAAAACCGTAGAAATTTCTCTGTTATAGTTAGTTCTACTAACTATAATTCGCGCGCCCGCAATCCACTGCTGATGATGTCACATATTACATCATTCATGACATGGTCAGTGACATCACTGATGACATCACTGATGACATCTCAAATGACATCACTGATGACATCATTGATGACATCATCCACATGACAATCAGATACACCTCATCATACACTAATATAACCTTTCATCAGTCACTGTAAAACACAGAGTACCATATTTGAATCCATTTACACACCAGTACAAGTTTCTAAAAACCCACTCAGTAATTCCTAGATCTACACACACATCTAATCACTTACCTATAGATTCAGTCATACATGCTGTCAATGATCAATAGAACACTATCAAATATACTTATACACCAATATCGACATTACACACCAGCACACATCCTATTCACTTATGCAGTCATCCTACTCACTTATGCAAACAATGGATCATACTTACATTTACTCAGCTACACACTTATACAAACACCACTTCATTTATTCAGTAACTCATACTTAGTGTGTTATAAAATTACTATTACAAGTATACAGTTATCCATACAGTCACTCATACAATCACTGAGTCTTATTTATACTTATTTATATACAACAACTGTCACATACACTGCTTTTTATTTTTCTAGTTTGTTGGACATGTACCATTGAGATATATATTTGCTCATCACCACACCCATAAAGATATTCACTCACCCAAACAACTGTTATAACATGTAGTCTTAACCTCATATACCTACTGAAACAAATATTCACACATCTTTGGGCAGTCACACACCCCCCACCGAACCACACACACATTCACTCTCCAATATAAATACTCAATTAACTAATCAATAACTAATATAGACTTTCACGTAGCTAGTAACCAACTGGTGCAGCAGTTTACACAACAACTGACAAAGTGATACAGATATTCACACAGATTAGTCGCTATCCAATATGTTTAGTGAGACTCTATAAATTAGTCAAGTAAACAGTTAATCACACTGCTACTCCAGATATTTATATTTATATATCCACTCATTCTTCAATGCAGATTGCTATATATATAATACATATTTACATTTCAAAATAAACCACATTCACTGGATGATGTCATCAGTGATGTCATCAGTGATGTAATCAGTGATGTCACTGACCATGTCATGAATGATGTAATATGTGACATCATCAGCAGTGGATTGCGGGCGCGCGAGTTATAGTTAATAGAACTAACTATAATGGAGGAATTTCTATGGTTTTGTACAAGTGAAATGTCTAGCTAACTATAACACCCCTGAAACCTATGGTTTTTTCAGTGAATGTCTAAGGTTTTTTAAATGCTAATTCCTAACTATAACATACCTGAAACCTATGGTTTTTTCAGTGAATTTCAAAGGTTTTTTAAATGCTAATTCCTAACTATAACGCCCCTGAAGCCTATGGTTTTTTCAGTGAATTTCAAAGTTTTTGTAAATTACAATTTTTAAATGTATTATTTGTTATATTTATTTTTTGATACTGATTTACTACATTTTGTTAAACTATTTATTTTTAGATATTTTATTTTTTAAATTACATATAATTACATTATACATTACATTACAAAATATACTGTATCAGAATGAATTACTTTAGTTTAAATACTTTGCAAATAGGCAATAGACTTTTAAGTACAGTAGTTACAGTTTTTGCAATGGGTAACACAATTTCAAACACAATGCAACATTGAGCTCAATGTGAATTTCTAGTTAAATGCAATTAGTTACTTTATGGATTACTTTTCTAACCACAGGACTGGATCCTAGATTCAGTCCTGGGGCATCTCCTGTAAACAGTTGAGTAAAAGCGTTTTGGTTAAAGTAGTTTTTTAAGGGATATTATTGTATTTTAAAAGTTTTCACATAGAATCACCAATGTTATCCTACGGGAGGGAATTCTCTTAGCAGGTAAGTAGTATTATCGTTACTTTTTCTTACTCAGTGGTGGATCCTGGATCCATCACTGGTGTACCTCCTGTAACCAGTTGAAAGAATGCGTTTAAGTCATACAGGCGATTTTTAAGGAATATTTGTAGTTTGTGAAAATAGACACTTAGAAACTTTTCTGGTGAAAACCAGACAATGGATTCCTATGGAAGGAAATACAAGTTACTGGTAAGTACGGTTAGAATTACTTTTCAGGGTGAGTGCTGGGCTAAAAGATGCAGCACTAAGGTCTCTCCTGATAGCATGTGAGTAAATCAGAATTCGTAGTTCGGCTGATTTTAGAGGAATATTTGTAAGTTTCAAAAATCAACACTTAGAAACTTTTTCAGCAAAAAGCAGGCAATGATATCCTATGGAAGGAAATTCAAGTTACTGGTAAGAACGGTTAAAATTACTTTTCAGGATCAGTATGTGTGTGTGTGCTTGTGCTTATATAGCGCACAGCTACCCCTGGTTCGGGGTTTCCCGGCGCTGTACTCATACCGCTAGGGAACCCTTCCTGGCTTTTTCCCTGTGAAATGTCCACTCCTGGGCATCCCCAGAGTGAAGCCAGGCATCCCAGCGCTGTTGGGGCCGTTGTGGAGATTAAGCAAGCTATTGCCCAGAGTTGCAGCGTGGGACCCATGATTAGAATAGGCACTGAGGCGAGAATATCCGGTCCGTGGAATTTATAGCCCGAGACCCTGCCGCGACGGGAATCGAACCCTGGTCCCGGACCAGTGCTCTGCATCGAGGTCTGCCGCTCTAACCATTGAGCCACACTTCTCCACAGTACTGGGCTCAAAGATGCAGCACTGAGGTCTCTCCTGATAACAGGTGAGTAAATCGGAATTCGTAGTTCAGCTGATTTTACTTCGTTCCAGTATATATAGAGCCACTTTCCTACACCATCCCCTCCCTTCACCACTATGCAAACACGCCCTATGGCGCGTTTTAAGTTGGGGAAATAATTCCCCTTCAATCCTGAGGGTCCCTATAGTCCAACTAGCCCACTAGGTACATCCAGTAAGCGCCACAGAGCTGCGTAGCAGAGTGATGTAAAAAGGGGCATGGCCTGCACCTCCTCTCTGCAACGCAGCGCATTGGCACTTCCTGGAAGCACCTGGTGTGCTACTTGGCCCCCAAGGTCCCTCAGGATTGAAGGGGAATTTTTTCCCCAACTTAAAACGCGCCATTTAATAAATTTAAACACTTTATTTTCCAAATGCCCCCGGAGTTTTGAGGCAAGATCCGCGCACCCTGAGTGGATTTTGCCGATTTTAATTAAAAAAAAATAATAATTGGCCCTGGGGGTCCTTGTGGGACTCCCTGAGCAGGCCTAGGGGGTCACGGTGTTTCTACCTTGCCCCCTTTTTGCATTCTGCGCATTTGTTTTTGTGCTTTCTTGTGCCTCAGTTCTACCGAGGCACAAGATGGCTGCCAACACTTACTGGTTTGGAGTGTTGGCAGCCAATTAGCATCCAGCTCGTGCTCGGCAGGGTGCGCGGATCCACCGCGCCCTTAGATATATCTATGATTTTACTTTTGATATTCTCAGGAACTACTGAACGGATTTACACCATTTAAGCAAAAGGCACGAGTGTGAACCAAGGGCTACCTTTTTGCCAAATTTGGTGTAATTCCGTTCAGCAGTTCGGGCTGTAGCTGCGATTAACGGTTCCTATTAAAATTGCATGGGGAAAACACGTTTTGGGACCCCCCTTTTTTCTCAGCCCCGCTTGACGAATCAACCCGAGACTTTCAGGATAGGAGCAGACCGGAGTACCCCACCAGGTTTGAAAATTTCGCAAAGATTCGTCAACCGGCACCAAAGTTATTCCAAATAGAATGTTGCGGATTTCCTATGGATAATAGGTCCTAACTATAACTACCTTCTGGCGACCGCCAGTAGGTAATATATAGATATAGATATAGATCTATAGATATATATATATCGTAAAATATGCGAGCCTATTTAGAATAAGTACATTTTGCTAGGAGAATAATTTTTCTTGCCGGTGTCTTCTTTTTCTGTGGTACAGCAATGCCACCATTACAATTTTAGCACAGATCACAGGAATAATAAAGATTCCTTCCAAATGGTGTTTGTGGCACCATTGAGGTGACAAATAAGTCTTCCTCTGATTTGAATTTTTGATCCATCTGCTACAGCCACGTTTGTGTTGTCGGTAGCCCCTCTGAGGCAGTGATTTTCTTGTTTTTTAAAACTGACTGTGGACATTTGACAATACTTTTAACGGTTTTGGGGAATTTTAATTGGAGGTTTTTCAGTGGGGATTGTTGGGACCGCAGTAGCACTGCGCACCTTGTCATACAAACCACAGAGTGGCCATTTTTAGGTTGAAGGGCTAGTGGTTGGATTCCTGGCAGGGCATAAAAACGGCAGGGCAGTGAGCACGCAGAGGACTGGCACAGCGGGCACGCAGCTGGCATACCAAAGGCAAGCTTGTCCGCGCCCACCTGCGCCTGACTGGGATGAGGGGCCAGGGACCCTGACTCTCAAACCTCTCACCGGGGAATATATCCTAAGGACTTTCTGCTTAAAGTTAGAGGGATGGTTAGCGCCACCTGCAGCCACTCAATGAATGTCTCTAAGTCAGACTGCACCTGTAAGTACTGTTCCTATAGTTTTCATTTTCATCATGCACTTAGGGAACCCACCATACATAAAGCTGGAGGGAATATGTTTCTTCTCAACTGCTGGTCCCTTCCAGGTCATAAGTTAAACCTACATTCCCTGGAGGATTATAAACGGGATGTCATTTTCCTTACGGAAATATGGCTTCAAGAGGAATCCTAACCAGACATAGGTCAGGCTCTATCCCCTCTGTTTATCATAACATCCAGAGGGATAGAGTCGGTAGAAAAGGCAGAAGGCTCACTATTATTTTTAAAAATGTATTTAACTGTAGAGCAGATTCCCTCATAATCCCCCACTGTGAAAGTCTTGTGAATTCCATTTCTTTTTCCTATACTTTCACAATCTCTGGAGTCTTAGTTTATCATCCCCTAGACCCAGCTAGTCAATTTGTCCAGGCTGCGCCTGAAGTTATTGCGAGTATGGCCATAAAAATTACTCAATTTACAGCTGCAGTCTTGTAGCACCGACATAGTAAAAAGGCGAGGGGAGTTTATAATACCAATCTAGCATTGTTTTTCATGCGTTTGATAGAGCATGTCTGAGCCTTCTATAGTCAGCTATACCGACGAACAAATAGCAAAACTTCTTGATAATCCATCGCTGTTGAGTGATGGTGATATAACACTTTCAAACACTTAACTTAGACAAGATAGAAAAACTCAGAAAACTGAAAAAGAAGCTAATTAGAACGCATGCTCAGGTTCTATTGGAACATCTTAAAAATAATACCATCCCGTGGGGACTTCAAGTCAAGAGCGTCCCTGTAATTGTATTAATGATAAAATCTACTTGACCCAATTCGGTAGAGTAGGTACCAAGTGTACTAGAGATTGGCTTGCGCTATTTAATGAAACTGTTCTTAAAAAAAGTGAGCAAGACTGTATAGAAATAGAGGAGATAGAAAAAGAGATTTTGGAAGATCAAACTATTAATGACGCTAAGAAACCTTTAGAAGAAGTTGAGAAACAGATGGCTGAATTCAGGACTTTCAATGTTAATCAGAAAACCATGCAGGTAGCACGAGATGGCAAGAACTATAACATAGAGATTACCTACCCATATCTTTTTTTTAAAATAAATATTTTTATTAACCCCTTGAGTGCCCCGCCCTTTCCACGCCCTGTGCCGGGCGTTTCATTAGCGGGCGGGGTTCATGACGAGATAGTCTCGTCATGGGCACAGCGCAACCGCGCTCCATGACGAGACTATCTCGCCATGGGCACTGAAGGGGTTAAACATACATCGGTTTCAATAAACAATACAGAGGTATCAATAAAATTATACATTGTAAAGAGTCACAGGAGAAGAGCTTTCATATCCTTGCAGTGTATAAGTGTGGAATGTCACGGGGTTAGGGAGTCATCTTACTCAGCACATTGGGGTGGCACACAAATCTCTCCATGGTATGCGTTACCTACCCATATCAAAAAGAAGATTTTTTAATAAAAACACACCATACAGCAATCAAATTATACCAAAGTACCCTAGGTCAAGATAACAGTTTATCAATTTCTCAGAAACTTTCAAGTTCTGATTCTGCCTCAGAAATCCAAACAAGTCACACTAATAGTAATCAACATTCTTCATACGACGACCAGGGCCCTCCTTGATTACTTTTTTAGCCAGAAGCCAGAACAACAGAGGCAGATACAGAGGCAGAGGGAGGGGGAGAGCTCAACACTCAGGAGAGATACAAACATGCAGAATGGTTTACAGATCGTAACGCCTGCAGATATTCCTGTGCATAATCTGTCCTCTCATACATGGACTGAAGATGAGTGATCCCTTTTCAGCAAAGGTTTATCATTCGTTCTCACTACAATAAAAGACTTTGTACAAACCAAAGTAGAGGTTTTAAAATTTCTCCGGAAAATACGTTTACAAGTCTTTTTTTGTAATAAGGAACATATGGAAGAAAGTGTGACAGGACTTAAGAACAGTGGCACTTTCTGTCCTTCTAGTACTGAAATGGCAGCCATTTAAGGAAACGGTCCTCAATGAAATAGAGAAACTTCATCAAAAATGACCCTTCTTACATAACGACTTAAACTACAAAGAAAAACAAGCCATCAGTTCTCTATCCCCAAACCCTAAGATCATCATAAAACCTGCTGATAAAGGCAGAGGGATATTGGTCCTAGATGTAGAACAATATGACAAAGAGGTGTTGTGACAGTTGAGCAATATAGAACACTACCGTCCCCTCACACAAGACTCATCATCGGACTTACAGCAGCAAATTAAGATTCTTACATAGCATGTCTTAACTGATGGGTGGATTTGTAACAGTGAATTTGCGTTATTTAATAACAAACAAAATAGAACACCAGTTATATACATTTTCCCAAATATTTATAAACACTAAATAAATCCACCGGGGAGACCTATCATTTCAGTATGTGGGTCCCTGCTGGACCCTGTGGCACAATATGTTGGCCACTTTTTGAAACCTATAGTCCGCAAGACTAGGTCATACATCAGGGACTCAATGGACTTCACTGACAAATATGAAGGACATGCATTTGACAATAATCCAGATATATTGGTCACAATGGACATTGAGTCCTTGTACACCAATATTCCCAAAGACAAAGCCTTAGCAATCATGGAACATGCTTTGAAAAACTATATTCAAGACAGATCTGTTCCCACAAGCTTTCTAATCAATCTAGCCCCCTTTGCTTAAATAAGAATTTTTTTGCTTTCAAGGACCTGCTTTACCTACAAGTTAAAGGAGTGGCAATGGGATGTTCTTTCACCCCCGAGATAGCAAACATTTACATGTCCTATTTTGAAGACAAATGGACATACGGTGCTAGCAACATTTATGCTACCAACATTAAATACTGGCATAGGTATGTTGATGACATTTTCTTAGTTTGGCAAGGATCATTAACAAAGCTGACAGAGTTCCACAAGTGGCTCAACAACTGATTTTCTGATTTAAATTTCACGATGTCAACTAATACTGATAAACTTAATTTTCTAGATATTTGGATCTCTACAGATGAGGGACAAGTTTACACCAATTTATATACAAAGCCAACTGATCACAACACACTTTTTCACTATGACAGTAACCATCCTAAATCTCGTTTCCTGACTTTCTCTAATCTTTCCTATAAAATCAAAAAGATCATCTCCAACAATATAAAGATCTTAAACACTTTTCAGATCCTGAGACCATTATTATCCTTCAAAAGAGACAAGAATTTGCATCAACTCTTGGTCAGTTCCTGTAGGAGAATGAAACCCAGGAACCTAACTGAATTACTGAAATTACCCCCGATTACAGGCCACCACAAATGTGGCCAATGCTTGGACTTTAATTTTGCCTGAAACTCGAAAGAAGTTAAGGTACATGGTATTACACACAAACAACAAAAAATGTCAAATTGCAACGCAAAAAATGTTGGGGCATATTAACAACACATAGCGACAATTATCACTAAACGCGCTTAGCGCGTTTTTTCCTATCGCCGGCTATCGCTGGATTTCATCGCCATGATAGCGCTGTATTAACAACGCTTTGCGCATTGGCAATATAAAATCCAGCAAGAGCGGCGAAATGCAGGACTATCTCAGGAAATCCAGCGATAAAAAATCAGCGATAGGGAAATCCTTGCTGATAGGCCATGGTGGACTTAGCCCATCAATCCACCTCCAATGGAAGAGATGGCTAAGTAAGAATTATTGCAGAAGTTAAATCCTGCGATAAAGGGGGCTTAGCGCGCCTTTTCCTCTCGCATCGTAGGTCAGGGGCAGCCTTGCTAATATGGCGATGCAGAGTTAGCGAGTCTTTTCCATTTAGTTTTGCTAAGGTACGCCCACTTTGCATGTCATTAGCGATAATCGTTGACATGCAAAGTGGAGAAAAAAGGGCTGCTAACTCAAGGAAACACGCGTTAGCGTGTCCTTGATAATTGAGCGATATATAAATCGCTGCTTTTCGGCCAAAAACGGCCGCAAAAGAGGCGAAATTTGGCTTGATAATATGCCCCGTTGTGTTTTGCATTTGTTGCCCTTGTGACAAATGTTACATACGCCAAACTAATTAGACAATCAGAATCCGCATTCTCCAGCATAGATCCAGGATCCAGTGTAAAACAGGGGCCCCTTTAGTTGACCATTTCCATACACAGAACCACTCATAAAATGACCTTAAATAGTCTGTACTTTTTTAGGTCTCGTAAGCAGCGCATGCGCTGCACTCGTCTTACGAGGCTTCTTGGAATCGATAAGATTCCAGAAGCCTCGTCCTAGCTCTGCCTTCAGCTTTAATTCGTGCGCGTCGTTTGACGTCACGAATTATGCTAAAGGCAGTACAATGATTGCACTGAAGGCATGGTAATCATTGCTTGTTGCCACCCTGTCTCCTTTTCGCCACGCCCAGCGGGATTGGATCTCTTACCCGCGGCGTGACACAGTAGGGATATTAGCATCTTGCCGCACTTTTTTGGGTAAACTTGTTTGTCAAGCAGACCACTTGCCACAGTTAATGAGTCTGCTTCACGGTTTTCTGATTGATTCCTATTTTTACCATCAGCCATGGAATCTTGTGTTGGTCTTTCTATTCCTTTTTATTATTATTTTTTATTATTTTGAACCACTGAAGCTAAGGGTTTGCATGCCTGTCACTGAGTTGATCAACACTGGCAAGTTGGGCAGATAGAATGCACCAAGTTTTTAACCCTATTGAAATAGATGTCTACCAATGATAGATATTATCTGTTTCACGTTTGGGCAACACTTTTAAATCACCAAGAATGCGTGATGAAAGGTAAAAACAGGTTTATTACACCTGTATAACAACCTCTGAAGTTCTCCTGCTTCAGCAACTGCCTGCTCTCTGCCCCTGGAATCCACACCTTAGAATCCAATGGAGGCAACAACCACGTGCCATAAGGTTGCTAGGACACAACATACCTTCTTGCTTAATAATAAACCACCGAAAAATACATTACACTGTAAAATGCGATGCATAGAGAGTTTGATGTAAATGCAAAACAACATTCAAGCACAAGAACCTTAGTGCACAATGACTACACAAAAATTAAATAGATCGAATAGATCTTACTGATATATAACCCAAAGAGTCGTTACCAGCTATACCATTTGAAAGAGAGCGCACAAAAAGGTCTGATTGAAGATTAGACTTTTTATTTGATAATTCTATTGGTACATATACATAAAACGCGCGGTTTCCTGCAGCGGTAACTTATCACTCGAAAGGACGCTATCCTCACGACGCATCGGCTTTGCGCATTATGAATGTTTATACAAGCTACATCGCTATGTTAAAACTGACATATTCGTATTAGCGTGTGACCTGGGATACATTGTTTCCATGTACCTGGTTATACAGTGACGTGACCAGCCGGCTTTTGATCATCGGATAATAGATCAAAAGTTTAAAATCTTTAAAAGAACCGACGTACTTCTAAAAACAGAACAGGTGCTATTCTCAATCTGCTCTCACCGATTTTGGAGTTACTTATCAACATTTTTCGCCGTACAACGTGCCAGGACGCTGACAGTTTGGACTCATCCAGCATCGATGCGATGATTTCTTTACAATTATTTTGATATACTTTAGGATTTAACTTAGGCCCCTCGGACAACAGAAACGCATAAAACTTACGCCCTGAAGAAGGTGGCACCCTCATTGTGGGGTGATTGCACCGAAACGCGCGTCGGCGTATCTTTTTGTATTGTTTGGTTGTCTCCATCAATTCCAACAGTACACATTAATGTTTTGAGGAGAGTACCTTTGTGTGTATATTTTTTAACGTGGTGAAAATGCATATGTAATGTATTGATTGGTTGTGTAAGGTTGAATGTTTTGCCTGGTGAGTATGAATGTGATTTAATTGTTTATACACCCCTGTTACTTCTCTGTTGGGGCCTTCCTTGGTTTTTGTATATATCCTTCCAAAAATCAACTTTAGTTATGTTTGAAGTATCTGTTTTATGTATATGGACCAATAGAATTATCAAATAAAAAGTATAATCTTCAATCAGACCTTTTTGTGCGCTCTCTTTCAAATGGTATAGCTGCTAGCGACTCTTTGGGTTATATATCAGTAGGATCTATTCGATCTATTATTATTCAGACAGGTAGAGCAAAACTTTTGTTTCTGTTATTGGTCTTGTCCCCTATTGCTCTCCCTATGTTAAAATTGGGGTACCCCTATTTTCAGTGGATACACAAAAATTAAATACATCAAGAACAATGTTCAGATACAGGATATCACATACTCAGGCACACACATAATCTTTATGCCAAATTGGTTTAGTTTTGACATGTTCCTTCTTCTTAAATTCGTGCCAGGTAACTGGATTGACATTTGGAAGTGTTGAAGCTTTGCCCTTCAACCAAATGTCACGTTCCAACATATTACATAAGGAAACTCTCTGGATGTTCCGCTTTTACTGTCATCTACCCACACGTTGTTGCCAACATCCTTTTTGACCTGTTTGGGTTTGGACCATTTGGATAAACCTGACCTTTGACCTCCAGAAAGAAAGTCCTTACCAAGTCACCAATCACAAACTTGCGTGCATTACTTTTCAACTTCTCATTATGCCTGTGCACATACTTCTCCTAAATAATTTTTAACCCTATGTACCAACAATTTTTTTCCGCACTTTGAATTGAATCTGCCCATCCAGGCAGGTGTCATCTTGGTACCAGCTTGCTGTCCTTTAAGAAGACTAAACAGGATCTCCTTTGGGGCCATGTGAGGTGTGTTCGATAACTTCACACCATCTCCTTGACTGCATTTTTGCACTCCTCCCCACACTCAGCCAGTTGCACACATTCCTTTAGCACATGGTTGAACCTCTCAACAAGACCGTTTTCTCTTGGATTATAAACCACAGTGGTAAAATGTGACTCACCTGTTTTTTCCAAGTACTTTTCAAATTGAACAGCAATGAATTGTGGCCCATTATCTGTTACCAGACACTCAGGATGTTCCTCTCTACGGAATACATCTTCACAGAAATGTGTGATATTGGATGCTTTTATCTCCCTCACAAATGCTACATCAGGCCACTTGGTGAAATAGTACACCAGGACAATGACCTGTTTGTTGTCTGTTCTCCTGGCATTAAATGGTCCACAACTGTCCATCACCACTCTTTGCCAAGGTTTGTCTGGCATTATGGTGGGTGATATAGGAGATTCTTCTGACTCATGAGATTTGTCACTACACATGCATGCCACACAATTCAACACACAACTCTCTATCTCCTTGTCCATGCCTGGCCACCAAAAATCACACCTATCTCTCCTCTTCATTCCACACAAACCACTGTGCGTAACAACTCTAACAATCTGGTACCCATCCCTAGAGGTACCACCAACCTATCTACTCTCCTAACAATACCATTCACTACCGACAATTCTAGCCAAACCATTCTGTAATCTGTGTATTCCCTTTTTATAACCATTTCCTACCTGAGTTGTTGGCCAAACGTGTCATCAATTGTTTCATCACGTCATCTTCCAAAATAGCTCGCTTCCATTCATCTTCACTTACAGCCCCTCTACACGACTCATCCACACTTGCTACCAACCATTCTTCCCTATCCTTATTTTCATCATTTCTATCCTGACTTTGGAATGGTAAACAAGAAAGACAGCCTGCATTTAAGTTCTTATACCCAGGAACATATTTAAGATGAAACTCATATTCTTGCAACTGGCATAGCCATTTCGCAATTCTCGACATTGCTCTACCAGCACCTGTAGTCATAGAAATATCAATGAGGCGTCTGTGGTCGATTCTGAACTGAAAATTAGTACCCCACACATGTTTTAAAGTAATTGATGCCCCACCAACAGGCCAAACACTTTTTTCTTGATGACAGAATAAATGATCTCTGCACCCTTAAGTGCTCAAATCAATTTTTCTTTTGAATTATAACAGCTCCTAACCCGTAAGCACTCGCATCCACCGCCACCATGATCTTATCATGTGGATCAAATGTTTTGAGGGCCAAAGCTTCCACAATATTCACTTTTATCCCTTCAAAAGTCAACTGACACTCATCAGTCCACAGAAACTGCGCACCTTTTTTCATCTAGACCCTCAAATTGTGTGATTGTCCGCAAAATGCTTAACAAACCAAGGGGTATATGTATCAAAATCTCCATTTGCGAACCTCAAATAGCGATTTTTTGAGAATCGCTATTTGAGAATTGCAAAACGGGATGTATTTAAAAATTCGCACATATTTTGTGAATTCTTAATATTCCTTAATTGCGATTAGCAAATTGCGAAATCGCAATTAAGGAATACCTTCCCATTCATTCCTATGGGCCAGGAGTCCCATAGCACTGAATGGGAAGTCATTCTCAAATTGCGAATCGCAATTTGCTAATCGCAAATTGAGAATAATTTCAAAGGTGCAAGGGTGTCATGATGACACCCTGATGCACCCCTGAAATTAGCATGTGTGCGCATATGGCGCACATACATGCCCTAAGGGCATGTATGTGCACCACATTGCACTTTGAAAAATGCCAAAAAGTGCATTTTTCAAAGAAATCGCAAATTACCACCAACTTGAAAGTTGGTGGTAATTTGCGATTTCTTAAGGAGAAATCGCACAACTTGGGTGCGTGTTACATAGCATTTAAGGAATCGCAATTTGCGATTCCTGAAGTGCTTACGCAAAATTAAGAAATCGCAATATTAGCGATTCCTTGATAATGCGATGCTAAAATGGCTCATACATCTCATTTTGCGATTTTGTATTCGCAAACGCTGTTTTTTCGCGAATCGCAGCATTTGCGAATACAAAATTGTTTGATACATATGCCCCCAAGACTAGTATTCAGCCAATCCTAAGAAAGAGCATAACTGCTCCTTGTCAGTCAGTGATGGGGCACATTCAATGGCCTCAAGTAGTTTCTTTTAGGGCTTAACTCCATCCCCTGACAACTTGTACCCCAAGTAATCAACTTGCATCGCTCCAAATTTGCACTTCTCCACACTCACAGTTAATCCTATCTCTTGCACTTTCTTCAGGACTTCATTCAACATCCTTTCATGACTGTTCACATCCGCACCCCAGACCAATATGTCATCCTGGAACATTCTCACATTCCTGATACCCTTTAAAAAACTACTCATGAGTCTTTGAAAAACTGTTGAAGTGGATGCCAGCCCAAATGGCATGCGTACAAATTGGAAAACTCTTAGGTGTTATAAATGTAGTCAAATGTTTAGAATCTGAATGTAACTGGTGATGCACGTTGGATAAATCAATCGATGAAAAGTGCTTGGCATTTTTAATGCTCGCTATCATCTTGCTTATACGTGGCAAAGGATGGCAGTCAACCCAGATGTTGTGGTTCAAGTCTCTCAAGTGCACATACATACGCAATTTGTCATTGGGCTTGTGTGCCAAAACAATGGGACTAAGTTATTCGGAAGCCTCAATCGATTCCATAACTTTAGCTTCACATAATCTATCCAGCTCTTCCTTCAGCTATGCACGTAAAGCAAATGGCACATTTCTCACTTTGTCTACCACCGGAGAGCTCCCAGCCTTCAACACAATACCGTGCTTAAATGTTTGCAGATATCCAAGTTTACTACTAAATAATTCAGGATATTCCACATTCCACTTCAACCTTTCGGTCAACAACACCTGATTGGGATCAAGTACAATACCCAAGGTGCTTTGCTCGCTCCATCCCAAAATAGCTCTTCCTTTTCCCACCACATACACCTTTCCATGTGCATTCCTGTCTTTGTAAGACAACCAGCACTGTGTTTTCGCAAATTATGAATACTTCAAAACCACCTTCCTCTTCCTCAGAGTACTATCACTCGTACTCTCTTACAATATTTACAGATCATTTGCAAGATTCACCATTTCCAGACTTATACATCTTTGAAAAATTGCCTAATTTTTTTGCACTTGTAGCACGTAGCCTTAGCAGCGGGGCATCCTTCTGTATCTGCAGTATACCTAAAACTCCCACACCTGAGGCATGTGTGTTTATTCCTACCTGCTGGTACCTTACCAACAGGAACGTTAGTTTGATCTTTTACACATCCTCAACACCCTTCCTGATCTTGAGTATCATGTTTATTTTGTTAAGATCATTCTTATCCTTCCCTTGTTCACCACTGAGTCCCTTGACATACCTGGATGCATTCTTCAGCCACCTTGCAATGTCAGTAGTCTTTTGTAAAGATGGGTCCTTTAATTCCTATAACTTTTCCTGTATTTTACTGCTATTCGTTCTATTGATGAATTTTTCCCTAATGATTTCTTCATGTAAGTCCTTGAACCTACATGTGGCAGCCAATGTTCTCAATACAGCTACATATTGTTCCACTGTTTCCCCTGGTAGCTGAGCCCTGGAAAAAACATATGTCTCTTCACAACTATACTTGTTTTCTTCCCACAGTTGTCCTCCAATTGTTTCATGACTTCAGCATACTCATCAATGACTATCTCCTCCAACTCCGACCCTTTCGCCTCACCTTCACCCTCCTGATTGTTTGAAGTAGCACGTACAGGTTTTGGTAATGTTTTTAACAGTTTTCTACCCTCAACCCCCAAATTGTGTTTCAACAATGCGACTTTTTGCGAGAAGCCCGAAAAGTTTCACCTCCTATTGCTTCCAGATAGGTTTCGAATGATTCACGCTAATCTTCCCACATCATGGCGGGAATTCCTGGAGTTTGCAAAAATTTGTGTGGTGCTAATACCGATGTGTTATCTATGCTTGTATATAAGATATATATGCTAGTAGTAAATAAAAAAAATTGTGTGCCTGAAAATATGCACAGTTAAAAGATATTCAGTCACTAATGCGAACTACAGCTTTACACCAGATTCAATTTGCTCCAATATCACACTAATTTCAATTAAACCAAATCATAACGTTTACATATTGCTTGAGAACATAACAAATTAAAATAATCAAAGTGGCCACCATTGTCATGTGTGCACAACACTCTTCGTTATGTGCAATGCCTCCTTAAATGCTTGATAACATCATAAATTAAAATAATCAAAGTATCCACCGTTGTCTTGTGTGCACAAACTCTTCCCAAACAGCAATGTTTCTTTAACAGCTCACGCACAGACCTAGAACAGGATTAAAGAACAGTTACCAGGATTGCTGCCAATCTTTCACCAACGCTTGCTTGTCACAACACACCGCCATGCTGTGAAACAAATGCTGAAAACCAAATGCGTTTCCTTGAAACAACGCACAGCAGGTTCTTTTGGATCGCCGTCCTTCCTGCATACACGATAGGCCTGTACGTGTTTCTTGGGCAAAAAAACTGCATGCTCTACGTAAAGGGCATAGGTGTGCCTTGGCAACCATGCTTGTCTCCTCACAACATCACTGCAGCAACCACTCAGCATGCGCACTCCATGCAGTGCTTAATTTGTAAAATATTTAGTGCCAGGGCTCTGACCAGGAGGCCACTGCAGCTTGAACCGCCCATCGCCCCTTATCGCTGCCAAAACAACTATTAACCATCTCTCTTGCATGTAAATGCAACAGTTCCGATTAGTCCAGGTCCCCAGAGCTAAAGGAATGGCTGGGGAGACAGATATTAGCAATTTTAATGTATATTGTATTCCTAAACTACTGTTGTTCTGCTCATCTCTAAATTAGATGAGCAGAGCCACCATTGTGGTGGACTATTCTAAGTATGGTGTTGACAATTAGGTGCCGGTGCCGAGCACCGTTACCAAATTAAGTGCGGGTGCTTAGCACCGGAAAGCTCCGGCTCAAATTATGCACTGACTCCATGTCACCTGACTCCTGATGATAGCTACGCTTCTAGCATGACTTCACAGCTCACGTTCTCCGATTCCTGGAGATAATGGCACCAGAGTCTCCTACCACTCCTTGAGACGGGTCAGTTGAAAAAAAAGGCAAGTGACATGAGCACCTTTAATGTACCGTACCGATCTCCTAGTGCTTGCACCCTGCTACATAAAAATGCTCAAAGTATACAAAAATACGTCAGGCTGTTCCAATATTGAAGTGTACAACATACACCAGTCCAGAACAACTGGAACAGCAAGCCGTTGCAACGGGACAAAGGGGTTGTTTCACTGGTCGGAGCAGACCAAAAAAAAATATATATACATATATATTACCTACTGGCAGTCGCCAGTAGGTAGTTATAGTTAGGACCTATTTTCCATAGGAAATCCGCAACATTATATTTGGAATAACGTTGGCGCCGATTGATGAATCTTTGCGAAATTTTACAAACTTTTGGCCAGCTCCGGTCCGCTCCTATCCTGAAAATTTCACGGTGATTCGTCAAGCGGGTGCCGAGAAAAAAGGGGGGTCCCAAAACACGTTTTCCCCATGCATTTTCCCATAGGACCTGTTGACACAGCTACACCCCGAACTGCTGAACGGAATTACACCAAATTTGGCAAAGAGGTAGTCCTCAGTTCAGACTCGTGCCTTTTGCTTAAATGGTGTAAATCCGTTCAGTAGTTCCTGAGAAAATTAGAGTTAAAAAGATAGATATATCTGGGCGGAGCCTAACCACACATCTCATCGTGAGATCTGATTGGCTGTCAGTACTTCATCCAAGAAGTGTTGGCAGCCATCTTGGGACCAATATACATGATAGCACCTCATCAAAAAAGCATTGCAGTTAATAGAAGGTTTTAATACTTTAGTTACATTATAAATCATTTGTTGATGGTACCATACTCATTTTAGGAATTGTGGTGTGTTCTAAGGTGATTTTACCATGTGAAAAAGCCTTCTGCTGTGATATCATGAATCATGTTTGAGAGAAAACTATTTTCTCATGCTTTTCCCACAGAGGTTTGGAAGGTGATCTATAAGCTAAACTGCGAGCATATTTTCTGTAAATTCAAATTATCTTTCTCAGTCATGTGAGAATGAAGTCTGACATTCTCAGTAAAACATGTACATCCAACAAGGGCAGAGACTGTCAGTTGATTCCTTTGTGTTCTACTGCAGCTTCCCAGAGTGTTCTAAAGAACAACTAGAGCGCTAACAGTCCTACTTATGACAAATGTATTGCACACCTGAAGCCATCTTGATTGGAATAAAGTGATAACTCTTAAAACATTTAATTTAAAAGGAACAAAATGAGGGGGTTCATTTTGCCATTGAAAGTATGATTAGTGCTGCAGAAAGAAAAATTAAGGCACATTTTGAGTGACTTCTCAAATCCTCTTCTATTTCATTAAAAAATTCTGACATGCAGACTGAAACATGCACTTTCAATACCAGCAGCAGACTTCCCTGGTGAGCAGTAGCTTTACTACAGTGATCTAATAAGCAACTAGAGTGCTAACATTATGAATTTATGGCAAATGTGTGACACATCTAAATGCCTTCTTGATGGAATCAAAGTAAAAAACAGAAAGTATTTCCTACTGAAGAGACTCTAGTAAATGAGGAAATTAGGAAACGTCATAACAAATAAGTCTCCCAAAATGGCCACCAGGGACAAAAGAGCCCAAATGTAGCACAAATATCACCCAGATGTAGCCCAAGTATAGCCCAATGACAGAATGTGCCAGAGTGTTCTAACGAACAACTAGAGCGCTAACAGTCTTACTTATGACAAAAGTATGGCACACCTGAAGCCATCTTGATCGGAATAAAGTGGTAACACTTAAAACATTTAATTTACAAAGGAACAAAATGAGGGGGTTCATTTTGCCATAGAAATTATGATTAGTGCTGCAGAAAGAAAAATTAGGGCACATTTTGAGTGACTTCTCAAATCCTCTTCTATTTCATTAAAAAATTCTGACATGCAGACTGACACATGCACTTTGAATACCAGCAGCAGACTTCCCTGGTGAGCAGTAGCTTTACTACAGTGATCTAATGAGCAACTAGAGTGCTGACATTCACAATTTATGTCAAATGTGTGACACATCTGAATGCCTTCTTGATGAAACCAAAGTAAAAAACTGAAAGTATTTCCTACAGAGGAGACTGCAGTAAATGAGGAAATTAGGAAACTTCATAACAAATAAATCTCCCAAGATGGCCACCAGAGACAAAAGAGCCCAAATGTAGCCCAAATATCACTCAGATGTAGACCAAGTATAGCCCAATGACAGAATGTCCCAGAGTGTTCTAAAGAACAACTAGACCGCTTACTGTCTTACTTATGACAAAAGTATGGCACACCTGAAGCCATCTTGATTGTAATAAACTGGTAACACTTAAAACATTTAATTTAAAAAGGAACACAATGAGGGGGTTCATTTTGCCATAGAAAGTATGATTAGTGCTGAAGAAAGAAAAATTAGGGCAAATTTTGAGTGACTTCTCAAATCCTCTTCTATTTCATAAAAGAATTCTGATATGCAGACTGAAACATGCACTTTTAATATCAGCAGCAGACTTCCCTGGTGAGCAGTAGCTTTACTACAGTGATCTAACGAGCAACTAGAGTGCTGACATTCACAATTTATGTCAAATGTGTGACACACCTGAATGCCTTCTTGATGAAACCAAAGTAAAAAACTGAAAGTATTTCCTACAGAGGAGACTGCAGTAAATGAGGAAATTAGGAAACTTCATAACAAATAAATCTCCCAAGATGGCCACCAGAGACAAAAGAGCCCAAATGTAGCCCAAATATCACTCAGATGTAGACCAAGTATAGCCCAATGACAGAATGTCCCAGAGTGTTCTAACGAACAACTAGACCGCTTACTGTCTTACTTATGACAAAAGTATGGCACACCTGAAGCCATCTTGATTGTAATAAACTGGTAACACTTAAAACCTTTAATTTAAAAAGGAACACAATGAGGGGGTTCATTTTGCCATAGAAAGTATGATTAGTGCTGAAGAAAGAAAAATTAGGGCAAATTTTGAGTGACTTCTCAAATCCTCTTCTATTTCATAAAAGAATTCTGATATGCAGACTGAAACATGCACTTTTAATATCAGCAGCAGACTTCCCTGGTGAGCAGTAGCTTTACTACAGTGATCTAACGAGCAACTAGAGTGCTGACATTCACAATTTATGTCAAATGTGTGACACATCTGAATACCTTCTTGATGAAACCAAAGTAAAAAACTGAAAGTATTTCCTACAGAGGAGACTGCAGTAAATGAGGAAATTAGGAAACTTCATAACAAATAAATCTCCCAAGATGGCCACCAGAGACAAAAGAGCCCAAATGTAGCCCAAATATCACTCAGATGTAGACCAAGTATAGCCCAATGACAGAATGTCCCAGAGTGTTCTAACGAACAACTAGAGCGCTTACTGTCTTACTTATGACAAAAGTATGGCACACCTGAAGCCATCTTGATTGTAATAAACTGGTAGCACTTAAAACATTTAATTTAAAAAGGAACACAATGAGGGGGTTCATTTTGCCATAGAAAGTATGATTAGTGCTGAAGAAAGAAAAATAGAAAAATTAGGGCACATTTTGAGTGACTTCTCAAATCCTCTTCTATTTCATAAAATAATTCTGATATGCAGACTGAAACATGCACTTGTAATACCAGCAGCAGACTTCCGTGGTGAGCAGTAGCTTTACTACAGTGATCTAATGAGCAACTAGAGTGCTAACATTCCGAATTTAGGGCAAATGTGTGACATATCTGAATACCTTCTTGATGGAATCAAAGTAAAAAACTGAAAGCATTTCCTACTGAGGAGACTGCAGTAAATGAGAAAATTAGGAAACTTCATAACAAATAAATCTCCCAAGATGGCCACCAGACAAAAGAGACCAAATGCAGCACAAATATCACCCAGATGTAGCCCACATGTAGCCCAATGACAGAAGTGTGCAAAACACTTATTGTTTGTGTATTTGCAGTTTTATATAGTGCAGACTTGTCAGGTATTGGAGTGCTTTACATGAGCATTGGTTACATAACACAATATCAAATTCATTTTGGTTGTAGACATGGGGAGATTAAGTGATTTGACCAGAATCACAGAATGTTGAGCTGAAGCAGAAACTCCAACCTGGTTCCCCAGTTGCAAAGTCTGCAGCTCTGGAAGTTACACCACATCCTCTCCCCTAGGTGCAACATTTAATCAAGTGGTCAACTGGATAAAAAAACAAAAAGATTACTAATAATTTAAAAGTTCTTTGTCGCTATTTGAAAACCCAGAAAATATGTCCTCATTTTAGTTTTTTAGAGCACTAGCCATAATTTTGATGCAAATAAGACCCTCTCATATATGTAATTTCTAAAGGAAATGCTCTAGGTATTACAGTTTTGATTACATAAAGATGACGTCAGGCGTTAAACACTTTTGTAATAAATATAGAATGTTAGCAATCTAGTTGTTCATTGGGATACTGTTGAGAGGCAGAGGCCAGGGACACGGACTCTGAAAATTGAAGGTAGGTAGGAGAGCGCAGAGGCAACAATTTGACCACACTGGGCAGGCAGGAAGGGCAGTGGCAGCACAACAGACTATGGAGGGCAGTGGAAAGGGGAGCAGGGGCAACAAACCAACAATGCAGGACAGGCAAGAGAGGCTGTGGCAATATAATAGACCATTGTGGGCAGAAGGAAGAGGCGGTGGTAGTACAACCATACATGCCAACAGACCCGTTTCAGCCAGGAAACGTCCAATGTTTTTAAGCTCAAATGGGCTTTATTTGATCTGTCTCCTGTCTACAATCTCCTCTTTTTCAATGTAACTCAAAGGGGAAAATCAATACCCCAGTTTTTTTTCAAAATCTCCCTCTTACCAAGTTCAAAATGTTCGCAAGAATGGTACATTGGATCATGGTAGGCAGGAGGAATTGGGGTAGGGACATGGACTCGGATAACAGAGGACAGGAGGGACATGTAGAGGTGCACCAAACTGACCCTCCAGGGCAGGCATCAGGGTTTGCAGCAGCACAATACACCACACAGGGCATGCGGGACGGGAGTGCAGCACAACAATCCATAGAAAGCAATAGGGAGGGGACAGGACCATGCACATGGACAACAGAGAACAGAGGCGAAAGAGGAAATAGTAGCTAGCTGACCATACTGGACAGACAGGAGAGAAATCTGCAGCATAACAGACCATAAAGGGCAGGAGGGACGGATCAGGGGCATTACAATGGAACAGACAAGCCAGGAGGGAGGGAATTGGGGTCTGCACATGGAAACAGAGGGCTGGGGGCAAGGGGGCAGGGTAGGAGCAGCAAGATGACCATGGAGGTCAGGCAGGATGGGCACTAGAAACAAGACACACCATGGAGAGCAACAGTGAGACTATGATGGCATACACACAGACCATGGAGGGAAGGTGGGAGGGGGTCAGGGGCAGCTAGCTGACCACACTGGGAAGGTGGGAGGGGCCATGGCAGCACAGAAGTCCATGCATGGCAAGCAGGAGGGTTCGGGGCAGCACAATGGCTATGATGGGCAAGAAGGAGGGTGCAGGGGCATGCACAAAGGACCATGGAGGATAGAAGGGAGGGTCAGGACCTGGGCACAGACAAGAGAGTTCAGGGGAAGGGGCCTCACAACAGACCGCACGGGGCAGGCAGGAGGAGCGGTTGCAGCAAAACAGACCAGGGAGGGCAGAAGGGTGTGGCAGTAAAATGGACCATGGAGGACAGGAGGAAGGGGATAGGGGCATGGCATGTGGACAGGCAGGGTGGAGGTGGCAGGGACAGGTTACAGTCATCTGACAATGCTAGGCAGGTGGGAGGGGAGTGGCAGCTCAACAGAACACTCAGAGTAGATAGGAGTGGCAGGTCCATGGAACATGGTGGGCAAAAAAGATGGAGCAGGGGTATGCACAAAGACATCGGAGGGCAGGGGGAAGGAGAATAGGGGCAGCAAGCTAAGCACAGAGGCTAAGCAAGAGGTCAATGATGGGCCATAGAATTGGGCAATGGATGGCAGGAGGAGTGGACTGGTACATCATGCTAAATGGAGGGCAGTGGCAGCACATCAGACCATGCATGGCAGGAGGGAGTAGGCTAGTCCATGGATTCAGACAACAGAGGATAGGGAGGAGGTGGATGGGGCAGCAAGCTAACTGTTCAAAGAAGCTGGGTATTAGGAACTTTATTGTTTTTAAAATGTGTGTCTGTGCGAGCTACTTAAAAGATGAACAAGTATGCAGCATAATCTCACTTTTATTCAGGAAGAAGAGGGCGTTTCTGACTGTGACTCCAGGCTGACTTGGCAGAAACACCGCCTGACCCTCCACCCCCTATTGCAAAATGTAATGCCTGTGAAAAGGGTAAGTGGACGCAGTGTTATATAGAACATAGTCTTGAGAGCACGATTGAAAATGAAAACTAGATATAGTATATGGTATAAACTATGCACCAAAAAGTGTGATATAAGATGAACCGGGCGTGAATTATAATATGCAATACATTGTGCGCAATGACAGATTCATTGGAGAGCGCGAGATAGCACAGGCACTATGAGATATGCGCCTTGGAGTGTAATATGCACAGGGCAGTGTTGTGTAACCTAACTAGTCTCTAAAGTTGTAATATAAAATATGTGCTGGGGAGTGTAACGTTGCATATGCACTGTGACAAAGATATGGATCCCAGATTGTAATATGTATGGCATAGCGCTGTGCGTTATAACATAGGCATCGAGGAAGGCACGTTAGATGGGGCAATATAACCTGTGCGAAGGCAAGTGTGGCATGACATATTCACGGGGTGGTGTTACAGTGCACATGGGCTAGAGAGTGTCATAGCATACGCACTAGCTGGTGGAATACAACACAGAGGTGTGTGGTACTCGGCAGGCACTGGTGGGTGTAACACAGCATTGGGCTCAGCCAGGAGCACGCTGTGACTCTCAAGTGAGGTTAGTCTCCTTTCCAGAGAGTAAAATAAAAAGTATTACACATCCGGCGGTGGATGTGTGTTTTATTAACCGTGAGGGGGGTTTCTTGCATAGTTTGGTCGAATTTTTGTTGAATCCCCTTTGAATGGCTTGGTGTGCGTGTGTATTAAATGTGCCCGTCAATAGTTACCCATGTTTGTATAAATAAACGACAAGGGTTTCTACTTGGAGAGTACCCACCGGCGGGGGCGCCGGGATTAGGCACGGTAGGGCGTCAGACACGTCAGAGCTTCACTAGCGGTGTAAATACATTCCACGTGGATTCATTGTATGCATAGTCGCCTTTTAATGAATATCACGCAAATCGTCATGGTGATAGGTACATACTGTTTGTCCAGCATGTCCTAGGTGTTTCTATAAATATATATTTTTTTCAAATAATAAAAAACAAAGGCCGGCCCGGGGGATGGGGTCCCCGGGGCCATAAGTGGCCTGAGGACAGGGCCAATGCAGCCCCTCTCCAAAAGAATAAAAAAAGAAAAAAAAGGCCATGACCCAGGGGTTGGGGTCCCCGGGGCCGATTAAATCCTTGGGAGGGCCAAATTAATTTTTTTCTACAAATAAAATTAATTAGGGTGCAGGCCCTGGGGGATTGGGTCCCCAGGGCCAATAAATTAGAAAAAGAAGGGGGGGCCACACAGCCCTCCTTCTTAAAAAAATAAAAAAAATAAAAGACCGGCATTGCGCCAGAGGCCATGCCCCCTCCTTGCAGCACTCTGCAAACGCGCCCCCTGGCCAGTTGCAAGTTGGGGAATTAATTCCCCTTCAATACTGAGGGTCCCTGAGGGCCAACTAGCCCAGGAGGTATCTCCAGTATGCACCAGGGAGCTGCGTTGCAGACAGGTGTTCTGAGGCCACGCCCCTTTTTACACCTCTATGCAATGCAGCTCTGTGGCGCTTACTGGAGGTACTTAGTGGGCTAGTTTGACCCTAGGGACCCTTAGGATTCAAGTGGACTTAATCTTTCAACTTAGAATGGCCACAGGGCACGTTTACTCAGTGGTGAAGGGAGGGGACGGAGCCTGAGGTGACGTGTGCAAACACGCCCTGTGGCGCATTTTAAGTTGGGGAAATAATTCCCTTTCAATCCTGAGGGACCCTGGGGGCCAACTAGCCCACCAGGTGCTTCCAGTAAGCGCCACTGCTCTGCGTTGCAGAGAGGTGGTGCACACCGTGCCCCTTTTTACACCTCTCTGCAATGGCACTTACTGGACGTACCTAGTGGGCTATTTTGCCCCTAGGGACCCCCAGGATTCAAGGGGACTTAATCTCCCAACTTAAAAAATGGCCACAGGGCGTGTTTACACAGTGGGGAAGGGAGGAGACGGGGCCTGAGTTGACTTGTGCAAACATGCCCTATGGCGCGTTTTAAGTTGGGGAAATAATTCCCCTTCAATCCTGAGGGACCCTGGGGGACAACAAGCCCACCAGGTGCTTCCAGTAAGTGCCACTGCGCTGCGTTGCAGAGAGGTGGTCTAGGCCGTGCCCCTTTTTATATCTCTCTGCAACACAGCTCTGTGGCGCTTACTGGAGGTACTTAGTGGTCTAGTTGGACCCTAGGGACCTTCAGGATTCAAGGGAACTTAATCTCCCAACTTAAAACGGCCTCAGGACGTGTTTACACAGTGGGGAAAGGAGGGGACGGGGCCTGAGGTGACATGTGCAAACACGCCATGTGGCGCGTTTTAAGAGGTAGTTTTAATCCCCTGCCCTATTATATACTATGGGCTTACAGAGGAGGTCATGATAATCACAGGGGGACCCCAATGCATAGTGTCCCCTAGTGTATGTAGGTGTTTTCACTGTATTCTGAGTGTCTTTTAACATAGCACTGGCTCTAGGACTGTTCAGTCAGACTGTTACCACCAGTATCCAAAAAGTTGAGGGTACAGGATGATTTTGCAACAAGGCTTCTTTCTGCTCTTCTGTTTGTTCTTTCTGCACGTTATCCTTCTTCCTGCACTTCTCTTCGTCTTTGAGGACTTCTGTTGCTTCTTTCTACATTTCTTTTTTTTCTTTCTGTGTGTTTTTTCTTCTTTCTTCACATGTCCTATCTCTGTAGGCATAGTTAGAAATTAGCATTTAAAAATCTTTGAAATTCACTGAAAAAACCATAGGTTTCAGGCACCTTATAGTTAGGAATTAGCATTTAAAAAACCTTAGAAATTCACTGAAACAACCATAGGTTTCAGGGGCGTTATAGTTAGCTGGACTTTTCACTCGTACAAAACCATTGAAATTCCCCCGTTATAGTTAGTTCAGCTAACTATAACTCGCGCGCCCGCAATGCACTGCTGATGACGTCACATATTACATCACTCATGACATGGTCAGTGACATCACTCATGACATCTCAAATGACATCACTGATGACATCATCCATGTGATAGAGTGGCAGACCTCCTCTCCCCCTAATATAACATTTGATACACACATTCAAAAATAGAAACTAAAATTTTCAAAACAATGGACATACCAATACCAGTTACAACAACCTATTCAGTAATTCTAAGATCCACATACACATCCACTCATTCACCAACAGTCCTATACAGTCACTCATACATGTACTCACTCATCATATGTACTCATACACCTATACATCCTGTTACACAACGCCACTCACACACATAGTCACTCATGCTAATAAAGAATCAAACATCCATTTAATTGCATATACAGTTATACACACACCACCACACTTACTTCTACAGAAACTTAAACATAGTTAGTATTTTAAACAATCACTTATAGAAACACATACTTATTCATACAGGAACTCTTTCAATCTCTCACTCTCACATATACTCACTTATATACACCAATAGTCACATATGCTAGTTTAAAACATATGTAGTTACTCATAAAGACACTATTGAGACAGTCATTCACTCACTAACACACCCATGGACACACTCATCCACCCATACAGTCCTGCACACATGCTGTCTTCAACACATACAAACAGTGAGTCACTCATTCATGCACCTATGCAACACGTAATACCCCCCACCGAACCATACAGACACTCAGACACTCGTACTGATACTCAAAAAAACAACTAATAACCTATATAGACACTCATGTAGCTACTCACCAACCCATGCAGCCACTTATTCACAAAGTGAGAGACTGATACAGATATTTACATATTTAAACATTAGTCACTAAGCCATGTATTCACTAAGATACACTTATACAATCAATTTTTCAAAAACAAATCATCCATTTAGACACTTATATACCCATTTATTCTTCCATCGACCTTGAGATATACATATATAAAACATATGTAATTTTCAGAAAAACACACATTCACTGGATGATGTCATCAGTGATGTCATGAGTGATGTCACTGACCATGTCAAGAGTGATGTAATATGTGACGTCATCAGCAGTGCATTGCGGGCGCGCGAGTTATAGTTAGCTGAACTAACTATCACGGGGGAATTTCAATGGTTTTGTACGAGTGAAAAGTCCAGCCAACTATATATATATATATTACTACAAATCACGCACCCTTCAGTGCTGCTGGTAAAGGGTAGTCCATCACATCGCCACGTTTAAATCATGCATAATGAAAGGTGGGAACAGGTTTATTAGTCCTGTACAACAACCCCAGTAGTCCTCCTCCTTCTGCAACTGTCTGCTCTCTGCCCCTGGAATCCACATTCTAGAATCCAGTGGAGACAGCAACCAGATAACATAAGGTTTCTAGGACACAATAAACAACTGTTCCGCAAAGTCCCAAGGAGGCCATAAAGGAAAGTGCCGAAAGGCGGCGACCTACATCATCCAGGATCAACGCCGATTGAAAAGAACAAGCAGACAATTTAAATGTTGTTATAGACCTATGTCAAAATTATAGTCCCATGCAATTGAATTTTGTATTGTACTAATAGGTCTAGTAGTATTTGGTGTTCCTACCTAGAGACGGTTATTTCCCTGACATTGTCCGTGATTACGGATACACTGCTTACCCAGATATTTACACTTTATCAAATATTTTTGTATATATATATATATATATATATATATATATATATATATATATATATATATATATTACCTACTGGCGGTCGCCAGTAGGTAGTTATAGTTAGGACCCTGTTTCCATAGGAAAACCGCAACATTCTATTTGGAATAACTTTGGCGCCGGTCGACGAATCCTCGCGAAATTTTCAAAATAGGTGGGGCGCTACGCTCCGCTCCTACCCTGAAAGTCTCGGGGGGATTCGTCAAGCAGGGGCTGAGAAAAAAGGGGGGTCCCAAAACGCGTTTTTCCCATGCATTTTTCCATAGGACCTTTAGACACAGCTACAGCCCGAACGGCTGAACAGAGTTACTTGAAATTTGGCAGAGAGGTAGTCCTCAGGTCAAGGAAGTGCCTTTTGTAGGTCTGGTGTAAATCTGTTCAGTAGTTCCTGAGAAAATAGCATTTAAATCAATATATATATCTGTGGCAGCTTACGGTGCGCTTACGGTGCGCTTAGGGTAAGCTTACCGTACGCGTACGGTGCCGTGCGCGAGCGCGAATCTGATTGGCTGTTAGATCTTAGTAAACATTCGAATCGGTCGAAACCAGGAAGTGGCGGCCGCCATTTTCTCTCTCGCACTCTGAGAGGGGGTTAAAAAACAAAGGCCAAAAACATGTAAAGGGGCTGTTTAGACAGCTCCTAAGCACCTAGCCATGTTGAGGGAGTCCTCAAAGATCCCCCAAGGCCAAAAACGGAATTTTAATTTTTTCGATAATTTCGCCGATTACGCTTACCGTACGCGTACGGTAAAAATTAATAAAAAAAAACAAATATCCATACTCTCCCCACCCCATGTACAAATGGTGCCCGAAGGGCACCATTTGTGCACGGCATATTTCATATGTGAAAAATTAAAATATTACCTTTCACAACGAAGCGCATCATATGTCCTCCATGTGCGCACGGTGCGCGAAGCGCATCGTGCGTACATGGCCCATCTAGCGTAACGTGGGCACGCGGTGCACGTAGTGCACCGCGTGCCCACCGTGCGTTCACGGCACTAACTGCGTAAAGTGGGCGCGTGGTGCGCGAAGCGCACCGCGTGCTCACTGTGCGTGCACGGTGTGCGAAGCGCACCGCGCGCGCACGGAACGAACTGCGTTAAGTGGGCGCGCACGCCACGAATGGCGTAAAGTAAATTAGCATTTAAAAAACCGTACAAATTCACTGAAAAAACCATAGGTTTCACACACGTTATAGTTAGGAATTAGCATTTAAAAAACCTTGCAAATTCAGTGAAAAAACCATAGGTTTCACACATGTTATAGTTAGCTGGAAATTTTACTGATAAAAAACCAATGAAATTCCCCCGTTATAGTTAGTGCAGGCAACTATAACTCACGCGACCGCAATCTTCTGCTGATGCTAATACTGTATTTAGACACTTATTTGCCCATGTCTTCTTCCATTAAATTTTAGCTATACATATATTACAAATATTTTTTTTTCATAAAGACACATATGTCATCAGCAGAGGATTGCGGTCGCGTGAGTTAAAGTTGCCTGCACTAACTATAACGGGGGAATTTCATTGGTTTTTTATCAGTAAAATGTCCAGCTAACTATAACATGTGTGAAACCTATGGTTTTTTCACTGAATTTGCAAGGTTTTTTAAATGCTAATTCCTAACTATAACGTGTGTGAAACCTATGGTTTTTTCAGTGAATATATATATATATAAATTCACTGAAAGAACCATGGATTTCACACACGTTATAGTTAGGAATTAGCATTTAAAAAACCTTGCAAATTCAGTGAAAAAACCATAGGTTTCACAGACGTTATAGTTAGCTGGACATTTCACTCGTAAAAAACCAATGAAATTCCCCCGTTATAGTTAGTTAAGCTAACTATAACTCGCGCACCCGCAATCCACTGCTGATGAAGTCACATATAACATCACTCATGACATGGTCACTGACATCACTCATGACATCACTGATGACATCTCAAATGACATCACTGATGACATCATTGATGACATCATCCAGTGAATGTGTGTTTTTCTGAAAATTAAATAGGTTTTATATATGTATATCTCAAGGTCGATGGAAGAATAAATGGGTATATAAGTGTCTAAATGGATGATTTTTTTGGGAAAAATTTATTGTGTAACTGATTGATAAAGTGTATCATAGTGAATACATGGCTTAGTGAGTAATGTTTAAATATGTAAATATATGTATCAGTCTGTCACTTTGTGTATACGTGGCTGCATGGGTTGGTGAGTAGGTACATGGGTGTCTATATAGGTTATTAGTTGGTTTTTTGAGTATCAGTCTGAGTGTCTGCATGGTTCGGTGGGGGGTATTACGTAGTGCATAGGTGCATGAATGATTGACTCACTGTATGTGTTGAAGACAGCATGTGTGCAGGACTGTATGGGTGGATGAGTATGTGTAAAGGTGTGTTAGTGAGTGAATGACTTTCTCAATAGTGTCTTTATGAGTAACTACTTATGTTTTATACTAGTATATGTGACTATTGGTGTATATAAGTGAGTATATGTGAGAGTGAGAGATTGAAATTGTTCCTGTATGAATAAGTATGTGTTTCTATAAGTGATTGTTTAAAAGACTAAGTATGTGTAAGTTTCCGTAGAAGTAAGTGTGGTGGTGTGTGTATAAGTGTATATGCAAGTAAATGTATGTTTGATTCTTTATTAGCATGAGTGACTATGTGTGTGAGTAACTCTATGGATGAGTGGTATTGTGTAACAGGATGTATAGGTGTATAAGTACATATGAGTGAGTACATGTATGAGTGACTGTATAGGACTGTTGGTGAATGAGTGGATGTGTATGTGGATCTTAGAATTACAGAAGAGATTGTTGTAACTGGTATTGGTATTTCCAATATTTTGTTATTTTTTAGTCTCTATTTTTGAATGTGTGTATCAATTGTTATATTAGGGTGAGAGGAGGACTGCCACTCTATCACAAGTATGATGTCATCAGTGATGTCATCAGTGATGTCATTTGAGATGTCATCAGTGATGTCATGAGTGAGGTCAGTGACCATGTCATGAGTGATGGTATATGTGACGTCATCAGCAGTGGATTGCGGGTGCGCGAGTTATAGTTATCTTAACTAACTATAACGGGGGAATTTCATTGGTTTTTTACGAGTGAAATGTCCAGCTAACTATAACGTCTGTGAAACCTATGGTTTTTTCACTGAATTTGTATGTTTTTTTTTTTTTTTGAAACCGTTTATTGCAATCTCAAGAATATACAAGTATGGGCCTACAACCTTCCGGCCGGCCGCTAGAATGACAGGAGCATATGACATACGTTCAAAAACACTTGGCCTTGCAGAGAAGCAGAATCAGGAGGTATCAACGTCGTGGGCCACATCACTCTGACCCCACAATACGGTTTCATTTTATACAAACAACACGAAAAATCACACCCGCAAGGCAACCCGCAATCGAAAGTAAGAGCACGTGCTCCCCAAATGGGGGACCCCAGCCATTCACAGGAGTCTAAAGAGGGGAAGGGGAACAGATCGAGGACTGGGGGAACTCTGTGCCCGGGGCTGGGGAAAGGGAGTCAACTAAGGGGACGGGGTTGGTGAGGCAGCAGGCAGCAGTGGTGGCGCGCAGATACCCCCGCGGTAGGCGTTCCAGGGGCCCCATACTTTCACCCATGCCCCAGGCTTACCCCTCGCCACATACACCACCTTTTCTCGGAACATGCACCAATCCATGTGTTCTTTCCAGGCCGACACCGCCGGGGGGCTCTGGGATCCCCACAGTTGAGCAATGTCACGCTTAGCAATCATATATCCCAGAGTCACCCATCGCGTCTGCGGAACCGAGTAGTCAGTTGGTTCCCACACATTCAGCAGGCATCTCCTCGCTTCAGGCAGCAGCGCGACATGCGTAACCACTCGCAGGACCTCATGCACACCACGCCAGAATCGCTCCACCTACGGGCATTCCCACAAAATATGCAAAAAAGTAGCCAAAGCACCACACCCACGCTTACACAACCCATCCTCAGCATAGCCCGTACGCAGAAGCCTTGGCCCCGTCATGTAAACCCGGTGGAGTATCTTAAGCTGGACGAAGCGAAGGCGAGCCGGTATGGCCACCTCCTTCGGAGAGGCCACCGCGGAAATCCAGTCCTCGTCGTCCAACTCCAGCCCATCGGCAACCCAAGCCTCGCGGAGGCCAGTCAGCAAGCCCGATCGGTCATTAATCAATTTTTTGTAAATAAGGGAGATCGTGCTGTCCGGAACGTGGCCGTCCAGCACCCTATCCTCCAGGGGGGAGGACTCCGGGATGGCGGCGACGTCTGGGAAGACGGAGCCCAGTGCGTGACGGACCTGCAAGTACCGAAAGTATTCACTGCCCTGCAGCTGAAACTCCGTCTGCAGCGTCTCGAATGTTTTAAATCCCCCCCTTGTCCAGAGATCCCCCACTTTACTGATGCCTATCGTGTCCCACCTCTCGAAGCCCTTCGAGGTCCACAGGAAGCCCAATCTCTCAGACGCGTACAACGGTGATGCCCGGGTCAAACGGTCCTTCCACCCCATAGCTGCGTTAGCCGCGTGCCATACTCGCACCATGACACGCGTAGGTCCCGTTAGGCGGGGGCCGGGCGCGCCAGAGTAGAGCGCTCGATTATAGTCGCCACCAGGCAGGAGCATCTTGTCCATTTCAAATGCCGGGTTTAAGGCGGGCCCGTAAAGGCCATGGTTAATTGCAGCTAGCTGGGAGGCCCAGTAATACCGTTTAATATCCAGGAGGGCAATCCCCCCGTCGTACCATGGGAGCGTCAACTTCGCCAGGGCAATACGCGGCCTCCCGTCCCAGAACAGGCGGCGCTGTAGACTTTCCACCTCACGGAAGTAGCGCGCTGGGACTAAATCCATAGTGTTCTGGAGAGCGTACAGGAAGCGTGGCAACGACATCATCTTAAACAATGCCGCCCGGCCGAGCGGCGAAAGCGGCAGGCGCAGACAACGCGCGACGTCCTCCTTCAAGCGCTGGAGGGGGGGAAGCAAATTCCGCTCGTAGCGGGCCTCCGGGTCCAGAGTAATATAAACACCCAGGTACCGAAACCCCTGAGAGGCAATCTGGATCGGACAGCCCCGCGGGAGGACGGGAACCTCCCCGGAAAGCACATACACACATGATTTAGCCAAGTTGATGACAAGGCCTGAGTTGCGGCCGAATGAGCGCAAAACATCAACCAGGACAATCAGTGATTTACGCGGGGAGGCTAGGTACAAAAGGATATCGTCAGCGCATAGGGACACGCGGTCCTCATACTCGGGGGTCCAACGGAGACCACGGATGGAAGGGTGCCACCGCAGCCACTCTGCCAGGGGTTCCAAGGCCAGCGCGAACAGGAGCGGCGACAAGGGGCAGCCCTGTCGCGTGCCCCGTCCCAGCTCGAATGGGACCGATACTCTTCCATTCACTACCACCTGCGCCAAAGGGCCCGAATACAACAATTTGACCCAGCTGATGAACCCCGGGCCAAATCCAAACTTCGCCAGCATCGCCCAAATGTATGGCCACTCGAGCGTGTCAAACGCCATGGTGGCGTCTAAGGACGCCAATACGGCCGGCTCCCGCACAAACGGGACACGCGCGAGCACCCCGTGCAAGCGCCGCAGATTGAGGGCCGTGTTGCGATGGGGGATAAAGCCGGACTGGTCTTGGTGGACCAGATCGCCCACCACGCCGACCAGCCGGTTGGCTAGCACCTTGGCGAGGATTTTGGGCTCCGCATTCAAGAGCGAGATGGGCCGATAGGATGTAACCCGGTCCCGGGGTCTCCCTTCCTTGTGGATCACCACGATTGTAGCCAGACGCTGGTCCGGCGGGAGGGAGCCCAGCGAGTGGGCCGCCAGGAACATCGCGCGGAGATGGGGTGCCAGTACATCCGGTCGCAGCTTATACAACTCGATAGGGATGCCGTTCGGGCCCATGGCCTTGCCGGATGCGACCGAGCGTATGGCGAGGGCAATTTCGTCGGAGGTGGGAGCGGCATCTAACGACACCCTGTCCTCCACCGAAAGGGAAGGCAGCGCGATATCCCTAAGCAGGGCATGGGAATCCTCCTCCAAGCAGGGAGAAACCGGGGAATACACCTCGCGGAAATAATCCGCTAAACAAGAGACAATGTCTTCTGGCTCGGTGACACGCACACCATCCATCCTCTCAATCAGCGGGACCACACGACTCGCTCTCTCCTTCTTATCCAACCACGCAAGCAGTTTACCAGCCTTATCACCCACATCATACAGTCGCCCCTGTTGCTCTCTACTGAGGCCCCTGGCCGCCTCCGTGACGAGGGCCCTGTAGGCCGCCCGCTTAAGTTGTAGGACATGTAATGCAGCATCCGTCACCCCACCCTCTAGATCACCCTCCAATTCAGCAATTTCGGCCTCCACCCGGGTCACCTCCTCCTGCTCGCGCCTCCGGGCATGGGAGATAAAGGAGAGGGCCTCCCCTCTAAGAACTGTCTTGAAGGCTTCCCACAGGGAGATAGCCGAAGGGACGGACCCCACATTCTCATCAAAATAGCGCTGCAAGGATTTAATCAAATCAGCGCGAATGGTGGGGTCGCGCAGGTACCAGGCGTTGATTGGAGCTACCCTGCCCTCCCCCCTCGGGAAGACATCAAAGTGCAACAGGAGCGGGGAGTGATCTGAAATACCCCGCGCCAAATGGCGTACCTCTCCTACCCTCCCCACATAGGCCGCAGGGACAAGGACATAATCAAGCCGAGAGAGGCTACCATGGGCACCCGAGTGGAAAGTGTACTGCAGCTGCGTGGGATGTTTTAAGCGCCAGCAGTCCACCAATCCCAGTGTATCTAGAAAACCGGACAGCCACGCCTGCGCCCGGGGGAGGTCCCTAGGGGGGTGGCGATCCACGGTCCCAGAAACCACCACATTGAAGTCCCCCCCAACCACCAGAAGCCCCCCCGGAAGGTCAAGAAGGAGGCGCCCCAGGTCTGCAAAAGTGGTAGACTGTAACCCCGGTGGGACGTACACTGATACAAAGACAACTACTTTGCCCTCCATTCTCCCCACTAAGACAGTGTAGCGTCCCCTCTCATCATGGCGCACCTCGTCTATTTCTAACGGGAGCGAGTTCTTCACCATGATGCCCACCCCCCGTGAGCCCGACGTGAAGCCCGCGTGGGCCACCAAACGATAGCCACGCCGATTCATGGCACAAAAGGAATTACCAATAAGGTGTGTCTCCTGCAGAAAGACCACATCTGGCGAAGTTCGTTTCAGATACTGCAGGACCACACCTCGCTTGATCCTATCCCCCAGTCCATTAACGTTCCAAGACAATAAAGTCAGGTCCCTACCCCCCATCATGTACAGAAGCCATCATTCGTCCCCCTGAGAGCACCTTAAAAACACCAATACAATAAAGGGTTTGCCTTGCGGTAAAAACAAACAACACCCCACCCCAACCCACCCATCCCAACAAAACTCCCCCCTCCCTGCACCCCTGCATGAGCCCAAACAGCCCCCCCAAAGTGCAGTGTGCCTGTCGCCCCATAAATGATTAAACTAACTAGTCCCCCAGAGGAGGAGGGAGAGCCCCCAGGAGACCCCGTACTACCTCCACAGGAGGGGAACTTACACGAACAGTCAAAAGTGACGATAATGTTGTCCAGAGCGAGGCCTACTATTAGTCCCTCAGTCCTGATCCGGCGAGCCCTCCCCTCCAACCGCGCCCCCCCCACCCCCCCGGCCCCAATCCCCGGGCAAAGAGTCCAACCAGTCCCCGGCCGCTTCGGGACGATCAAAAAAGTGCGTGCGGCCATCCACCTCCACCCGCAACTTAGCTGGAAAAAGCATCGCATACTTGAGGTTCAGGTCCCGTAGACGACGTTTAACTCCGAGAAAGCTCAGTCTCTGCTTCTGGACCGCTGGGGTGAAATCAGGATAGAAGTTTACGTCCATATTGTCGAGTCTGACCGGTCCTTGTAGCCGAGAAGTCTGCAGGATAGCGTCTCTGTCCCGAAAGTTGAAAATCCGGGCAATGAGAGGCCTCGGAGGGGCTCCGGCCTTAGGTCTTCCTCCGGGAACCCTGTGGGCACGTTCCACCGCAAAGAATTTACTCAGCCCCCGGGGCTGGAGATGGGTGAGAATCAGGTCCTCCACAAACAGGTCCGCCGCCGCCTCCTCACGTCCCTCCGGCACCCCGACAATGCAAACATTGTTCCTCCGGGCCCGACCCTCGGAATCTTCCAGTCGACGATGCATCAGGGCGCTCGCCTGGCCAAGCCGGCGCACCTCCTTTTGGAGGGCCGCTACGTCCGTTGTGAGGCCCGAGGTGGTGTGGGCCAAAGAATCGACCCGGTCATTGGTCTTGGATAAATCGGCCCTCACCAGGCCAACATCCACGTGGACCGAGTCAATCTTCTGCGCTAGTGTGTCAAAGCGCTGGTCCACCGAGGCCTTCATCTCGGCGATAGCGCCCATGACATCTCGCAGGGTCAGATCCGCGGGCAGAGCAGGAGCATCAGTCGGGCCCTCAGGGGACCTACGCGGCACCTCAGGAGATCCCTTCTGGAGGGTGTAGCGGTCCATGTTGTTGGACTGATGGGCTGCGCCACGGCGGGTCGATTTCACCTTTGCCCGGTCGCCATCTTGCTTTGTGGACATGGTTTCAGTCCCCAAATCGTGCCAATCACCTCGGAAAAGGCCGACAAACCAGTTCACGGGCTCCGGGGGGGGGCAACCACAGGTCCGCAGGACGGATCACAGCCGGCGGGCCGGCAGGGCACCCCAACGAGGCCACACCACCGCACACCGCCCCGCAACCCAACCTCGCCTACGCAGCAAGGAGGGTGCAAAAGCGAAAGTGAAAGTGCGGGGTACGCGAGTCGCCCGGCCCTGCCCGCCGCTGTTGATCACTTTGTCTCCGGATCGCCCCACAACTCCAATCCGGGGGGCCGGCGTGGAGAAGGCCGCAAACCTCACTCGGTGCTCCCGCCGGTGTCCGAGGTCCGATTTGGAAGCGGAAAACGGGTGACACCTCAGCTCGGGCTCACCAACACAGTCCCCTCATCTAGGACAGGATATTGTCAGGATTTATGTAGGAGGTCACGGAGGTCCTCGGGAGCCTCGCACCTACGCGGCCATCTTGGTTGCGCGCTAGGCTCCTCCTTGTATGGTTTTTTAAATGCTAATTCTTATATTTAACGTGTGTGAAACATTTCTTTTTTTTTTTTTATCTTTGCAAGGTTTTTTACATCTTTTTTTGTAACTTTTTTTTCCCTTTAAACACTATGGTAAAATTTAATGCAATCTGCAATATATACATTTTCAGCTTTTTTTTAAAAAACAGGTAAGATATAGTAGTATAACATACTGAATCTTTTTTACAAATTTTATTTATTTATTTATTTTTTTTTACCGTGCGCGTACGGTAAGCTTACCATAAGCGCACGTTTTGCTTTATGTACGTAATATTCCTACTCTGTTTGCGTATGGTTACGCAATTTGCGTAGACGTACGTACTTCCTACGCAACGCGTAATCGCATACTTTACACGCATACGCGCGCGTGCACGTTACGCGGAAGTGTTCGAGCGTGCCTGTTATGCGCATGCGCGCGTGCGCGTGTCTTTCGTACGCGCATGCGTACTTTTACCGTAAGCGCTCCGTAAGCGGAACGTACGCGCACGGTTGGTCATGTGATCAAGAAACAACACTTTTGATTGGTTTAAACTACTTTCAGTTCTAGAACCTTCCTACACCACACCCATTCCCCTCATTACTGCTTGTGACCCCTTAGGAGAAGGAGCTGAGTTGTCTTTGTGATACGATGGCAGAACAGCAGTCCTCTTCTGAGAGTGAGCCTGGTAGCAGCATCATCAGAGAGAGAAGGAGGAAACAAAAGACTTCTTTTGTATGTGAATATTTTACCTATCCAGAGGGGCAGAAAAAGGTAAATGCTCCTTTAGTCACCTGCTCACTTTGTGAGCGTGTCTTATCTAGAGGGAATCCAAGGAAGAAGTATTCCTTTGGAAATCACTCTATGGTTAGACACATTAAGGATAAACATCCCAGGACTTATGCTCGACATACTGGAGAAACATCTCCAGTAAGTCACCCGAGCACACCTGCAGAAGCTCAGCCGAGTACATCTTCGGCAGCTCAGCTGAGCCCTTCCTCTGCGGTGGGAGCATCACCCTTTTCTGCTCCTCTGGATATAAACCCTCGTTTTGGGAGGGTTACAATGAGGTGCACAAGATGTCATGGCCTTATTGTTCATGCGGAGACCAGTGTTTCCCTCATAAACAATAGGATAGACCAGCACATCTGTGGTCCTTGTTAGTATTCCCATTCTTTCTTTCCTCTTTCCCTTTATGAACACAACGGTTCTTTTAAGAGCCAACCTAACCTCTTAACTTTTTTTAAATTTTTTTAATGACTTTTTTTTTTTTTTTTTTTAAACAAAAAATTTGTAATCACCCTACAAGGTCCTTGAGGGACTACCACAGAAATGAGAAAAGCATAGAGAAGAGTAGTGAAAAAAAGTGAGCATTAAAGTAAATGTGTGATAATTCCAGAAAATTTACACTTACCTGACAATGAAAATAACTTAATTAAAAATAAGTGATTTATTTAACTTTATATAAAGAAGTTTATTTTTCATATTTTTCCTTTCTCAATCTGTAAAAAAGAAAAAGGTATTAATATTTAACAATACATTTTAGAATACAGTGCACATATTTTCATATTTCAACAAACATTTTTGTTGCCCTTTTTTTGCTGTTTTCAGAATATATTGCATTTCACTGTAAATCGTAAAAGCAATTGCATTCATCACTTAACAGCGGGCAAAAAAAAATAAATAATCTGAAAGATTGTTTAAAAAAAGCCCAGAATCTCTTCTCACTAAAACATACCGTAATAGAAATGTAACATTTGCAATAAAAATCTCACCTAAGAACAATAACTAATTCCAGTAAATATCGTCTGAAAATTGTGTTGCATAAGCATAATCACCAAAATAGTTTGTGTCAAAGAAGTCCACAATGCAAATTATTACCTTCCCTTTAGGCCAAATGGTAATTTTTAAAATATTTTTTGATGACATTTCCAATGGTAATCCAATTAAATTGTAATAATGTTTTGTACAGATGTTGCAATTTCTGTCTAAAATTTTGGTTTCAGTAAAATTAAATAGGAATTTGCTAAATCAAAAGGCAAACGTTGCTTGAAAACCAATTGAGAATCATTACACAGTGTCCAGCCTTTTTCACATTTAAGAAAAACTGTGTAATGACCAGAAGTTACAATAGGCCCATCATGGAAAATTATTGCAACTGTGACAAAAGTTTTTCCAGAAATTGATAATTGCTGTCCTGTAAATTTCTTTATTAAAGTGTCCAATTTTGTTCCATCAGCTCTACAACTTTGCATCATTAAAATTACATACTGTCCATATTTCTTTAAAAATAACGTTGAAAACATGTCTGATTTACATTTAGAACATTCCATGTTGTGATTGGCATCTTTAACTAATTTACTAAAAGTCACTGATTTAGTCTTTGGCAATGTTAAATAGATAAACCTTTCTGAATCAACATTAGAGCTGCATGTGTAGAAACAGTTTTCAAAACTATGTTCCCATTTATAACAGAGACCAAACAAATTTTCAATTTCTATCCCTTCATCTTCAAGTACCAAAAGGATGTACATCAAGAATTCCTGTGCATCTTGCTGGACATTTTGAGAAAACTGTGTTCGTCCTGAACAAACATCTAATAGATTTCTAATTTCAGTCGCACTTTCTATTTTAGCTTTATCAACACTCAGCTTCTCATAAAGAAGACTTAGCACAGAACAGAATCTTTTTTCATGATTTTCTATTATCTGCTCTTGCAAACTTTCAAGAGAAAATACTACATTCAGCACTACATTTGCGTAGCAGTTGACACCAGAGCTATTTTCAAAATGGCAACCAACAACCTCTTCAACATTGTCCTTTTTCTTTTTGCTTGCAATCACATGACTCTCTTTTTGTTTTCTCTTCTGTACATCCTCATTACAGATATTCTCAATTCTCCTTTTCCGACAAACAACACGTTTCTCCAACACAGGATACTGACCTAAATGAGGAGCATAGGTTCTTCTTAATCTATTATACTCCTTAACACAATTTGCATCAGCACTAACTTTTGAGTCATCAAAGTCTATCATGAATAAACCAGATAATGTTTTCACTCGTGACAAAGCAACATATGCCATACCTTCTTTGAACACAGTAGATCCAATGTTTACAAATGCACTATCAACAGTTAATCCTTGACACTTGTAAATAGTTACAGCATATGCTAGAGAAAATGGAAACTGCTTCCTACGTACATATAAGTCTTTCACAAGCAAAAAACGGACTGAACAACGACTAATGTCTTTTACCTCTTCAATCTGATCAAATTTTATTTTTTAAAACTCAATTCCTTCTTTTTTCTGGTAGTTAACAAAACCCACAACTTTACCCATAGCTCCATTTACTAAACCTTTTTCAACATCCAAATTTCTCCTTAAAAATACTCGACAGTTCATGCAAAGATATAGATTTTTTTCTAATCCAGCTGTTTTCGAAATGTTCTTCTCTAGAGAATCCAATTTATTTTTCAGTTCGCCTGTTAATTTAATAGTAATTCTTTCATGTTGGATTTTGTCCACTGCTTCCATTTTCTTAATCTCTTCCTTTTCCAATTTCAAAAGTTCCTCATTGAATATTGAGCATTCACGTAGTGTTGGCATTAAGCAGATTACAGTATTTTTTTCTGCAATGTTCTTGTATATTTTCTCTGCAACAATTTCTTCACTTGGAAATAAATTATGTAGCAACCGACTCTGTAATGCTTTTCTGCCAACTTCTGTGAGTAGTCCAATTCTGATATCTTTCAGAATACTTCCATATTCTTCATCATTTTCTTGCCTCACATTGGTAGTGAGTTCTTTGTACTCAAAGAATGACCAAATATTCGCATTACCAATGCTTCCTAATGACTTCTTCGTGTCCTCATGTGTCACAGTATTAAACACTGGTTGTCCTTTAACTGGAGTGAGCTGCAGTAGATCCCCAAAAACTATAACATGTTTTCCACCAAATAACACGTCATAGTCTCTTTTTAGAATTTGCTGCATTCTTAAATGCACAAAGGCAAGCATTAAGTTTGATACCATGCTTACCTCATCAATAATGAGAACTTGCATCTTCTTCAACACTCTTGAAACTTCGAAACATGCTTCGCCAGTTAGCTTGTGATATTCTATTTTGTTCTCATGCTCCACTGGTAACATTAGCAAGCGATGGAGAGTAATTCCTTTAATATTATATGTTGCTAACCCAGTTGGAGCAGTAACAACACAAGATAAAGTTGAATCAGTTTTTTGCTGTAGGTAGCTTCTGATGACTTTAATTAAGAAACTTTTCCCAGTTCCAGCTTGGCCACTCACATACAACCTAATTGGTTCAAATGATGTGCATGTGCACTCTTTATTTTCATGTAGTAATCCGTGATCAATTTTTTTTCTGACTTCTTCATAAATTTGTTGTTGTTCTTCATTCAGTTGTTGTTCCAAATCTGGTAAGTCTATTAAATCTTCCTGAGCTTGATTCATAGCCGTTTCCACTTCAGTCATGGCTATTGCAGCTTCATTTTCTAAGATTGGCTGTCCTAGTGGATCTTGACTGAGCGTTCCAGAACTTTGGCTGTCTTGAGAACTGTCTCTAGCTACTTCAGCTGCAATTGTAGCTTCCTGTTCAATTTCTTCGTTTAACATTTGGACATAATTCCTGAAAATACTGCATTCAATGGTATCTTTACATGCATTAAATGAATCCTCAAAGCTTTGAAATTTTCCAAGTAGTTCATCCTCTGAACGCCATGGTTTAAACAGCTGTAAAAGTGCCAAGTAATAAAATTCCTTTTTGTCAGTAGTGTCACAACTCAGCTTCCTGTGATTAATCAAACTTCCTTTTGTTTGCTTCACTAAACATCCCTCCTCACCAATGACTTTATATTTTCCATTGTTGATGTCTTCGGTGGCTTTCCGTGAAAAAATGTAGTTCTGCAGCACTTCATAGAGACACATGTTCTCAAGATGATGACTTCTTTTTGGGTAATATGTGTCCAACATGTTTGTTTTCAAAATATCTGTACTTTCTGGGTCGTTCTCGGCCAAATATTCAATTTCTCCAACAGATTTCAGTACCCGATTTCGCATTCCTGCAAGGCCTAAACTGACCCAAATTATTCTTCTTGATTTTGAGTACAGACTTGCAGATGATAACCTATCTGAACATTCGTAGGATCCAATTTCTCGATGTGATAACATCTTTAAACTGAAACTGTACAGCTTCTTACTGACAGTCTTCTCGAGAGAAATCTCTTCCCACATTTCCTTCAATTCTGTTTTCTCAGATTTAGTGATGTAAGATGTGACATACCGAGCAACAGCAATAGAATTGTCTGCCACATACTGAATATCCATGTTAGCATTCCACATGGATAAAATGACTGGGTTGTTGTCATTTATATATTTTGACTCTTCTTTTCTTCTTAGGTTGTATGTATTTTTGGGAGATTTTCTTGTAATAGTATGTCGCACAGCTGACATAAAACTGTTGACTCTTCCTTTTGAAAGAACAGGTCTAGGAAATCCAAATCGACATTTTGTGTAGAATTTATCTTTGGTCTTGTACTTCCGTCGACAGTATTTTCCACACCGATGACTTTGGAAACGTAAAACTTGCTCTTTTAACTTTTCCTCTTCTGTGCTTTTAGGTATAGCACATGTTGCATATTTTTCAATGAAAGATAACACTGCTTCATCAGCATCTGTTCCAAATTTTGGAGCATCCTTGATCCACAACAGCATATGAATGTGAGGAGCACCTCTTGCTTGGTACTCTTTTCTCCAAAAGAAATCCACAACTTCTCCAAGTGGTGGATTTTTTTTATTGCAGATGAAGGACATCATAGCCTCAAATCTACGATTGAAATATCTGCAAACATTAACCGGATCCAATGAGCACAGTTCTCCTGCTGTCTTGTATTCGATGTTTTTAATGTTTGAATTTGCCTCTCATAGAAAATCCAGTAAATCATCCCAAGCGTACTCGGCACAGCTTAGGGTTAGGAACCATGTTGGAGTTCCTAAATTCCGTAACATACATTTCAATTCTCCATGGCGTCGGTACCAATATTCATTCGTCCCACGCTGACAAGCCATCAGATTGATCAATTGTGATTCCAAATGATCATCTCGCTGCTGCACTTTGTTCATAAAATCCTTAGCAGACACATTATGTAGATGTGTTCCACTTTTTAAAATGTGGTTTACTGCATAAGATAGTGCAGACAAGTCACTTTCAAATAACAGATGGAACAAATAAGGAATACTTTGACGAAATCTGGGATCTTCTGCATATAATCTTGTAGTCCGATACTTAGAAGCAGGAATCTGGACTGGACGTTCATCGTATCGTCCACCTTCTCCTGTAGGAAACAGCTGGGGAAAACAACGAGCTTCCAAGCTCTCCTCCCATACACTCACGGGAGTTCCTTGTGCTTTTTTCATTTGAAACAGATCAATGGTGTTTGCCATTACTTCTTTTGAATGAAGAGGATGTATGCTGAAATGTTCATAAATTTCTTCTTCTTTTGACTTGTCAACTTTTTCAATTTGCCCAGTTGGTGTTTCTGTGTCTCCTAGTACATCTTCTTCATCTTCATCTATATAAATTGATTCATACCATTTAATATTTTTTTCAAATACAAATTTGCTCTTTGTACTTTTCGTACATCTACCAGCTCCTGCCAAATTTTCTTACTCTTTGTAGGTACACCATTAACCAGAATAACTAATGGTTCAGTTTCCAAAGTATCTGTATCAATAGTTTCCATATTTTTTTTCAAATCCAACGGCAAATAGACAACTCTTCCTTTTAAACTTCTCTGTAAATCTGAAGGAGGTAATTTGCCTGTTTTTGGCTCCATAGGTACTATGGTCTGGAACGGATGAACACATTAAATGAGTATAGACTCATACGTATTTAAATCAGAAAGTTCTGCAGGAACTTCAACCAATTCTAAATTATTATGTACAGCTCTAGCTGGCATTTTATTTTCTTCTAACTTGTTGTAACAGTATTTACAAATACGATGATCTTCACCCAAATCAAAACAATTTTCAAGAAATATATATGTTGCAAAATCCTTCCACTTATAATTATCTTCTTCTTCACTTTTTTTGTAGAGATCAACATTCCTTGTTTGGATTTTATAATGGCTTCTCTGGCAACAAATACAAGTAATATTTGGTCTTTCATTAGAGATGATAGCAAATTTTGTTATTTGATCTTCAAATTTCTTATTTATGGAGGGTTCTACATTCTCTTCCACATTTTCCTCAATAACTGTGTAATTCCCTGCACTTTCTTGTTCTGGACCAAAGTAACAAAACTGAATCTCATCAGTAACCTTCTCAACATCTGATACAGATCCACGAAACAGAGCCTTATTCAACTCATTTAACTTTAGTGCTGGACTTTTAGCAAAATACAATCTTCTCACAAATTTTCTAATTTCAGTATGATGAACTGCCAGCATCCTAAAATGGTGAAAAACACTTTGACAAACTTTCCTAGATAGACAAGCCAGAGAGTGTCCTTGCAAACCAGTATTCTCTCTCACTCTGCATGGATCTAGTCCTTGAAGCACCTTAATCTTCTGTTTAACACTCTTTTTACTATATTCTCTTAAAAACTCACGTAATTTATCAATAGATTCCTGTCGCAAAGTACAAATACTACTACAATTCCAAGTATACACTGGGGCTTTCGGACGTCTCCCCATAACCTCATCCGCAATCACTTCTTCCTCATTTCTTGGAACCATTTTCTCCTTTTCCATTATACAACCATCTTTTACTTCATATGCTCGTCCACTGGTGTCAACTGCATGCAGCAAACTATTACTTTGAAGATAACTCTCTTCATTAAAAAATGGTTCAGTACTTGAACTATGCATCCATTCTCCTAAAAACACTTTACAAAAGTTATTTCTTTTTACTACTCTTTTCGTTTTGCTTTGTGACTTCATTACATTAACTATTTTTTCTAATGTACGCATCCTGTTCATAATTAAAATGAATAGTTTTCTTTTTAAATCTAAAGCCTTAGCTACAATGGCTTCAATATATTTTTTTCTCTTGTAAAATTTAGCTCTTTTCTTATATTTTTTCACATCCTTTAGCAAATTGGACATCACTCTTCTCTGAAACATTTTCCTACGGATCTCTTTAAATGCTGATTTTCTTTTCAAGTAAATTTTTATAGCTTCTGCTTGTACGTTAGCATTTAGTAAATTCTCACTATTCTCCTGTTGTTTTCTACTTGAAACAGTTTTTCCAATGGGGGCATTTTTTAAATTTTTCCATTTTTTGGAATATATTTTTAAAGAATTCCTTTGTCTGCTTACCAGAAGACTTTTTCTTTTTCCCAACATGAGCATCTTCAACTAACTTGGGTCCTCCAGTTGTCTTCAAATATATATGTTTTTTCTGTTTTTTTCGCTGTCTTGATTTTATAGGCAACTTATATTTCCCTCACTGCTCTGCAGCAATACCTGAAAGTAAGTAAAAAAAAATACCTTTTTGTAATTTTAATATATTACTATATTTGTTATGATCTTTTCTTTTCTTATAACACTATCTACCCCTTTCCTACAAGTGAAAAACACAAGAAAACCAACACGAATTTAATCTCTAAGAACAATTCCTGTGTGCACACAGACTCTTGGTTTGATTCTAGGCAGAACACTTATTTTTGAATGGACCCTTACATAACTGCATAAACACTGTAAACATGTATGTAAGACTACATGTGTGGTAAGGGTTAATATGAGTTTTTAGCATGTAGCAACTACATGACCCATTGCAAGAGTGGAAGAAAAATCTACCATGTTGATTTCAAATATGTTAGCATTTGCCTCTTATTTGAGAAACTGTTTTGGGCTGAATGCTAACCACCACATTTCCAGAAAACAAGCTTCCCCTTTCACATGAAATACATCTCTGACAGCAATTCCTCTGTGCTCACAGACTCATGCTGTGATTTTACGCAGAAAATGAAATTTGCTTGCCAATTTCAAAGCACACTTACTACTGTTTTCTGTGATTTTAGGCAGAAAATGAAATTTGCTTGCCAATTTCAAAGCACACTTACTACTGTTTTTTCCTGCAAGTGTTAAGTACTCTAACAGTCGCATACATTTTCATTACAGTTTTCAGAAACAGAAAAGAGCACATGTGCAAACAGCTTTTTGAGACCATGAACATGTGTGACCTTGGTGACTGACTACACTCCAGCAAAAGAAATCAGCCTTAGTGATGTTGAATGTATTAGCGTTACTCACTGCTACCTGAAACACCACTCACTTGTGAATACTAAGCATGATTCTACAGGATAAACTGCTGGGTGTGTGCTAACAGTCTGCTTATGCAGACTGTGTATTTTCAGTTGCAAGAGACATATGCATGGATACTTCCAAAAAGAACCAGAGAGACATGAAATACATCTCTGACAGCAATTCCTCTGTGCTCACAGACTCATGCTGTGATTTTACGCAGAAAATGAAATTTGCTTGCCAATTTCAAAGCACACTTACTACTGTTTTCTGTGATTTTAGGCAGAAAATGAAATTTGCTTGCCAATTTCAAAGCACACTTACTACTGTTTTTTCCTCCAAGTGTTAAGTACTCTAACAGTCGCATACATTTTCATTACAGTTTTCAGATACAGAAAACAGCACATGTGCAAACAGCTTTTTGAGACCATGAACATGTGTGACCTTGGTGACTCACTACACTCCAGCAAAAGAAATCAGCCTTAGTGATGTTGAATGTATTAGCGTTACTCACTGCTACCTGAAACACCACTCACTTGTGAATACTAAGCATGATTCTACAGGATAAACTGCTGGGCGTGTGCTAACAGTCTGCTTATGCAGACTGTGTATTTTCAGTTGCAAGAGACATATGCATGAATACTTCCAAAAAGAACCAGAGAGACACGAAATACATCTCTGACAGCAATTCCTCTGTGCTCACAGACTCATGCTGTGATTTTACGCAGAAAATGAAATTTGCTTGCCAATTTCAAAGCACACTTACTACTGTTTTCTGTGATATTAGGCAGAAAATAAAATTTGCTTGCCAATTTCAAAGCACACTTACTACTGTTTTTTCCTCCAAGTGTTAAGTACTCTAACAGTCGCATACATTTTCATTACAGTTTTCAGATACAGAAAACAGCACATGTGCAAACAGCTTTTTGAGACCATGAACATGTGTGTCCTTGGTGACTGACTACACTCCAGCAAAAGAAATCAGCCTTAGTGATGTTGAATGTATTAGCGTTACTCACTGCTACCTGAAACACCACTCACTTGTGAATACTAAGCATGATTCTACAGGATAAACTGCTGGGTGTGTGCTAACAGTCTGCTTATGCAGACTGTGTATTTTCAGTTGCAAGAGACATATGCATGGTTACTTCCAAAAAGAACCAGAGAGACACGAAATACATCTCTGACAGCAATTCCTCTGTGCTCACAGACTCATGCTGTGAATTTACGCAGAAAATGAAATATGCTTGCCAATTTCAAAGCACACTTACTACTGTTTTCTGTGATTTTAGGCAGAAAATGAAATTTGCTTGACAATTTCAAAGCACACTTACTACTATTTTTTCCTCCAAGTGTTAAGTACTCTAACAGTCGCATACATTTTCATTACAGTTTTCTGATACAGAAAACAGCACATGTGCAAACAGCTTTTTGAGACCATGAACATGTGTGACCTTGGTGACTGACTACACTCCAGCAAAAGAAATCAGCCTTAGTGATGTTGAATGTATTAGCGTTACTCACTGCTACCTGAAACACCACTCACTTGTGAATACTAAGCATGATTCTACAGGATAAACTGCTGGGTGTGTGCTAACAGTCTGCTTATGCAGACTGTGTATTATCAGTTGCAAGAGACATATGCATGGTTACTTCCAAAAAGAACCAGAGAGACACGAAATACATCTCTGACAGCAATTCCTCTGTGCTCACAGACTCATGCTGTGATTTTACGCAGAAAATGAAATATGCTTGCCAATTTCAAAGCACACTTACTACTGTTTTCTGTGATTTTAGGCAGAAAATGAAATTTGCTTGCCAATTTCAAAGCACACTTACTACTGTTTTTTCCTTCAAGTGTTAAGTACTCTAACAGTCGCATACATTTTCATTACAGTTTTCAGATACAGAAAACAGCACATGTGCAAACAGCTTTTTGAGACCATGAACATGTGTGACTTGGTGACTGACTACACTCCAGCAAAAGAAATCAGCCTTAGTGATGTTGAATGTATTAGCGTTACTCACTGCTACCTGAAACACCACTCACTTGTGAATACTAAGCATGATTCTACAGGATAAACTGCTGGGTGTGTGCTAACAGTCTGCTTATGCCGACTGTGTATTTTCAGTTCCAAGAGACATATGCATGGTTACTTCCAAAAAGAACCAGAGAGACACGAAATACATCTCTGACAGCAATTCCTCTGTGCTCACAGACTTATGCTGTGATTTTACGAAGAAAATGAAATTTGCTTGCCAATTTCAAAGCACACTTACTACTGTTTTCTGTGATTTTAGGCAGAAAATGAAATTTGCTTGCCAATTTCAAAGCACACTTACTACTGTTTTTTCCTCCAAGTGTTAAGTACTCTAACAGTCGCATACATTTTCATTACAGTTTTCAGATACAGAAAACAGCACATGTGCAAACAGCTTTTTGAGACCATGAACATGTGTGACCTTGGTGACTGACTACACTCCAGCAAAAGAAATCAGCCTTAGTGATGTTGAATGTATTAGCGTTACTCACTGCTACCTGAAACACCACTCACTTGTGAATACTAAGCATGATTCTACAGGATAAACTGCTGGGTGTGTGCTAACAGTCTGCTTATGCAGACTGTGGATTTTCAGTTGCAAGAGACATATGCATGGATACTTCCAAAAAGAACCAGAGAGACACGAAATACATCTCTGACAGCAATTCCTCTGTGCTCACAGACTCATGCAAAAATCACCACATACATCCCCTCTCAAACTCATAACTCACCTTTAAAATTAGTTAGTTGAGAAAGAAATGTGGCACTCAAACAGCAGACTATCAGAGTCAGAATATCAGAGATGTACACCTCTCTCCTCTGAGCAGAACCAATTAATGGCAATGTTTCCCTCTCTTTTTTCACACATATACATGTTAATTACAAATCTCAGTGCTTCCAACTTTTTTCAAATGAAATCATACATTTCTATTGGTTGAAAACTTCAACCCTTTTCCAAATGTACCCTTCCCCCAACTTGACTTCTGCCTGCTACCATAGCAACAGCTCATGGAACACTGCTGTGAGGAGAGAGGTCAGAAGTTCACCACACAATGTTTCAAATCGAAAGACCAAGAGTGCTTCACCTGTCCAACCTAACAGCAAATCCAAACTATTCTTCTGTGGGAACACAATTTTCTGAACCAATACAAAACATGCTTCTAAAAATATACACATACAGCCTACTTTTTACTGTAAAAAGATTTGAATCAGCCAATGAGTTCTTTTTATTTTAAAAAAATATGTATGCCTCCATTTTCCAACTGTCTTTCATTTCATATTGCCATTCTACTGAAAGACACCTTCTGAGTGCATCCAGATCTCCTTGTAAGATGTTCACAGTGTGGATTGTAGGTCACAGCTATGTCTTCTGGAGTGAAAAGTATGCAGAAAACAGAGGTATGGTGAGAGACCTTGCTTTGCCAAATGTAGACATTAAATGGATTGGTCAGAGAGGGTTAAAATGGCACCAATTATTGCCTTTGGTGAAAACCTTTCAACATCTCCCACAGCCTAACCTTATTATTGTGCACTGTGGTGGAAATGACCTAGGCACTTTAACTGGTGTAGGTCTGGAAATGCTTATTAAGGACACCTTTGTGCAATTGATGTCGCTTTTTTCTCAATCTGCCTTTGTATATTCTAACATATGCCAAAGGCAAAAGTGGAACTGGTCCAACCAATTTTGTCCGCAGATTGACAAAGCAAGAAAGCACGTCAACAAATCTGTTTCTGCTTTCCTCAGAGACTATGGTATGGGTTCTATATACCACAACAACTTGCGTTACAACATGCAAGACATTTATAGAGGAGACGGTGTACATTTCAATGATGAAGGGAACAGAGTCTTCCTCTTGAACTTTAGACTCTGCATCGGTACTTACTTGTAGGTACCAAAAAACACTCAATGAACACAAAGGCTCTTTTTAGAGCCCCCTAATATCTTAACACTTAAATTTGTTTGTTTTTTTCTTCTTTTTTTTTATTTTCTACCGTACGCGTACGGTAAGCTTACCATACGCGCACCCCGCGATTTTTTTTATAAAAATTTAAATGTATTTTTCATCCTTTTATGACCTTCTTGGACCCCCTGACAAACGCTAGGCGGTCTGCAACTCTCTTCGTTGCCCCCTTTCCACGTTCTCCTCCTTTGTTTATCAGTGTGAGACACACAAAATGGAGGCCAACACTTCCTGATTTCGACCGATTCGAATGTTTACAGTCATGTAACCACCAATCAGAATTAACCTCGCGCATGGCAGCGTGCGCGTACGGTAAGCTTACCGTACGCGCTCGGAGCGCGCCTATAGATATATATCTTGATTTAAATGCTATTTTCTCAGCAAATACTGAACACATTTACACCAGACCTACAAAAGGCACATCCCTGACCTGAGGACTACCTCTCTGCCAAATTTCAAGTAATTCTGTTCAGCCGTTCGGGCTGTAGCTTGGACTAAAGGTCCTATGGAAAAATGCATGGGGAAAACGCGTTTTGGGACCCCCATTTTTCTCAGCCCCCGCTTGACGAATCCCCCCGAGACTTTCAGGGTAGGAGCGGAGCGGAGCGCCCCACCTATTTTGAAAATTTTGCGAGGATTCGTCAAGCTGCGCCAAAGTTATTCAAAATAGAATGTTGCGGATTTCCTATGGATCACGGTCCTAACTATAACTACCTACTGGCGACCGCCAGTAGGTAATATATATATATATATATATATATATATATATATATATATATATATATATATATATATATATATATATATATATATATATATATATATATATATATATATATATATATATATATATATATATTATCTACTGGCGGTCGCCAGTAGATAGTTATAGTTAGGACCTATTTTCCATAGGAAATCTGCAACATTCTATTGGGAATATCTTTGGCGCCGGTTGACGAATCTTTGAGAAATTTTCCAAACTTTTGGCCAGCTCTGCTCCGCTCCTACCCTGAAAGTTTTGTGGTGATCCATCAAGCGGGGGGCGAGAAAAAAGGGGGGTCCCAAAACGCGTTTTCCCCATGCAATTTCATATAGGATCTGTTGTTGCAGCTACAGCCCGAACCGCTGAACGGAATGACACCAAATTTGGCAAAGAGGTAGTCCTCAGTTTGGACTTGTGCCTTTTGCATATATGGTGTGAATCTGTTCAGTAGTTCCTGAGAAAATTAAGGTAAAAAAGTTAGTGATATCTATGGCCGGGGAGGATCCGCGGACCGTACCCGCACCGTAAGCGCACCCTCCCGATCGCACGCTGAATGCTAATTGGCTGTCGAGTGTCTCTCTACATTCGAAAACAGGAACTGTTGGCGGCCATTTTCTGCCTCGGTAGAAGCAAGGCTGAAGAAGCAAGGGGAATAAGTGTGTAAAACATATAAAGGGGGCAGAGTGGAAATACTCTGACCCTCTAGAGGTGCTTAGGGGGACTTATTGAAAAACGGCGAAATGCGCGGATCCTCACGCGGTGGGTTGGCGGATCCAAGGGAAAAAAAATGAAATTGTTGGGAGATAAAGATTAAGCTTAAGTGTTTTGTTCTTGAGTGGCTCTAAAAAGAGCTGTTGTGTTCATTGAGAGTTTTTGGTACTTATAAGTAAGTACCTATACAGAATCTAAAGTTGTTGAGGAAGACTCTGTTTCCTTCATCAGTAAAGTGTACTCCATCTCTCCTATACATCTCTTGCATATGAAAGCGCAGATTGTTATTGTAAATGGACCCCATTCTGTAGTCTCGGAGAAAAGCAGAAACAGATTTATTCACATGTTTCCTAGCTTTCTCAATCTGTGGACAAAAATGATCGGACCAGTTCCATTTCTGTCTTTGGCATATGTTAGAGTACACAAAGGCAGTTTTAGGGAAAAGTGAAATCAGTTCTGCAAAGGTGTCCTTCATAAGCATTTCCAGACCTACCCCAGTCAAAGTGCCTAGGTCATTGCCACCACAGTGCACTATTATGAGGTCAGGGTGTTGGATTTGCATGAAGGATTTCACCAATGGCATCAATTGGTGCCACTTTAACCCTCTCTGTCCAATCCATTTAATGTCTACATTTGGCAAACCTAGGTCTTTGTGAATGCCTTTGTTGTCTGCATACCTTTGGCTCCAGAAAATGTAGCTGTGTCCCACAATCCACACTGTAAGCATCTTGTAAGGAGGTCTGGATGCACTCAGATGGTCTCTGTAAATGAAATGGCAGTTTGGAAAGTAAGATGTTTCTAAAATGGTGGCTAAGATTCAATTTTGAAAAAAGACAAGAAATCATTGGTTGTTTGACAACCTTCTAAACTGAAAGGTAGGGTGCATATTTCTGTTTTTTAAATGCATGATTCTTATTGGTTAACAAAAACTGATTGTAAGGAACATTATATATGATAAGCTGATATGTTGAGAAGTCAAGCACACTTGCTGTTTTTATTAGCAACATTGTGTGTGCTGAACTTGTGACCTGTGTCCTCAGTACAGTGTTCCATGACCTGTTTCTATGGTAACGGGCAGAAGGCAGATTGGGGGAAGGGTTGAAGTTTATGTCATTTGGAAAGGTTTGAAATGTTTAACCAATAGAAATGTGTGTTTACTTTTGAATTTATGTGGGAAGGAATGTGATTTGATGTTTACATGTATATGTGTGGAAAATGAGAGGGAAACTTTGCCATTCTTTGGTTCTGCTGACAGGTGCACAGTGCAGAGATTCTGCATAAGAAAATCTGGTGTGTGACTGATATCTGATGTGTGACTGATATACTTCCTAATCTACAAAACATCTTGAAAGGTGAGTTATTTAATTGTGAGGGGATGTATGTAGACTATTTTTATTTTATTTTATTTCTTCTGCTACAGTGTAGGGAGTTCTTTTTTTTCTCTACAATCTTATTGACAGTGTGTTTGCATGTAGAAACCATTTTGTGATAAGGATTTGTTTTTTTCATGTGTTTGTAGACAGATAACTATGCAGTTTTTATATTTTGGTAGAATTAGAAACCAGTCATTGTTTATGAATTTGTGAAATGAGTTATGTTTCTGCAGTAAAATGTAGTACTACTTGTAGATGAAGAAACGTGTTTTGGTATAGTGCAAGGGATAGTGTTGTTTGTCTAGAATCGCACAGAGAGCCTGTGTTGATTTGGGAACCACTGTGAGAGAAGCATTTAGTAGTAATATGTTGTATTTGCTGACAGATAACTCTTTTAAAACCTGTCATGTTGTCAAGTTTTAGTAGCATGAGAAGCCAGTGTTTGCTTATGCGTTGATTAAATGAGTCAGGCAATGATACAAAAGTGCACTTTTGAAATATGCACATTGTGTGCAGTCCTCTTACCACTTCCATAGTAGTAAAGAAGGTTTGGTAAACTCGTAGGGATAGTGGTTGTTGTCTAGAATCACACTGTGAGTCTGTGTGCATTTGGGAACCAATGTGAGAGAAGCATATGGTAACATTGTTTATTTGCTGACAGATAACTATTTTAAATCCTGTCATGTTGTCAAGTTTTAGTAGTATTAGAAGCCAGTCATGCGTTGATTAAATGAGTCAGGCATTGACACAAAAGTGCAGTCGTGAAATATGTAGATTGTGTGCAGTTCCCTTACCACTTGCACTGTAGTGAATGAGTTTTGGTAAACTCCTAGGGATAGTGGTGCTTGTCTGGAATCACACTGTGAGTCTGTGTACATTTGAGAACCACTGTGAGAGAAGCGTTTGGTAACATCGTGTATTTGCTGACAGATAACTGTTTTAAAACATGTCATGTTCTCAAGTTTTAGTAGCATTAGAAGCCAGTCTTTGCATATGCGTTGATTAAATGAGTCCGGCATTGACACTAAAGTGCAGTCGTGAAATATGTAGATTGTGTGCAGTTCCCTTATCTCTTCCACTGTAGTGAATGAGTTTTGGTAAACTCCTAGGGATAGTGGTGCTTGTCTGGAATCACACTGTGAGTCTGTGTACATTTGAGAACCACTGTGAGAGAAGCGTTCGGTAACATCGTGTATTTGCTGACAGATAACTGTTTTAAAACATGTCATGTTCTCAAGTTTTAGTAGCATTAGAAGCCAGTCTTTGCTTATGTGTTGATTAAATGCGTCAGGCATTGACACTAAAGTGCAGTCGTGAAATATGTAGATTGTGTGCAGTTCCCTTATCTCTTCCACTGTAGTGAATGAGTTTTGGTAAACTCCTAGGGATAGTGGTGCTTGTCTAGAATCACACTGTGAGTCTGTGTACATTTGGGAACCACTGTGAGAGAAGCGTTTGGTAACATCGTGTATTTGCTGACAGATAACTGTTTTAAAACATGTCATGTTCTCAAGTTTTAGTAGCATTAGAAGACAGTTATGGCTTATGCTTTCATTAAATGAGTCAGGTATTGACAGTAAAGTGTAGTCGTGAAATATGTAGATTGTGTGCAGTTCCCTTACCACTTTCAGTGTAGTGAATGAGTTTTGGTAAACTCCTAGGGATAGTGGTGCTTGTCTAGAATCACACTGTGAGTCTGTGTGCATTTGGGAACCACTGTGAGAGAAGCGTTTGGTAACTTCGTGTATTTACTGACAGATAACTGTTATAAAACCTGTCATGTTGTCAACTTTTAGTAGCATTAGAAGCCAGACTTTGCTTATGTGTTGATAAAATGAGTCATGATTTGACACTAAAGTGCAGTACCATGTAGTATTGTCTTCACTGCACCAGAGCTGAAAATTTAAAATTTTTACCCAGGCACTGTCCTAGAAGTAGTCTGATGATTTAGTCAGTTTCTAAGTACTTATGTTGTGAACCATTCATTACCAAATAGACTGCTTCAAATGTCTATGCAGTATGCATGTAGTTCTCTAACCACCTACACAGTTGTTTTCACACCTTCAATTCCCTAGTCAGTATCCATACACTTCTAGGAAACACCCTGTCAGTCCCTTTGCAGGCTTCTAGTGACCCATTCAGCACCATGTAGTAATCCATTCACTGTGCCAAAACGCAAACATTTATAAATTCACTAAGACACTCTGTTTACAGTACTGTAATGATTCAGTCACTGTCTAAGTATTCATGCACTGAGCCAGGCCTTAGCACATGGACTGCTTCAAACCCCTATGCACTATGCATGCAGTTTTCTAACCACCTACAGACTTGTCTTTTACACTTTCAATTCCCTAGTCAGTATCCATATAGTCCAGCAAACATCCTGTCACTCCTTTTGCCCTCTTCTAGTGACCCATTCAGTACCAAGTACTAATCCATTCCCTGTGCGAAAACCCAACTACTTATAAATTCATCCAGGCAGTCTCCTTGCTGTAGTCTAATCATTCAGTCAGTACCGAAGTTCTCATGCAGTGAGCCGGGCCTTAGCACATGGACTGCTTTAAATGCGTATCCAGTATGCATTCAGTTCTCTAATCAGCTACACAGTTGTCTTTCGCACCTTCAATTCCCCAGTTAGTATTCATATACTTCTAGCAAACACCCTGGTACTCACCCAGTGTGTCTCCTTTTAGTAGTGTAATCATTCAGTCAATTAGCATGTAGTCTTTTAGTGATGTAGGCTTTAGGGCACGAACTGCTTCAAAGTAGTATGCACTATGTACGTAGTGTTTTAATCATCGTCACACTTGTGGTTCAGGGCTATAGTTTCTTAGTCAGTTTTTATGTAAAATGTGTTTGTACAGTAATGGAATACTGTAAATTTGAGAGTTATTAATATACATTTATTTGTGATTCTTTTTTGCAGATACTGTTTTTCAACGTTAAAATCGAGAAATTATGCCAGAAAAAAAAAGAAAAAAAAAAGAACAGAGACAGGAGGATTATTTGAAGAAACATCAACCACAAGTATTGAATGAACAAGATAATATGGCTAAAAGGAAAAAAAATTCCGGTAAGATCACGAAGCAATTTATTAAAAATGTTTGTAGGAGCAAACAGAATGTAGAAAATGCTGCAACTTCAGAAAATTTTTTAAGAAAAAAATCAAAAGTAGAGAAGCAAATGTTCAGTCAAAGGAGATAAAGTATGGTAAAAGAAGACAAAATCAGTATAAGGAATTACGCAAAAAAATATTTTACAAGATGGTAGTGCATAATTTGCTGAAAGATGTGAAGAAATATAAAAAGAGAGCTTTATTTTATAAAAAGAAGAAGCATATTGAAAGCATTGTGGAAAAGGCTTTTGAAGTAAAAAGGAAACTGTTTATTTTACTGTTAAACAGAATTCGATCACTAGATAAACCAATATTTGTAATGAAGGCCAAAAGTAGGAGGAAAAGAGTTATTAATAAAAAAAAAATTGTGATGTTTTTTTGGGAGAATGGAAAGACAGTTCTAGTTCAGAGCCTTTTTTTAATGAAGAGAGTTATTCACTAAGTGAAAAATTATAGTATGCAGTTGACACCAGTTGTAGAGGTTATGAGGTTAGTGATGGTTGTCCAATGGAGAAAGAGAAAATGGTTGAAAGAAATGCAGAAGAAGTGATAGCTGATGAAGTTTTAGGGAGATGTGCTTAAAACCCTGTGTACACTTGGGATTGCAGTAGTGTTTGTAGTGTACGACAGGAATCTATTGAAAAATTATGTAGTTTTTTACGAGTCTATACTAAAAAAAGTGTAAAACAAAAGATTAAGCTGTTGCAAGGACTAGACCCTTGCAGAGTGAGAAAACATATTGGTTTGCAAGATCATTCTCTGGCTTGTCTTTCTAGGAAAGTTTGTGAAAGTGTTTTTCACCATTTCAGAATGCTGGCAGTACATCATACTCAAATGCGGAAGTTAGTGAGAAGGTTGTATTATGCAAAAAGACCAGCACTAAAGTTAAGTGAGTTGAACAGTGCTCTTGTACGTGGGTCAGTTTCAGATGTGAAGCAGGTTTGTGAGGATATTGAGTTTTGTTACTTTGGGCCTCAGCAAGAGAGTGAAGAAACTGACACATTAGTAGAACAAAATGTTGAAGACAATGTAGAACCTGTAATTACAGAAAAATTTGAGGATGGAATCACAAAGTTTAAGGTAATTTCAGGTGAAAGACCAAATGTTTCTTGTATTTGTTGTCGGCGAAATCACTATAAAAATCAGACTAGGGGTGTCAATCTGTATTTAAAAAGTGAAATAGAAGATAATGATAAGTGGATGGAATTTGCAACTTATTTGTTCGTAGAGGATTGTTTTGATTTGGGATGTGAGCAGCGTATTTGCAAATATTGTTATAATAAATTAGATGAGAATAAAATGCCTGCTAGAGCTGTTCATAATAATCTAGAGTTGGTTGCTATTCCTCCAGAGCTGATTGATTTAAATACGCATGAGTCTATTCTGATACAATGTTTTCACCCGTTTCAGGCTATTGTTCGTATGGAGCCCAAAACAAGTAAATTACCTCCATCAGAGTTGCAAAGAGGATTGAAAGGAAGAGTTGTGTATTTACCATTAGATTTAAGGAAAAATGTTGAAACTATTGGTGTAGATCATGCAGAAAATGAGCCACTAGTCATTCTAGTTAATGGTGTTCCTACTAAGAATAAGAAAATCTGGCAAGAGTTAGTGGATGTTAGAAAAGTGCAAAAGGCATCATTGTATCTGTTAAAAAATAATGAGTACTTTAGAAATGTGTTTGTTGGAGAAGAAGAAATAGATTTAGCAGAAGATAGTGAAACATTAAGTGGACAAATTGAAAAAGTGGACATGTCCAGATGTGAAGAGATCTATGAACATTACAGTGTACATCCACTTCATTCCAAAGAGGTGATGGGGAAAACAATTGAGTTGTTTCAAAAGAAAAAAGCAACAGGAAGTCCCATGAGTGTATGGGAAGAGAGCTTGGAAGCTCGTTGTTTCCCGCAGTTGTTTCCAACAGGAAAAGGTGGACGATATGATGAACGTCCTGTGCAGATTCCTGCATCTGAATTTCGGACAACAAGATTATATGCAGAAGATCCAATATTTTGACAATGTATCCCTTATATGTTTCATCTTCTGTTTGAAAGTGACTTGTCTGGACTTTCATATGCAGTAAATCACATTTTAAGAACTGGAATGCATCTGCAACATGTAACTGCAAAGGATTTTATGGATAAAGTGCATCAGAGAGATGATCATTTAGAATCTCAGTTGATTAATCTGATGGCATGTCAGCGTGGGACTAATGAATAATTGTACCGTCGACATGGAGAACTGAAATGTATGCTACGGAACTTGGGAACTCCTACGTGGTTTCTTACCCTAAGCTGTGCTGAGTACGCTTGGGATGATTTACTTGAATTTCTTCGAGAGGCAAATTCCAATATAAAAAATATTGAATACAAGACACCTGGAGAATTGTGCTCTTTGGATCCTGTCAATGTATGCAGATATTTCAATCATAAATTTGAAGCTATGATGTCTTTCATCTGCAATAAAAAGAATCCTCCTCTTGGAGAAGTTGTGGATTTCTTTTGGAGAAAGGAGTATCAAGCAAGAGGTGCTTCTCACATACATATGTTGTTATGGTTCAAGGACGCCCCCAAATTTGGAGCAGATTCAGATGAAACTGTTTTGTCTTTCATTGAAGATTATGCTACATGTGCTCTTCCAAATAGCAGAGAAGAGAAAAACTTAAAAAACAAGTCTTACGATTTCAAAGCCACAGGTGTGGAAAATACTGTTGACGAAAGTACAAGTCAAAGGATAAGTTCTATACCAAATGTCGTTTTGGATTTCCACGTCCTGTATTAGCCACAGGAAGAGTGAACAGTTTTATGTCAGCTGTACGACATACCATCACAAGAAAGTCTCCGAAAAACACCTACAATTTAAGAAGAAGCGAAGAATCAAAATACATAAATGACTACAATCCAGTTATTTTATCCATGTGGAACGCTAACATGGATATTCAGTATGTTGCGGACAATTCCATTGCTGTTGCTCTATATGTAACGTCTTACATTACTAAATCAGAAAAGACTGAATTGAAAGAAATGTGGGAAGAGATTTCTCACGAGAAGACTCTAAGTAAGAAATTATACAGTTTCAGTTTGAAGAAGTTATCGCATTGTGAAATTGGAGCATATGAATGTTCAGATCGGTTATCATCTGCAAGTCTATATTCCAAAAGTAGAAGAATCATTTGGGTGAGTCTAGGTCTTGCAGGAATGCGAAATCGGGTACTGAAATCTGTTCAAGAAATTGAATATTTAGAAGAAAATGACCCTGAAAGTTCAGATATTTTGAAAACCAATATGTTGGACACATACTATGCAAAGAGAAGTCATCATCTGGAGAACATGTGTCTCTATGAAGTGCTGCAAAACTACACTTTTAAACGGAATATTACAGAGAACATCAACGATGGAAAATATGGAGTGATTGGTTCTGAAGGATGTCTGGTGAAACAAAGGAAAGGAAATTCAATTAATCACAGAAAACTGAGTTGCGACACTGCTGACAAAAGGGAATTTTACTATTTAGCCCTTTGCAAATGTTCAAACCATGGCGTTCTGAACTGGAATTACTTGGAGATTTTCCCAGCTATGAAGATTCATTTAATGCTTGTAAAGATAACATACAATGCAGTGCTTTCGCAAATTATGTGAAAATGTTGAATGATGAAATTGATCAAGAAGCTACAATTGCAGCTGAGATTGCTAGAGACAGTTCTCAAGACAGTCAAAGTTCTGCTGCACTTAGTCAAGATCCACTAGGACAACCAATTGTTGAAAATGAAGCAGCGATTGCAATGAATGAGGTGGAAATAGCAATGTATCAAGCACAAGAAGATGCAATACAGTTAGGAAACTTGGAAGAGCAGAAACAAATATATCAGCAAGTGAAAGAGCAGATTGACCATGGATTACTTCATGAAAAGAGAGTGTGCTCATGTACATCATTTCCACCTATCCGAATGTATGTGAGTGGTCAAGCTGGAACAGGAAAGAGTTTCTTAATTAAAGTAATTACAAGTTATCTGCAAAAAACAACTGAGTCGCATTTGTCTTGTGTTGTCACTGCTCCTACTGGGTTGGCAGCACATAACATTAAAGGAATTACTTTACATCGTTTACTAATGCTGCCAGTAGAGCATGAGAACAAATTGGAATACCACAAGCTATCTGGAGAAGCTTTTTGTGAAGTTTTAAGAGTGCTGAAGAAAATGAAACTTCTCATTATTGATGAGGTGAGCATGGTTTCAAACTTGATGCTTGCCTTTGTGCATTTAAGAATGCAGCAAATTCTTAAAACAGAGTATGACGTGTTATTTGGAGGAAAACACGTCATAGTTTTTGGAGATCTACTGCAACTGACACCGGCAAAAGGACAACCGGTATTTAAAACACTTGCCCATGAAGATACCAGAAAGTCTCTTGGCAGTGTTGGTAATGTGAACATTTGGAGTAATTTTGAATACAAAGAACTGACAACAAATATGCGACAGGCAAAAGATGCTGAATATGGAAGTATTCTTCAAGATATAAGAATTGGAATTCTTTCAAAAAAAGGGAAAGAAGCTTTGGAGAGTCGATTACTTTGCAATGTCTTTCCAAATGAAAATGCAGGTGCTGCAAAAGTGTACGTGGAAATTGCTAAAAATAAGTCAGTGATTTGCTTAATGCCGACACTGCGTGAGTGTTCAATATTTAACAAAGAATTATTAAAATTGGAAAATGAAGAAATTGTTAAAATGGAAGCCATCGATAAAATACTACATGAAGGAATCACTATTATTTTGACAGGTAAGTTGAGATCAAAACGAGATTGTTTAGAAAAAAAAAATCTAAAACTGCTGGTTTGGAAAAGACACTGTATGTGTGTGTAAACTGTCGGGTAATTTTAAGGCGTAATTTGGATGTAGAGAAAGGTTTAGTTAATGGTGCAATGAGTAAAGTGGTGGATTTTGTGAATTATCAGAAAATAGAAGGAATTGAATTTTTAAAAATTAAAATTGATCAGATTGATGAAGTTAAAGAAATTGGTCGTTGTTCAGTTCGTTTTTTGCTTGTTAAAGATTTATATGTCCGTAGGAAACAATTTCCATTTTCTCTGGCACATGCAGTGACTATTCATAAATCTCAAGGATTAAGTGTAGACAGTGCATTGGTGAACATTGGATCTACTGTATTTAAAGAGGGTATGGCATATGTTGCTTTGTCGCGAGTTAGAACATTATCTGGTTTGTTTTTGATTGATTTTGATGAGACAAAGGTTACTGCAGATGCAAACTGTGTAAAAGAGTATAATAGGTTAAGAAGGGTGTATGCAAGCGTGTGGTTTGTCAAAAAATAAGGTTAGAGAATATCTGTACTGAAGATGTCAAGAAGGGAAAACAGCAAGATAATGTTGCGATTGCAGGTAAAAAGAAATTGGACACTGTTGAAGAGATTGTTGGTTATCAGTTTGAAAATAGTTCTGGTGTCAACTGCTATGCTAATGTAGTGGTCAATGTTGTTTTATATCTGGAAGGTTTGCAAGCACAAATTATGCAGAATCGGGAAAAAAGATTTTGTTCTCTGTTGCATTCTGTTTATGAAAAATTGACAGCAGATAGAAGTAAAATACAATCTGTTTCAGATGTTCGTAATCTTTTGGATGTGTGTTCTGGTTCTACACAATTTACACAAAATCTCCAACAAGATGCTCAGGAAATTTTAATGTATATGCTTACAATTTTTGAAAATGAAGGTGTAGAAATAGAAAATATTTTTGGCCTTTCTTACAAATGGGAACATTATTGTGAAAATTGCATGTATACATGTAGCACCAATGTAGACACTGAGAGATTTCTGTATTTAACATTACCAGACTGTAAATCAGTGTCTTTCAATAAAATAGTGAAAGGTGCAATTCAAAACATGGAGTGTAGCCAATGTAAATCAGAAATGTTATCCACATTATTCTTAACAAAATATGGAAAATACATAATTTTAATGATGCAACGTTGTACAGCTGATGGAAGAAAATTGGATACTTTAATTAAGCAGTTTGTAGCAACACAAGTTTCAATATCAGGAAGGACTCTTGTAGTAATTGCAATAATTTTCCATGATGGTCCTTCCACTACATCTGGACATTACACTACCTATCTAAAATGTGACAAAGGCTGGACACTTTGTAATGATGCCCAGTTGGTTTTCAAACAACGTTTGCCTAGGGAATTACAAAATTCCTACCTAATATTTTTAAAGTCAAAGTTTTAGGAAGATAGTTCACTCTCTGAGGAATTTATTATTATAATTTAATAGGACTACCATTGGACAATTTACATAAAGAAGAAGTGCAAAAATACCATTTGGCCTCAAGGAAAGGTATATTTTTGAATTATGGATTTTTAGGTGGTCATTTATTCGGTGATTATTTTAATGCGGCAACATTTACAGTTTTTATAAGTTAAAGTTATAAAAGTTTGTAATCTGTAAGCATTTCATATATGTATGATTTGTATTTTCTGGTATTTTACTGAGAATAGTATGTTGGGTTTTTTTTTAACAATCTTTCTGATTGTTTTTTTTTTTGCCCGCTGTTAAGTGATGAGTACCATTGAAATCACTATTTCTAGTGAAATTCAATATATTCTGAGAACAGCAAAAAAGGCAAACAAATTACTTTGTGGAAATTATGTTGTGTTGTAAAAAATGTATTATTATATGTTATAATTTTGGTTTTTTTTCTTTCACAGATCCAAATTTTAAAATAAGCAATTTTTAACAATTTGTATTTGAATGAAAAACAGCAAAAAATGAATACCATTTTTTATTCCTATTACTGTGAAGGTAAGTTTAACTAAGTCTCAATATGCAGAATGAAGAGGCCTGCAAGAAGCTACATTTCAATCATTCTTCTTTGAACATCTTTGCAGACAAAACTCTGTGCTTACTTTTATCATTCGCAAGGAAATTTAAAAACGGAAATATGTCACTTTTTGGAACATAGTTATTGTGCAAGACACTCTTTTATATTTACAAAGAGAGGAAAAGGCACTCTGTGCACTTTTTATACTCCATGTAAATACAACCTCATCATTTAGACCACTTTGTGTTGAAAGGGTGTTCTATAAGTGTTGTTGTGCATGATTGCACTTAATACTCATAGAACAAGACACATGTCTAGATTTATCATAAATCATAAATCTCGATATGTGTGTGAATGGTGCACCATTCTACAATTGGTGTAGGAAAGCACAACAAAGAGAATTGTTTTAATTTTTCCACATTTTTATATCTTCAATGCATGCTGAAATGTTCAGCATACATTGAAGGAGAAAAATGCATTTTCTCATTGTTTTTGTACAGGAAGGTGTGTCTTCCTGTAGAAAAACAAACAGCACATGACACAGATATCCTTGCACTATTGTGCCAGGGTGCCTGTGTCACCACATGGCTGCCGTTTAAGCAGCTGTGCAGACAGAAGCATAGATTTACAACATATTTATGTACATATGTTGCATCCCTGTGCTTCGGAAGTGCTCAGCACACTGCAGCTAAAGAGGTTACTGTGTGATGCTGCAGCACTTCCTTATAGTTCTGCACTTATACATTCAACATACGCTACTAATGCATTCATTCAGTCAATTACGTACTACACATTCATTCATCTAAACTTTCACACACTAACAAAGAAATTTAGCTCTTTTTTTAAACCAGGAAAGTTAGTTCTTACAAGAACTTTTTTTTTTCTTCTTTCTTCTTTTATATTTTTTTGGGGAGTTTCTGAACAATTTTGTGATTTTTTTTGTTTTTCTGAAAAAAAAAAAAAAACCAGGAGAAACCAAAGAAAGAACTTCAGGGAACAATAAAAAAAACAAAAAACTAGCAAATATGACTTTCTTGGCGGCGGCAGATCAGATCGATCGACTGCTCGCCATAGCACAAAGTCTTATTGCACTTAGTGCAGAGCACTTTTAAAAATTTAAATTGAGGACGGATGTCCAAGGTTTGGTCTGATGGATGCGCTCTTGATGTGCTCGGCAGCGATGAGGTGGATGGCGCAGGAGCAGGAGTGTTTCTCATCCGTCGGCACTCTTCTTTTGCAAGATTGTTTGGATGAAGGGTCCTCATGTGCTTCATCATACTTGCCGTGCCGCAAGAGTATTTCTTGTTAGGATCCCCTCTCGATAGGACTCTTTTGCAAATCTTGCATGTGACCAAGGTGGCATTGGTTTTATTCTGCCCCTCGGGAAAAGTAAAAAATTTCCATACCACTGAAGAGAAACGTACTTTGCGTGGTAACTCCGGCAAAAATTCATCCTCAGAGGTTTGAGGTGATGCCGGTGATGCCTGCTGCCCTGAAGCCATTTATGGTTGAAAGAAATTAGAGCTAAGTGTAAACTTAGTCTAAAAAATGTTCTTCTCTCCAAAGAGGTGGTTCTCCAAAGAAGCTCAAAGAAGAATGATTGAAATGGGTGGGGTCTTTCAGTAGTTAGAACAGGAAGTGTAATGAACCAATCAAATCTCTTTTTTTGCAGGTCACATGGGATCCGCGCACCGTGCGCTTACGCAGCACGCACCCAGCGCGCATCCACGAAATTGAATTAAAAAGAAATATAGGATTAGATGTCAAAATATATTAGTTTTAAGACTAGTTTAGAGTTTGTCTTCAATTAATATTCACATGCAAAACATAAATATGTTTTTTTAAATGCTAAATTTTTCGCGGGATCCGCGGACCTACGCGTCATAGACGCAGATGACGCATTGCGGAAGCGTGTAAACGTCGCGTTACGTGCATCGAACATGTCGCGTATAGGCTAGGAGTCACGTACCGGTCGCATTGAAATCGCGCACTAACCACGTACCCGACGCATACCATGCGCGGATGCTATTGCGTAGGGATCGAGAACGGTGCGCTTAGGGTGCGCGGATCCAAAAACATTGAAAAAGATATATAAAATAACGTTTTGCACATATAGTTAGAAAAATATTTTGAAAAATATAAAAAAATATGTTTGAAAAACCCATTAAGTTCAAATAATATTTTTTAATTTTTAAAAGAATTAATTGAAAAAATACATTTAAAAATGGTGATAAAAAAGTATTTTAACAAAAATGTAATTAATGAAATGACACACTGAATTTGAAAAATATAGAAATTCAATCAAAATCATTAAACATGATATCTTCAGAGATAAGTTATAGATAGGAATTAGCATTTAAAAAACCTTTGAAATTCACTGAAAAAAACATAGGTTTCAGGCCTGATATAGCTAGGAATTAGCATTTAAAAAACCTTTGAAATTCACTGAAAAAACCATAGGTTTCATGCACGTTATAGTTAGGAATTGGCATTTAAAAAACCTTTGAAATTCACTGAAAAAACCAAAGGTTTCAGGGGCGTTATAGTTGGGAATTGGCATTTAAAAAACCTTAGAAATTCACTAAAAAAACCATAGGTTTCAGGGGCGTTATAGTTAGCTGGACATTTCCCTCGTACAAAACCCTAGAAATTCCCCTGTTAGTTAGTTCAGCTAACTATAACTCACGCCCCCGCAATGCACTGCTGATGACGTCACATATTACATCACTCATGACATGGTCAGTGACATCACTGATGACATCACTGATGACATCTCAAATGACATCACTGATGACATCACTGATGACATTATCCATGTGATAAAATAGTGCATCTTCTCACACCCTAATATAACCTTTGATACACCGACTCAAAATTTCAGACTTCCATTCTCAAAACCATAGATACTCCAATACTAATAACTACATACACACTCATTGACTCTTAGGTCTACACACACCTGCACTCACTCACCTGTAGAGTCACTCATACTTACAGTCACTCAGTACAGGACTATCATATGCATTTATATACCTATATAGACACTCAGACACCGCCAATCATCCATAGACATACTCACACACCTAGTCGGTCATACAAATAATTAATCACACTCCCATTTACTCACCTATGCAGTTATACACACACAAGTTCACTTACTCATAAAAATAGTACCACATTCTTACGCTCTTATACAATCACTGATACAAGCACCACTCATCCATACAGCCACTCTCACAATCACACACTCTCACATATACCCACTTATATACTCTTACACACATATATACTGCCTTTCACATATGTAGTTACTCACACATGTACCACTGAGATATACATTCAATCACTAACACACCTATACATACACTCACCCAACCATACAGTCCATCACAGATACACTCTTAAAAACATGCACCCACTGAATCACCCACTCGCACATCTAGTCACAGAGTCACACACACCCTACCCACACAAACATTCAGGCACCCATACAGATACTCAGACAACCAATCAATAACCCATATAGACACTCATATAGCTATTCAAAAAACCATGCAGCCACTTATACACCAACACACAGACACATACAGACATTCACACAGTTTAGTCACTAGTCTGCAGTAAGATACATTTAATGGCTCACTTATAGGGTCAGTTACGCACCTAGAAAATCATCCATTCACACACTTGTACACCCACTTATTTTTCAACAGGCCTTTCCCTATATATATTAAACATAATAAAACTGTTCAGAAACACATACTCAATGGATGATGTCATCAGTGATGTCATCAGTGATGTCACTGACCATGTCATGAGTGATGTAATATGTGACGTCATCAGCAGTGCATTGCGGGGGTGCGAGTTATAGTTAGCTGAACTAACTCTAACAAGGGAATTTCTAGGGTTTTGTACAAGGGAAATGTCCAGCTAACTATAACGCCCCTGAAACCTATGGTTTTTTCAGTGAATTTCTAAGGTTTTTTAAATGCCAATTCCTAACTATAACACCCCTGAAACCTTTGGTTTTTTCAGTGAATATATATATATAGTCAATATTAGACCCCACTGGGGTCTAATATTGTGATTTATGGTCTTCGTTACTCTATTGACAATAATCATGCACTGATATAGCGATAAAACGATTATACCTATTTAGGTTCTATTTTGCACATAGAGTATCCTGTTCTCCACGATTAGATTCAGAATAGGATTAATTTATATAATTTATATATCGTCTATTTTGAAGGTCATATTATTTTTTAATTTTGTAAAATTTCCATTCTAATTGTGCCCACTGGGGCTTAATTGTCATCATATTATGGGTTTATCGTACCAGATAAGGATTAACTTGGATATGAGCGCTTCACTTGTCAATAAAGTTATCTTAAGAAAAAAAGAAAAGAAATAAAGGATAAAGAGATACAGAGATAATCCACTCTATTGACGATATACACTAGGGTACATTCCTGATAGAGTGCGAGAACCAATATAATCTATATAATTTACCTCTTTATAACATCTATTTAGATGAACCTTATCTGATGAGATTTGTATTGAGCAAAGTTACTCGATAAATTTTTCTTTTCTTTTCTTTGTTATGTTTTTTCAGTTTTGATGGCATTAACTTTATTACACGAATACTAGACTGTGTAAAATGAATTAAGAAGTGAAAAATTTGTATATACTTCGTATTAAGGTTATATGTATCGTGTTCATTGACCGTTCCAAGATGGCCGCAACATTTGGTGTGTTTTTGTTTATACAACAAGGTACCTTTTCTATTTTCACTATGTTCGCGTCATGTTTAAAAATTGAAATTTGATGGCGGAACTTACCCGTGAGCAAGGCGGTAACGCCGAAACGCGTAGGGCATGTATGGCTGGTTTTCTGATGAATAAAACCACTTTTAAGCCCTGATCTCATAATCGTGCTTTCAATTGGAAGGAGTGCATGGTGTGCTTTGGCGCAGTGTGGGACGGCATATATATATATATATATATATATATATATATATATATATATATATATATATATATATAATATATATATATATCCAAATGATTCCGCTGCCAAACTGCCAAATAGACGAAATAGCAGACCCAGATTCAGTGCAAATGTGTAGTTTATTGGACAAACGCCCGCACCTCCGCCATGATGCGTTTCTGACTCCCACGAGGCCTTGATCACGACATGATATATATATATATATATATATATATATATATATATATATATATATATATATATATATATATATATATATAATCTACTGGCGGTCGCCAGTAAATAGTTATAGTTAGGACCGAGTTTCCATAGGAAATCTGAAAATTCTATTTTGAATAACTTTGGCGCCGGTTGACGAATCCTCGCGAAATTTTCAAAACTAATGGGGCGCTCCGTTCAGCTCCTACCCTGAAAGTCTCGGGGTGATTCGTCAAGCGGGGGCCGAGAAAAGGGGGGTCCCAAAACGCATTTTCCCCATGCATTTTTCCATAGGACCTTTAGTCGCAGCTACAGCCCGAACGGCTGAACAGAATTACGTGAAATGTGGCAGAGGTAGCCATAAGGTCAAGGAAGTGCCTTTCGCAGGTCTGGTGTAAATCTGTTCAGTATTTCCTGAGAAAATAGCATTTAAAAGCATAACAATATCTATACGCGCAAAGGGTGCGCGCACTGTGCAAGCCCTGTGCGCGCACCCTGCCGTGCGCGAGCGTAATTCTGATTGGTTGTTAGATGTCAGTAAACATTCGAATCAGTCGAAATCAGGAAGTGTCGGTCGCCATTTTGTCTGTCGCACTGAAAAGGAAAGGTGGAGAAAAGGTGGAAAACGTGAAAAGGGGGCAGGGAAGAGAGTTCCTGACCCCCTAGCCTTTGCCAGGGGGTCACAGTAGGACCACGAAGGGCCCAAAAAAAGATTTTAATTTTTTTTAAAAACGTCGCGAGGTGCGCGCACTCTGCGCGCTCCCGAAAAAAAACATTAAGAAAAATAGAAATAAAAATCAAGTTTAAGTGTTTAGATATTAGGTGGCTCTAAAAAGAGCCCTTGTGTTTATTGAGTGTTTTTCGGTACCTACAAGTAAGTACCGATGCAGAGTCTAAAGTTCAAGAGGAAGACTCTGTTCCCTTCATCATTGAAATGTACACTGTCTCCTCTATAAATGTCTTGCATGTTGTAACGCAAGTTGTTGTGGTATATAGAAACCATACCATAGTCTCTGAGGAAAGCAGAAACAGACTTATTGACGTGCTTTCTTGCTTTGTCAATCTGCGGACAAAATTGGTTGGACCAGTTCCACTTTTGCCTTTGGCATATATTAGAATATACAAAGGCAGTTTGTGGAAAAAGTGACATCAATTGCACAAAGGTGTCCTTAATAAGCATTTCCAGACCTACCCCAGTTAAAATGCCTAGGTCATTTCCACCACAGTGCACAATAATAAGGTTAGGCTGTGGGAGATGTAGAAAGGTTTTCACCAAAGGCATTAATTGGTGCCACTTTAATCCTCTCTGACCAATCCATTTAATGTCTACATTTGGCAAAGCAAGGTCTTTTACAATACCTCTTTTTTCTGCAAATGTTTCACTCCAGAAGACATAGCTATGACCTACAATCCACACTGTGAACATCTTTCAAGGAGAACAGGATGCACTCAGGAGGTGTCTTTCAGTAGAATGGCAATATGAAAAGAAAGACAGTTGAAAAATGGAGGCATACATACTTTTTTTAATAAAAAGAACTGATTGGCTGATTCAAACCATTTTACAGTTAAAACTAGGCTGTATGTTTACATTTTTAAAAGCATGTTTTGGATTGGTTCAGAAAAATGTGTTCCCACAGAACATTACTTTGGATTTGCTGTTAGGTTTGAAAAGTCAAGCACTCTTGCTGTTTGGATTTGAAACATTGTGTGCTGAACTTCTGACCTCTCTGCTCAAACCAGTGTTCCATGACCTGTTGCTATGGTAGCAGGCAGAAGTCATGTTGGGGGAAGGGATGATTTGGAAAGAGGGTTGAAAGTTGCAACCAATAGAAATGTGTGATTCCATTTGAAAAAATGTGGGAAGGACTGTGATTTTACATTAACATGTATATGTGTGAAAAAAGAGAGGGAAACATTGCCATTTACTGGTTGTGGTGAGAGGAGAGAGGTGTACAGCTCTGAGATTCTGGCTCTGATAATCTGCTGTTTGAGTGCCACATTTCTTTCTCAACTAACTAATTTTAAAGGTGAGTTATGAGTTTGAGAGGGGATGTATGTGGTGATTTTTGATATAAATATTAGAATTGTCATTCTTCTTTTAAAGTTGTGTTTTACATTTTGTGTTTTAGGAGATATTTAACTGTCTTGAACTTGTAAGATATTATGGAGTATGTCTTCACTGTAAGTTAAGGTGTAGTGGTATCACTGAGAAATACTGTTTTGTGCCTAGAATCACATCATGAGTCTGTCTGCACACAGGATTAGTTGTCAGAGATTTAATTTGTGTTGCTCTTGTTCTGTTAGCCTTGCACTCGCAGAAAAGGGGCAGTTTGTTGTCATAAAGTGTGATGGTTAGCATTCAGCAGAAATCAGTTACTCACAAATGAGAGGCAAATGCAAACACATTTGAAAATAGCATGGTACATTTTCCTACCACTTTAAAAGTTGTGTTTTACATTTTATGTTAAGGAAGATATTTAAGTGCCTTGAACTTGAAAGATATTATGGAATATGTCTTCACCATAAGTTAAGGTGTACTGGTATGACCCAGGAATACTGTTTTTTGCCTAGAATCACACCATGAGACAACATGCACACAGGAATTGTTGTCAGAGATTTAATTTGTGTTGCTGTTGTTCTGTAAAACTTGCACTTTCAGGAAAGGGCCTGGTATCACCCAGGAATACTGTTTTGTGCCTAGAATCACACCATGAGACAGTGTGCACACAGGAATTGTTGTCAGAGATTTAATTTGAGTTGCTGTTGTTCTGTAAAACTTGCACTCGCAGGAAAAGGGCAGCTTGTTTTCTTAAAGTGTGATGGCTAGCACTCAGCAGAAATCATGATCTCACAAATGAGAGGCAAATGCTAACACATTTGAAATCAACAGGGTAGATTTTCCTTCCAATCTTGTAATGGGTGAGGTAGTTCCTACATGTACAAAACTCCAATTAACCTTTACCAAACATGTACTCTGCAGTCTTCATGCAGTTGTAAAAGTCTCCATGCAGATCTCTCTTGCAACTGACAATACACAGTCTCCAGAAACACACTCTTTGCACACATGCAGCAGCTTCTCCTACACTCCCATGCATAACACTCAGCTCTGTTTTGTGTTTCAGATAGCAGTGTATAATGCAAACACATTCAACGTCACCAAGGCTCATTTCCTTTGCTCTACTCTAATCACTCACCCTGTAACACATGCTGATGGTCTCAAGTAGCTGTTAGGACATGTGCTCTTTTTTGCCTCTCTAAAATATAAGGGAAATGTGTGAGGCTGTCACAGTAATTATCACTTGCTCCATCCACAGTACTAAATGTGCTTTCAAATTGCCAAAGGAAATATCGTTTTCTGCCTAGAATCACACCATGAGTCTGTGTGCACACAGGAATTGTTGTCAGAGATTTAATTTGTGTTGCTGTTGTTCTGTAAAACTTGCACTTTCGGGAAAGGGCAAGCTTGTTTTCTTCAAATGTGTTGGTTAGCACTCAGCAGAAATCACTATAAAAAAATGAGTGGCAAATGGTAACACATTTCAAATCAACAAGGTAGATTTTCCATCAAATCTTGCAATGGCTGAGGTAGTTCCTACATGTTCAAAACTCAAATTAACCCTTACCACACATGTACTCTTACACACATATCTGCAGTGTTCATGCAGTTGTGGAAGTCTCCATGCAGATCTCTCTTGCAACTGACAATACACAGTCTCCAGAAACACACTCTTTGCACACATGCAGCAGCTTCTCCTACACTCCCATGCATAATACTCAGCTCTGTGTTGTGTTTCAGATAGCAGTGTGTACTGCAAACACATTCAACATCATCAAGGCACATTTCCTTTGCTGTAGTCTAATCAGTCACCCTGTAACACATGGTCATGGTCTCAAGAAGCTGTTAGGACATGTGCTCTTTTTGGCCTGTCTAAAATATAAGGGAAATGTGTCAGGCTGTCACAGTAATTATCACTTGCTCCATCCACAGTACTAAATGTGCTTTCAAATTGCCAAAGGAAATATCGTTTTCTGCCTAGAATCACACCATGAGTCTGTGTGCACACAGAAATTGTTGTCAGAGATTTAATTTGTGTTGCTGTTGTTCTGTAAAACTTGCACTTTCAGGAAAGGGCCAGCTTGTTTTCTTCAAATGTGTTGGTTAGCACTCAGCAGAAATCACTATCTCATAAATGAGAGGCAAATGCTAACACATTTCAAATCAACAAGGTAGATTTTCCATCAAATCTTGCAATGGCTGAGGTAGTTCCTACATGTTCAAAACTCAAATTAACCCTTACCAAACATCTACTCTTATACACATGTCTGCACTCTTCATGCAGTTGTGCAAGTTTCCATGCAGATCTCTCTTGCAACTGACAATACACAGTCTCCAGAAACACACTTTTTGCACACACGCAGCAGCTTCTCGTACACTCCAGTGCATACTACTCAGCTGTATGTGGTGTTTCAGATAGCAGTGTGTAACGCAAACAGATTCAATGTCACCAAGGCTCATTTCCTTTGCTCTAGTCTAATCACTCACCCTGTAACACATGGTCATGGTCTCAAATAGGTGTAAGGACATGTGCTCTTTTCTGCTTCTCTAAAATATAAGAAAAATGTGTCAGGCTGTCACAGTAATTATCATTTGCTCCTCAACAGTAGTAAATGTGCTTTCAAATTGCCAATCAAATATCGTTTTCTGCCTAGAATCACACCATGTGTCTGTGTGCACACAGGAATTGTTGTCAGAGATTTAATTCATGTTTCTCTTGTTTTGTAAGACTTGGACTCGTAGGAAAGGATCAGCTCATGTGATAGGATTTGAAAAGCTCAAAAAAAATTGTAATGAATTAAAATTACATAAAGGTATTTTTTTTTAGTTGTTTGCAGGTATTGCTGAGCAACAGTGAAAACATTTAAAGATGCCTATAAAGTCAAGAAAGAGAAAAGAAAAGCAACAACAACTATATTTGAAGACAACTGGTAAAAAAAAAATAGGAGGAGAAGCTCGTGTTGGAAAACAGAAAAAGTCTTCTGGTAAGCAGACTAAAGAATTTTTAAAAGATATTTTCAAAAAAAAAAATGATTGAAAGATAAATTCAAACAGTGTTTCAAGTACAAAACAACAACAGAGTCGACAGCAAAAACAAAATGCTAATGTAGACTCAGAAGTAAGAAAGAGTGACTTAACACGAAAAATAGATTTTAAAAACATTCGTCGAAAAATGTTTCAGAGAAGAGTGATGTTAAATTTGCTAAAGGATGTGAAAAAATATAAGAAGAAAACCAAATTTTATAAGAAAAAGAAATTTATTGAAGTATTGTTACCAAGGCATTAGAAATAAAAAAAAAACTATTTATTTTAATTTTGAACAGGATGCGTAGATTAGATAAATTAGTCAATGCAATGAAGTCACAAAGCAAAAGGAAAAGAGAAGTGAAAAAAAATAACTTTTGTAAAGTGTTCTTAGGAGAATGGAAGCATAGTTCAAGTACTGAACCATTTTTTAATGAAGAGAGTTATCTTCAAAGTAATAGTTTGTTGCATGCAGTTGACACCAATGGTAGAGCATATGAAGTTAAGGATGGTTGTGTAATGGAAAAGGAGAAAATGGTTCCAAGAAATGAGGAAGAAGTGATGGCTGCTGAGGTTATGGGGAGAGGTCCTAAAGCCCCAGTGTACACTTGGAATTGTAGTAGTATTTGTACTGTGCGTCAGAAATCTATTGATAAATTACGTGACTTTCTAAGAGAATATAGTAAAAAGAGTGTTAAACAGAAAATTAAGGTGCTTCAAAGACTAGATCCATGCAGAGTGAGAGAGAATACTGGTTTGCAAGGACATTCTCTGGCTTGTCTATCTAGGAAAGTGTGTCAAAGTGTTTTTCACCATTTTAGGATGCTGGCTGTTCATCATACTGAAATGAGAAAGTTTGTGAGAACATTGTATTTTGCTAAAAGTCCAGCACTAAAGTTAAATGAGTTGAATAATGCTCTGTTCCGTGGATCTGTATCAGATGTAGTGAAGGTTACTGATGAGATTCAGTTTTGTTACTTTGGTCCAGAACAAGAAAGTGCAGAAAATGACACAGTTATTGATGAAAATGTGGAAGAGAATGTAGAACTTACTGTTAGTAAAAATTTTGAAGATGAAATGACAAAATTTACTATCATCTCTAATGAAAGACCAAATATTACTTGTATTTGTTGCCGGAGAAGCCATTATAAAATTCAAACAAGGAATGTTGATCTGTATAAAAAAAGTGAAAATGAAGATAATTATAAGTGGAAAGATTTTGCAACATATATATTTCTGGAAAATTGTTTTGAATTGGGTGAAGATCAGCGTATTTGTAAATACTGTTATAACAAGTTAGAAGAAAATAGAATGCCAGCAAGAGCTGTACATAATAAATTAGAATTGGTTGGTATTCCTCCAGAACTTTCTGATTTAAATACGTATGAGTCTATACTCATTCAATGTGTCCATCCGTTTCAGACCATAGTGCGTATGGAGCCAAAAACAAGTAAATTACCTCCTTCGGATTTACAAAGAGGTTTAAAAGGAAGAGTTGTCTATTTGCCATTGGATTTGAAAAAAAATATGGAAACAATTGATGCAGATACTTTGGAAACTGAACCATTAGTTATTCTGGTTAATGGTGTACCTACAAAGAATAAGAAAATTTGGCAGGAGCTGGTGAATGTACGAAAAGTACAAAGAGCAAATTTGTATTTGAAAAAAAATAATAAATGGTATGAAGCCATTTATATGGATGAAGATGAAGAAGAAATACTAGAAGACACAGGAATACCAACTGGGCAAATTGAAAAAGTGGATAAGTCAAAAGAAGAAGACATTTATGAACATTTCAGCATACATCCTCTTCATTCTAAAGAAGTTATGGGAAACGCTATTGATCTGTTTGGGATGAAGAAAGCAAAAGGAACTCCTGTGAGTGTATGGGAGGAGAGCTTGGAGGCTCGTTGTTTTCCCCAACTGTTTCCTACAGGAGAAGGTGGACGATATGATGAACGTCCAGTACAGATTCCTGCTTCGGAGTATCGGACTACAAGATTATATGCAGAAGATCCCAGATTTCGTCAAAGTATTGCTTATTTGTTTCATCTTTTATTTGAAAGTGACTTGTCTGCACTATCTTATGCAGTAAATCACATTTTGAAAGCTGGAGTACATCTACATAATGTGTCAGCAAAGGACTTTATCAACAAAGTGCAACAGCGAGATGATCATTTGGAATCTCAATGGATCAATTTGATGGCTTGTCAGCGTGGGACTAATGAATATTGGTACCGACGCCATGGAGAATTGAAGTGTATGTTACGGAATTTAGGAACTCCTACATGGTTCCTTACCCTAAGCTGTGCTGAGTACGCTTGGGATGATCTTCTGGATTTTCTTAGAGAGGCAAATTCAAACATTAAAAACATACAATACAAAACAGCAGGAGAATTGTGCTCATTGGATCCGGTTAATGTTTGCAGATATTTTAATCATAGATTTGAGGCTATGATGTCCTTCATCTGCAATAAAAAAAATCCACCTCTTGGAGAAGTTGTGGATTTCTTTTGGAGAAAAGAGTACCAAGCAAGAGGTGCTCCTCACATTCATATGCTGTTGTGGATCAAGGATGCCCCAAAATTTGGAACAGATGCTGATGAAGCAGTTTTATCTTTCATTGAAGGATATGCAACATGTGCTATACCTAAAAGCACAGAAGACAAAAACTTAAAAGAGAAAGTTTTACGTTTCCAAAGTCATCGATGTGGAAAATACTGTCGACGAAAGTACAAGAGTAAAGATAAATTCTACACAAAATGTCAATTTGGATTTCCACGACCTGTTCTTTCAAAAGGAAGAGTAAACAGTTTTATGTCAGCTGCGCGACATACTATTGCAAGAAAATCGCCTAAGAATACCTACAACCTAAGAAGAAAAGAAGAGTCAAAATATATAAATGACTACAATCCAGTCATTTTATCCATGTGGAATGCTAACATGGATATACAGTATGTGGCTGACAATTCTATTGCTGTTGCTCGGTATGTCACATCTTACATCACTAAATCTGAGAAAACGGAATTGAAGGAAATGTGGGAAGAGATTTCTCACGAGAAGACTGTCAGTAAGAAGCTATACAGTTTCAGTTTAAAGATGTTATTGCATCGAGAAATTGGATTGTACGAATGCTCAGATAGGTTATCATCTGCAAGTCTGTACTCGAAATCCAGAAGAATAATTTGGGTAAGTTTAGGCCTTGCAGGAATGCGAAATCGGGTACTGAAATCTATTCGAGAAATTGAATATTTAGCAGAGTTCGAACCAGAAAGTACAGACATTTTAAGAACAAACATGTTGGATACATATTGCCCACAAAGAAGTCATCACCTTGAGAACATGTGGCTCTATGAAGTGCTGCAGAACTTCATTTTTAAACGGAATGCCACAGAAGATATCAACAATGGAAAATATAAAAACAGTGGTGAGGAAGGATGTTTGGTGAAGCAAACAAAAGGAAGTTTGATAAATCACCGTAAGCTGAGTGGCGACACTCCTGACAAAAAGGAATTTTACTACTTGGCACTTTTGCAGCTGTTTAAACCACGGCGTTCAGAGGACGAACTACTTGGAGAATTCCAGAGTTATGAAGATTCCTTCAATGCTAGCAAAGACAGCATAGAATGCAGTAATGTTAAATGAAGAAATTGAACAAGAAGCAACAATTGCAGCTGAAGTAGCTAGAGACAGTTCTCAAGACAGTCAAAGTTCTGGGACATTCAGTCAAGATCCTCTAGGACAACCAATCGTAGAAAATGAAGCAGCAATAGCCATAAATGAAGTGGAAACAGCTATGAATCAAGCTCAGGAAGATTTAGTAGACTTAACATATTTGGAGCAGCAACTGAATGAAGAATAAAAACAAATTTATGAAGAAGTCAGGAAACAAATTTATCACGGATTACTACATGAAAATAAAGAGTGCTCATGCACATATTTTGAACCAATGAGAATGTATGTAAGTGGACAAGCAGGAACTGGAAAAAGTTTCTTAATTAATGTAATTAGAAGCTACCTACAGAAGAAAATGGATTCCATTTTCTCTTGTGTTGTTACTGCTCCAACTGGGTTAGCAGCATATAACATAAAAGGAGTTACCTTACATCGTTTGCTAATGTTACCAGTAGAGCATGAGAACAAAATACAGTACCACAAACTAGCAGGAGAAGCATGCTTGGAAGTTTCAAGAGTATTGAAGAAATTGAAAGTACTCATTATTGATGAGGTAAGCATGGTATCAAACTTAATGCTTGCCTTTGTGCATTTAAGAATGCAGCAAATTCTGAAGACAGAGTATGACGTGTTATTTGGAGGAAAACACGTCATAGTTTTTGGGGATCTTTTGCAACTTACTCCAGTTAAAGGACAACCGGTATTCCATACACTTACACATGAAGACACGAAAAAGTCGTTAGGAAGTATAGGCAATGTAAATATTTGGACATATTTTGAGTATAAGGAACTCATTACCAATATGAGGCAAGCCAATGATGAGGACTATGCAAGTATTCTGAAAGATATAAGAATTGGACTACTCACAGAACATGGCAGAAAAGTATTACAGAGTCGATTGCTGAGTAATTTTTTTACAACAGAAGAAATAGTTCCAGAGAAAATATACAAGAAAATTGCTGAAAAAAATACTGTAATCTGCTTAATGCCAACACTACATGAATGCTCTGTATTCAATCAAGAACTTTTGAAATTGGAAAATGAAGAGATCATAAAACTGGAAGCTGTGGATAAAATTCAACATGAACGAATAACTATTATATTGACAGGCAAATTGGCTACTAAATTGGATTCTCTGGAGAAAAACATTTCAAAAACAGCTGGTTTGGAAAAGAATCTTTATGTGTGTATGAACTGTAGAGTAATTTTAAGACGTAATTTGGATGTAGAAAAAGGTTTAGTGAATGGAGCTATGGGTAAAGTTGTGGGTTTTGTAAAGTACCAGAAAAAAGATGGAATTGAATTCTTAAAAATAAAATTTGATCAGATTGAAGAGGTTAAAGTCATTAGTCGTTGTTAAGTTCGTTTTTTGCTAGTGAAAGACTAATATGTACGTAGGAAGCAGTTTCCGATTTCTCTAGCATATGCTGTAACTATTCACAAGTCTCAAGGATTAACTGTTGATAGTGCTTTTGTAAACATTGGATCTACTGTGTTTAAAGAAGGTATGGCATATGTTGCTTTGTCACGCGTGAAAAAATTATCTGGTTTATTGATGATAGACTTTGATGACTCAAAAGTAAGTGCTGATGCAAACTGTGTAAAGGAGTATAATAGATTAAGAAGAAGCTATGCTCCTCATTTAGGTCAGTATCCTGTGTTTGAAAAACGTGTCGTTTGTCGGAAAAGGAGATTTGAGAATATCTGTAATGAGGATGTACAGAAGAGAAAACAAAAAGACAGTGATGTGACTGCAAGCAAAAAGTAAAAGGACAGTGTGGAAGAGGCTGTTGGTTGTCATTTTGAAAATAGCTCTGGTGTCAACTGCTACGCAAATGTAGTGCTGAATGTTGTATTTTATCTTGAAAGTTTGCAAGAGCAGATAATACTAAATCATGAAAAAAGATTCTGTTCTTTGCTGAGTCTCCTTTATGAGAAGCTGAGTAATGATAAAAATAAAATAGAAAGTGCTTCTGATGTTAGAAATCTTTTAGATGTATGTTCTGGATGTACACAGTTTACACAAAATGTCCAGCAAGATGCACAGGAATTCTTGATGTATATCCTGATGGTACTGGAAGATGAAGGAGTAGAAGTAGAAAAATGTATTTGGTGTCTCTTATAAATGGGAACATTGTTGTGATAACTGTATGAACACAAGCAGTAGTAATGTTGATTCTGAAAGGTTCATATATTTACCATTACCAGAAAGTAAAACAGTGACTTTTAGTAAATTAGTTAAAGATGCTAATCACAACATGGAATGTTCTGAATGTAAATCTGAAATGTTGTCAATGTTATTTTTAAAGAAATATGGACAGTATGTAATTTTAATGGTACAACGTTGTAGAGCTGATGGAACAAAATTGGAAACTTTACTAAAGACGTTTGTTGGTAATCAATTATCTATATCTGGAAAAACTTTTGTAGCAGTTGCAATAGTTTTTCATGACAGTCCTTCTATAACTTCTGGTCATTACACAGTTTATCTTAAATGTGAAAAAGGATGGACACTGTGTAATGATTCTCAATTGATTTTCAAGCAACGTTTGCCTTATGATTTACCCAATTGTTACTTAATTTTTCTGAAACCCAAATTTTAAATACTAAATTCAGCATCTGAACAAAGCAATATTTAAATTTTAAAGGATTAAAATTGAATATTTCACTCAAAAAGGATTTTAAACTTACCATTTGGCCTCAAGGAAAGGTAAAAGAAACAGTTGTGGACTTCTTTGACAGATATTATTTTGGAAAATGTTCTTTTGCAACAAGGTTTACAGACGTTATTTCTTGAAAATTGTTATTATACTTAAAAGGTATTTTTGACATTTCTATTAAGGTATGTTTTAGTGAGGATACATTTGGGGCTTTTTTAAACAATCTTTCAGATTTTTTTTTTTTTGCCCGCAGTTAAATGATGAATACAATTGATTTCACTATTTTCAGTGAAAATCAAAACATTCTGAAAACAGCAAAAAAAGGGCAAAAAATTGCTTTGCTAAATATGAAAAAATATGTACTGTTGAATACTTTTTTTCTTTTTTTCAGAACTAGAAAGAAAATTTAGAAAATGTAATTCAGTTTCCTTGCAATTAAATAAAAACATATTTTTCTAAATAAGTTACTTTGATGGTCAGGTAAGTTTAAAATATCTGTATGTGTCACTGCTTTCGTTTCATGCTTCCTTTTCTTCACCTCTCCTTATTCTGCTTTTCTCATTTCTCTTCTCACTCTCTCTTCCTGCTTTACTACTCCTTTGTAACTCCCTCACTCCTTCTCTACTACTCCCCTACCTTTACTACCTCCATCACTAATTTTTCATCCATGTTTCTCACTCTGTATCCCTATGTCTTAGTCTTTTTAACTGCCTTACTCCTTCTCAGTTGTTTGCTTTCTGTCTCTGTATCTGTCACTCTCTGTTTATCTGTTTTACCCTTAACTTCCTTAACATCTCTGGGGCAGATTTACAAGCCACCTGCACCACCACTACGTCACTTTTCTTGACGTACTAGTGGCGCAGGGTGCTCTTTCATATTTACAAGGAGAGAATAAGCCACTCTGTGTGTCTTTTCTTCTCCTTGTAAATACAGCCAATTCAAACGCAGCACTAAAATGAGCTATTATCTTTTTTGATAGGTTTAGGGTACCTATACGTAAGTACTAATGCAGAGTTTAAAGTTTAATAGGAAGGCTCTCTTCTGTTCATCTGTGAAATGTACACCATCTCTATTTTAATTACTTTGCCACTCCCCTCTCTTTGTCAGGGAGTCCCTGAAGGTTTACTAAAGGTGAAAATAATGGGTTTTTTTTAAAAAACATCATTGGGTGCGCGCAGGGTGCGCGCACCCCAAAACAAATAATTGACAAATAGATTTAAAAAAACAAGTTTTTGTGTTTAGATTTTAGGTGGCTCTAAAAAGAGCCCTTGAGTTAATGTAGGGACAGAGGAAGAGAAAAACGAAAAAAATAAAAATAAAACTATAGCCTACTGCAATAGTGCTCCTCATATTTTCTCTGAATGAGATCAACACTGCTTTCACCCATAGTAATAAGAGTACCACAAACCATGCAGCGTGTACTCATCCTCCCAAAACAAGGACGAATATCCAGAGGTGTGTAAGAAGGTGAAGGCACCATCGCAGAAGAAGTGCTCGGCTGAGCTGCCAAAGATGTGCTCGGCTGAGCTGCTGCAGATGTCGTCGGCTGAGCAGGTGGAGGGTTTGCTCCAGAAGCTTGACGAAAAGTCACAGGATGCATTTTCTCAACTTGCCTCAACATTGTGTGAATACTAAAAGAGTACTTCTTATTAGGATTCCCACGTGATAAGGTGCGGTGACAAAGTATACAGGTGACTTTTGGTGCATTCACCTTCTTTTGTCCCTCAGGAAAAGTGAAAAACTGCCATATAAAGGAGTCTTTCTGCTTCCTCTGCCTCTGTCTCTCAAGAGTGTCCTGTTCACTCTCAGAAGATGGCTGGTGCTCTGCCATTGTCTCACAAAAACAGAGTAGCTCCTTCTCCAAGGGAATCAGAACTAACAATGAGGGGAGTGGGTGTGGTTTTGGAAGAATCTGGAACTGAAAGTACTTTGAACCAATGAAAAGTGATGTTTCTTGATCACATGACTTGCCATGAGGGGATTGGGTGTGGTGTTGAAACAATCTGAAACTGAAAGTAATGAAAACCAATTAAAAGTGTTGTTTTATTAATCACATAAACCGAGGTGTGCGCACGTAGCAAGCTCAGAGCGCGCACAGTGCAATTGCGCATGCGCAAAAGCGTACGCGCGCATGTGCATAAGTATTATGCACGTACGTAACGCGCATATGCAGCACGCGCGCATGCGCGAATGTCAGCGCACGTACTCTGCGCGTATACGCGAGTGTAGCGCGCGGAGCACGTACGACGCACGCAAGCATACGTACGCATGCGTACTGGGTGCGTGCTGCGAGCGCGTACTAAAACGTACGTCTGCGTACGTATATAACTTAATCATGCGTACACAAAAAACGTACGCATGCATACTAGGTGCGCGCTGCGAGCGCGCACTAAAACTTATGTATGCGTACGTAGATAACGTACGCCTGCATACATGAAAAACGTACGCAAACGTACTAGGTGCGCGCTCTGTGGGCGCACCCTAAAAATTTATAGAAGAAAAAAAAAAGAAATAAAGTGGACATAAGTTAATAGAAGCTATTAACTATGCTGTTCAACTTTATCCAAATTCAAAGTAAAAAAAAAATGACCCACACCAAATTAAAGGATACAGATAATTTATAAATGTATACATAGGGAAATTTTTGTAAAAGAAATATATAAAAAATATATTAAAAAATTCTAAAATTAGCATTTAAAAAACCTTTGAAATTCACTGAAAAAACCATAGGTTTCACACACGTTATAGTTAGGAATTAGCATTTAAAAAACCTTGCAAATTCACTGAAAAAACCATAGGTTTCACACATGTTATAGTTAGCTGGACATTTTACTCGTAAAAAACCAATGAAATTCCCCCGTTATAGTTAGTTCAGCTAACTATAACTCGCGCGCCCGCAATCCACTGCTGATGACGTCACATATTACATCACTCATGACATGGTCAGTGACATTACTCATGACATCACTGATGACATCTCAAATGACATCACTGATGACATCACTGATGATGTCATCCATGTGAAAAATTAGCACATCTTCTCACACCCTAATATAACCTTTGATACACCAACTCAAAATTTAAGAGTTCAATTGTCAAAACTATACATACTGCAATACCAATAACTACATACCCACTTATTAACTCTTAGGTCTACATACACCTCCAATCATTCAGCTGTACAGTCACTCATACTTACAGTCACTCCATACAAAACTATCTTATGCATTTATACACCTATATAGACACTCACACACCACCAATCATCCATAGAGGTTCACTCACACCTAGTCAGTCATGTAAATAATTACACTTCCCATTTACTCACCTATGCGGTTATACACACTCAAGTTCACTTAGTCATAAAAATAGTACCACATTCTTACGCTCTTATAGAATCATTCATACAAGCACACACTCATCCATACAGTCACTTTCACAATCACACACTCTCACATCTACCCACTTATATACTCTTACATGCATACATACTGCCTTTCACATATGTAGTTAGTCACAAATGTACCACTGAGATATACATTCAATCCCTAACACACCCATACATACACTCACTCAACCATACAGTCCATCACAGATGCACTCTTAAAACCATGAACCCATAGAATCACCCACTCACACATTTATGCATAGAGTCACACACACCCTACCCACACAAACACTCAGGAACCCATACAGATACTGAGACAAGCAATCAATAACTCATATACACACTTATATAGGTATTTACAAAACCATGCAGCCACTTATACACCAACATACAGACACATACAAACATTTACACAGTTTAGTCACTAGTCTGCAGTAAGATACATTTAATGACTCACTTATAGAGTCAGTTACGCACCACAGAAAATCATCCATTTACACACTTGTACACCCACTCATTCTTCAACAGGCCTTTCCCTATATATATTAAACATATTTAAACTTTTCAGAAACACATACTCAATGGATAATGTCATCAGTGATGTCATCAGTGATGTCATTTGAGATGTCATCAGTGATGTCATGAGTGATGTCACTGACCATGTCATGAGTGATGTAATATGTGACGTCATCAGCAGTAGATTGCGGGCATGCGAGTTATAGTTAGCTGAACTAACTATAACGCGGGAATTTCATTGTTTTTTTACGAGTAAAATGCCCAGCTAACTATAACGTGTGAAAACCTATGGTTTTTTCAGTGAATATTACCTACTGGCGGTCGCCAGTAGGTAGTTATAGTTAGGACCCCTTTTCCATAGGAAATCCACAACATTCTATTTTGAATAACTTTGGCGCCGGTTGACGAATCCTCGCGAATTTCTCAAAATAGGTGGGGCGCTACGCTCCGCTCCTACCCTGAAAGTCTCGGGGGGATTCGTCAAGCGGGGGCTGAGATAAAAGGGGGGTCCCAAAACGCGTTTTTCCCATGCATTTTTCCATAGGACATTTAGACAGGGCTACAGCCCGAACGGCTGAACAGAATTACTAGAAATTTGGCAGAGAGGTAGTCCCTAGGTCAAGGAAGTGCCTTTTGTAGGTTTGGTGTAAATCTGTTCAGTAGATTCTGAGAAAATAGCCTTTAAATCAATATATATATCTGAGCCAGCTTACGGTACACGTACCGTACGCTTACCGTACGCGCACGGTGGCGTGCGCGAGCGCGATTCTGATTGGCTCTTAGATCTTAGTAAACATTCTAATCGGCCGAAACCAGGAAGCGGCGGCCGCCATTTTGTGTGTTTCACTCAGAAAAAAAAGAGTGATAACAAGAAAAGGGGGCAAGGAGGAGAGTTACAGACCCCCTTACATTTGTGAGGGGGTCAAAGAAGGACAGAAAAGTACAAAGAAAACATTTATTGATTTTTTAAAAAATCACGGGGTACGCGTACGGTAAGCTCACCGTACGCGTACGGTAAAAAAATAAAATAAAAGAAATGAAATGCAGATTTAAGTGTTTAGATATTAGGGGGCTCTAAAAAGAGCCGTTGTGTTTATGAAGTGATTTTTTATTGGTACCTACAAGTAAGTACCGATGCAGAGTCTAAGGTTCAAGAGGAAGACTCTGTTCCCTTCATCATTGAAGTGCACACCATCTCCTCTATAAATGTCTTGCATGTCATAACGCAAGTTGTTGTGGTAAATGGCACCCATACCATAGTCACGGAGGAAAGCAGAAACAGATTTGTTGACGTGCTTTCTTGCTTTGTCAATTTGCAGACAGAAATGATTGGACCAGTTCCATTTTTGCCTTTGGCATATGTTGGAAAACACAAAGGCAGTTTTAGGGAAAAGAGAAAACAGTTGTGCAAAGGTGTCCTTCATAAGCATTTCCAGACCTACCCCAGTCAAAGTGCCTAGGTCATTGCCACCACAGTGCACTATTATAAGGTCAGGGTGTTGGATTTGCATGAAGGATTTCACCAATGGCATCAATTGGTGCCACTTTAACCCTCTCTGACCAATCCATTTAATGTCTACATTTGGTAAAGCAAGGTCTCTCACCATATCTGTTTTCTCTGCATACTTTTCACTCCAGAAGACATAGCTGTGCCCTACAATCCACACTGTGAACATCTTTCAAGGAGATCGGGGTGCACTCAGGAGGTGTAATTCAGTAGAATGGTAAAAAGAAATGAAAAACAGTTTGTAAATGGAGGCATACATATTTTTTTATAAAAAAAAAGAACTGATTGGCTGTTTCATACCATTCTACAGTAAAAACTAGGCTGTATGTGTAAATTTATAGAAGCATGTTTTGTATTGGGACAGAAAAATGTGTTACCAAAGAACAGTACTATGGATTTGCTGTAAGGTTTGAGAAGTCAAGCACTCTTGCTCTGTGGAATTGAAACATTGTTTGGCGAACTTCTGACCTAACTCCACACAGCAGTGTTCCATGAGCTGTTGCTATGGTAGCAGGCAGAAGTCAAGTTGGGGGAAGGGTACTTTAAGAAAAGGGTTGGTTTTCAACCAATAGAAATGTGTGATTACATTTGAAAAAAGGGGGAAGCACTGAGATTTGAAACTTACATGTATATGTGTGGAAAAATAGAGGGAAACTTTGCCATTTTCTGGTTCTGCTGAGAGGAGAGAGGTGTAGAGAACAGAGATCCTGGCTCTGATAATCTGCTGTTTGAGTGCCACATTTCTTTCACAACTAACTAATTTTAAAGGTGAGTTATGAGTTTGAGAGGGGATGTATATGGTAAATTAAGAAATGAATAATAGAATTGGAATTCCTTTTGTTGAAGTTGTGTTTATTATTTTCTGTTTTGGGAGAAATTTAAATGTGAGGAACATGTAAAATAATATGGACTATTTTTTCATGATAAATTAAGGTGTACTGGTAAAAATAAGGAATACTTTAAGGGTTTGAGGTTGCAGTCAGTAATGCAAATACATTCAGCATCACTAAGGCTGGTTGCCCTTGCTGGAGTGTAGGCAGTCACCGAGGATACACATGGTGGTGGTCTGAAAAAGCAGTCTGGACATGGGCTTTTAAAAAAATCTGAAAAGTGGTTTCATAATGTGTCAGTCTGTAAAAGTGATTTTCACTTGCCAAAAAAAAAGAGCAGTAAGTGTGCATTCAAATTGGCAAAGAAATTTTGTTTTGTGACTAATGTGAAAACATGACTCTGTGTGCAAATAGGAATTACAGGCAGAGATTTATTGCGTTTTGCTCTGGTGATTTCACAGTTGCATTAGTAGGAAAAAGGGGGAGCGATTTTTTTGGTGCAGAAGCAGACTCTTAGCACACACCCAGCTCCTTTCCATGTATAATCATGCACAGTATTTATAAGCGAGTGGGGTTTTGAGGTTTCAGTCTGTAATGCAAATACATTCAGCATCACTAAGGCTGGTTGCCCTTGCTGGAGTGTAGGCAGTCACCGAGGATACACATGGTGGTGGTCTGAAAAAGCAGTCTGGACATGGGCTTTTAAAAAAAACTGAAAAGTGGTTTCATAATGAGTCAGTCTGTAAAAGTGATTTTCACTTGCCAAAAAAAAAGAGCAGTAAGTGTGCATTCAAATTGGCAAAGAAATTTCGTTTTGTGACTAATGTGAAAACATGACTCTGTGTGCAAATAGGATTTACAGGCAGAGATTTATTGCGTTTTGCTCTGGTGATTTCACAGTTGCATTAGTAGGAAAAAGGGGGAGCGATTTTTTTGGTGCAGAAGCAGACTCTTAGCACACACCCAGCTCCTTTCCATGTATAATCATGCACAGTATTTACAAGCGAGTGGGGTTTTGAGGTTTCAGTCTGTAATGCAAATACATTCAGCATCACTAAGGCTGGTTGCCCTTGCTGGAGTGTAGGCAGTCACCGAGGATACACATGGTGGTGGTCTGAAAAAGCAGTCTGGACATGGGCTTTTAAAAAAATCTGAAAAGTGGTTTCATAATGTGTCAGTCTGTAAAAGTGATTTTCACTTGCCAAAAAAAAAGAGCAGTAACTGTGCATTCAAATTGGCAAAGAAATTTCGTTTTGTGACTAATGTGAAAACATGACTCTGTGTGCAAATAGGATTTACAGGCAGAGATTTATTGCGTTTTGCTCTGGTGATTTCACAGTTGCATTAGTAGGAAAAAGGGGGAGCGATTTTTTTGGTGCAGAAGCAGACTCTTAGCACACACCCAGCTCCTTTCCATGTATAATCATGCACAGTATTTACAAGCGAGTGGGGTTTTGAGGTTTCAGTCTGTAATGCAAATACATTCAGCATCACTAAGGCTGGTTGCCCTTGCTGGAGTGTAGGCAGTCACCGAGGATACACACGGTGGTGGTCTGAAAAAGCAGTCTGGACATGGGCTTTTAAAAAAATCTGAAAAGTGGTTTCATAATGTGTCAGTCTGTAAAAGTGATTTTCACTTGCCAAAAAAAAGAGCAGTAAGTGTGCATTCAAATTGGCAAAGAAATTTCGTTTTGTGACTAATGTGAAAACATGACTCTGTGTGCAAATAGGAATTACAGGCAGAGATTTATTGCGTTTTGCTCTGGTGATTTCACAGTTGCATTAGTAGGAAAAAGGGAGAGTGATTTTTTGGGGGAAGAAGCAGACTCTTAGCACACACCCAGCTCCTTTCCATGTATAATCATGCACAGTATTTACAAGCGAGTGGGGTTTTGAGGTTTCAGTCTGTAATGCAAATACATTCAGCATCACTAAGGCTGGTTGCCCTTGCTGGAGTGTAGGCAGTCACCGAGGATACACATGGTGGTGGTCTGAAAAAGCAGTCTGGACATGGGCTTTTAAAAAAATCTGAAAAGTGGTTTCATAATGTGTCAGTCTGTAAAAGTGATTTTCACTTGCCAAAAAAAAAGAGCAGTAAGTGTGCATTCAAATTGGCAAAGAAATTTCGTTTTGTGACTAATGTGAAAACATGACTCTGTGTGCAAATAGGAATTACAGGCAGAGATTTATTGCGTTTTGCTCTGGTGATTTCACAGTTGCATTAGTAGGAAAAAGGGGGAGCGATTTTTTTGGTGCAGAAGCAGACTCTTAGCACACACCCAGCTCCTTTCCATGTATAATCATGCACAGTATTTACAAGCGAGTGGGGTTTTGAGGTTTCAGTCTGTAATGCAAATACATTCAGCATCACTAAGGCTGGTTGCCCTTGCTGGAGTGTAGGCAGTCACCGAGGATACACATGGTGGTGGTCTGAAAAAGCAGTCTGGACATGGGCTTTTAAAAAAATCTGAAAAGTGGTTTCATAATGTGTCAGTCTGTAAAAGTGATTTTCACTTGCCAAAAAAAAAGAGCAGTAAGTGTGCATTCAAATTGGCAAAGAAATTTCGTTTTGTGACTAATGTGAAAACATGACTCTGTGTGCAAATAGGATTTACAGGCAGAGATTTATTGCGTTTTGCTCTGGTGATTTCACAGTTGCATTAGTAGGAAAAAGGGGGAGCGATTTTTTTGGTGCAGAAGCAGACTCTTAGCACACACCCTGGGTTAGCAGCATATAACATAAAAGGAGTTACCTTACATCGTTTGCTAATGTTACCAGTAGAGCATGAGAACAAAATACAGTACCACAAACTAGCAGGAGAAGCATGCTTGGAAGTTTCAAGAGTATTGAAGAAATTGAAAGTACTCATTATTGATGAGGTAAGCATGGTATCAAACTTAATGCTTGCCTTTGTGCATTTAAGAATGCAGCAAATTCTGAAGACAGAGTATGACGTGTTATTTGGAGGAAAACACGTCATAGTTTTTGGGGATCTTTTGCAACTTACTCCAGTTAAAGGACAACCGGTATTCCATACACTTACACATGAAGACACGAAAAAGTCGTTAGGAAGTATAGGCAATGTAAATATTTGGACATATTTTGAGTATAAGGAACTCATTACCAATATGAGGCAAGCCAATGATGAGGACTATGCAAGTATTCTGAAAGATATAAGAATTGGACTACTCACAGAACATGGCAGAAAAGTATTACAGAGTCGATTGCTGAGTAATTTGTTTACAACAGAAGAAATAGTTCCAGAGAAAATATACAAGAAAATTGCTGAAAAAAATACTGTAATCTGCTTAATGCCAACACTACATGAATGCTCTGTATTCAATCAAGAACTTTTGAAATTGGAAAATGAAGAGATCATAAAACTGGAAGCTGTGGATAAAATTCAACATGAACGAATAACTATTATATTGACAGGCAAATTGGCTACTAAATTGGATTCTCTGGAGAAAAACATTTCAAAAACAGCTGGTTTGGAAAAGAATGTTTATGTGTGTATGAACTGTGGAGTAATTTTAAGACGTAATTTGGATGTAGAAAAAGGTTTAGTGAATGGAGCTATGGGTAAAGTTGTGGGTTTTGTAAAGTACCAGAAAAAAGATGGAATTGAATTCTTAAAAATAAAATTTGATCAGATTGAAGAGGTTAAAGTCATTAGTCGTTGTTAAGTTCGTTTTTTGCTAGTGAAAGACTAATATGTACGTAGGAAGCAGTTTCCGATTTCTCTAGCATATGCTGTAACTATTCACAAGTCTCAAGGATTAACTGTTGATAGTGCTTTTGTAAACATTGGATCTACTGTGTTTAAAGAAGGTATGGCATATGTTGCTTTGTCACGCGTGAAAAAATTATCTGGTTTATTGATGATAGACTTTGATGACTCAAAAGTAAGTGCTGATGCAAACTGTGTAAAGGAGTATAATAGATTAAGAAGAAGCTATGCTCCTCATTTAGGTCAGTATCCTGTGTTTGAAAAACGTGTCGTTTGTCGGAAAAGGAGATTTGAGAATATCTGTAATGAGGATGTACAGAAGAGAAAACAAAAAGACAGTGATGTGACTGCAAGCAAAAAGGAAAAGGACAGTGTGGAAGAGGCTGTTGGTTGTCATTTTGAAAATAGCTCTGGTGTCAACTGCTACGCAAATGTAGTGCTGAATGTTGTATTTTATCTTGAAAGTTTGCAAGAGCAGATAATACTAAATCATGAAAAAAGATTCTGTTCTTTGCTGAGTCTCCTTTATGAGAAGCTGAGTAATGATAAAAATAAAATAGAAAGTGCTTCTGATGTTAGAAATCTTTTAGATGTATGTTCTGGATGTACACAGTTTACACAAAATGTCCAGCAAGATGCACAGGAATTCTTGATGTATATCCTGATGGTACTGGAAGATGAAGGAGTAGAAGTAGAAAAATGTATTTGGTGTCTCTTATAAATGGGAACATTGTTGTGATAACTGTATGAACACAAGCAGTAGTAATGTTGATTCTGAAAGGTTCATATATTTACCATTACCAGAAAGTAAAACAGTGACTTTTAGTAAATTAGTTAAAGATGCTAATCACAACATGGAATGTTCTGAATGTAAATCTGAAATGTTGTCAATGTTATTTTTAAAGAAATATGGACAGTATGTAATTTTAATGGTACAACGTTGTAGAGCTGATGGAACAAAATTGGAAACTTTACTAAAGAAGTTTGTTGGTAATCAATTATCTATATCTGGAAAAACTTTTGTAGCAGTTGCAATAGTTTTTCATGACGGTCCTTCTATAACTTCTGGTCATTACACAGTTTATCTTAAATGTGAAAAAGGATGGACACTGTGTAATGATTCTCAATTGATTTTCAAGCAACGTTTGCCTTATGATTTACCCAATTGTTACTTAATTTTTCTGAAACCCAAATTTTAAATACTAAATTCAGCATCTGAACAAAGCAATATTTAAATTTTAAAGGATTAAAATTGAATATTTCACTCAAAAAGGATTTTAAACTTACCATTTGGCCTCAAGGAAAGGTAAAAGAAACAGTTGTGGACTTCTTTGACAGATATTATTTTGGAAAATGTTCTTTTGCAACAAGGTTTACAGACGTTATTTCTTGAAAATTGTTATTATACTTAAAAGGTATTTTTGACATTTCTATTAAGGTATGTTTTAGTGAGGATACATTTGGGGCTTTTTTAAACAATCTTTCAGATTTTTTTTTTTTGCCCGCAGTTAAATGATGAATACAATTGATTTCACTATTTTCAGTGAAAATCAAAACATTCTGAAAACAACAAAAAAAGGGCAAAAAATTACTTTGCTAAATATGAAAAAATATGTACTGTTTAATAAAATGTATTGTTGAATATTAATACTTTTTTTCTTTTTTTCAGAACTAGAAAGAAAATTTAGAAAATGTAATTCAGTTTCCTTGCAATTAAATAAAAACATTTTTTTCTAAATAACTTACTTTGATGGTCAGGTAAGTTTAAAATATCTGTATGTGTCACTGCTTTCGTTTCATGCTTCCTTTTCTTCACCTCTCCTTATTCTGCTTTTCTCATTTCTCTTCTCACTCTCTCTTCCTGCTTTACTACTCCTTTGTAACTCCCTCACTCCTTCTCTACTACTCCCCTACCTTTACTACCTCCATCACTAATTTTTCATCCATGTTTCTCACTCTGTATCCCTATGTCTTAGTCTTTTTAACTGCCTTACTCCTTCTCAGTTGTTTGCTTTCTGTCTCTGTATCTGTCACTCTCTGTTTGTCTGTTTTACCCTTAACTTCCTTAACATCTCTGGGGCAGATTTACAAGCCACCTGCACCACCACTACGTCACTTTTCTTGACGTACTAGTGGCGCAGGGTGCTCTTTCATATTTACAAGGAGAGAATAAGCCACTCTGTGTGTCTTTTCTTCTCCTTGTAAATACAGCCAATTCAAACGCAGCACTAAAATGAGCTATTATCTTTTTTGATAGGTTTAGGGTACCTATACGTAAGTACTAATGCAGAGTTTAAAGTTTAATAGGAAGGCTCTCTTCTGTTCATCTGTGAAATGTACACCATCTCTATTTTAATTACTTTGCCACTCCCCTCTCTTTGTCAGGGAGTCCCTGAAGGTTTACTAAAGGTGAAAATAATGTTTTTTTTTAAAAAAACATCATTGGGTGCGCGCAGGGTGCGCGCACCCCAAAAAAAATAATTGACAAATAGATTTAAAAAAACAAGTTTTTGTGTTTAGATTTTAGGTGGCTCTAAAAAGAGCCCTTGAGTTAATGTAGGGACAGAGGAAGAGAAAAACGAAAAAAATAAAAATAAAACTATAGCCTACTGCAATAGTGCTCCTCATATTTTCTCTGAATGAGATCAACACTGCTTTCACCCATAGTAATAAGAGTACCACAAACCATGCAGCGTGTACTCATCCTCCCAAAACAAGGACGAATATCCAGAGGTGTGTAAGAAGGTGAAGGCACCATCGCAGAAGAAGTGCTCGGCTGAGCTGCCAAAGATGTGCTCGGCTGAGCTGCTGCAGATGTCGTCGGCTGAGCAGGTGGAGGGTTTGCTCCAGAAGCTTGACGAAAAGTCACAGGATGCATTTTCTCAACTTGCCTCAACATTGTGTGAATACTAAAAGAGTACTTCTTATTAGGATTCCCACGTGATAAGGTGCGGTGACAAAGTATACAGGTGACTTTTGGTGCATTCACCTTCTTTTGTCCCTCAGGAAAAGTGAAAAACTGCCATATAAAGGAGTCTTTCTGCTTCCTCTGCCTCTGTCTCTCAAGAGTGTCCTGTTCACTCTCAGAAGATGGCTGGTGCTCTGCCATTGTCTCACAAAAACAGAGTAGCTCCTTCTCCAAGGGAATCAGAACTAACAATGAGGGGAGTGGGTGTGGTTTTGGAAGAATCTGGAACTGAAAGTACTTTGAACCAATGAAAAGTGATGTTTCTTGATCACATGACTTGCCATGAGGGGATTGGGTGTGGTGTTGAAACAATCTGAAACTGAAAGTAATGAAAACCAATTAAAAGTGTTGTTTTATTAATCACATAAACCGAGGTGTGCGCACGTAGCGCACGCGAATGTCAGCGCACGTACTCTGCGCGTATACGCGAGTGTAGCGCGCGGAGCACGTACGACGCACGCAAGCATACATACGCATGCGTACTGGGTGCGTGCTGCGAGCGCGTACTAAAACGTACGTCTGCGTACGTATATAACTTACGCATGCGTACACAAAAAACGTACGCATGCATACTAGGTGCACGCTGCGAGCGCGCACTAAAACTTATGTATGCGTACGTAGATAACGTACGCCTGCATACATGAAAAACGTACGCAAACGTACTAGGTGCACGCTCTGTGGGCGCACCCTAAAAATTTATAGAAGAAAAAAAAAAGAAATAAAGTGGACATAAGTTAATAGAAGCTATTAACTATGCTGTTCAACTTTATCCAAGTTCAAAGTAAAAAAAAAATGACCCACACCAAATTAAAGGATACAGATAATTTATAAATGTATACATAGGGAAATTTTTGTAAAAGAAATATATAAAAAATATATTAAAAAATTCTAAAATTAGCATTTAAAAAACCTTTGAAATTCACTGAAAAAACCATAGGTTTCACACACGTTATAGTTAGGAATTAGCATTTAAAAAACCTTGCAAATTCACTGAAAAAACCATAGGTTTCACACACGTTATAGTTAGGAAATAGCATTTAAAAAACCTTACAAATTCACTGAAAAAACCATAGGTTTCACACATGTTATAGTTAGCTGGACATTTTACTCGTAAAAAACCAATGAAATTCCCCCGTTATAGTTAGTTCAGCTAACTATAACTCGCGCGCCCGCAATCCACTGCTGATGACGTCACATATTACATCACTCATGACATGGTCAGTGACATTACTCATGACATCACTGATGACATCTCAAATGACATCACTGATGACATCACTGATGATGTCATCCATGTGAAAAATTAGCACATCTTCTCACACCCTAATATAACCTTTGATACACCAACTCAAAATTTAAGAGTTCAATTGTCAAAACTATACATACTGCAATACCAATAACTACATACCCACTTATTAACTCTTAGGTCTACATACACCTCCAATCATTCAGCTGTACAGTCACTCATACTTACAGTCACTCCATACAAAACTATCTTATGCATTTATACACCTATATAGACACTCACACACCACCAATCATCCATAGAGGTTCACTCACACCTAGTCAGTCATGTAAATAATTACACTTCCCATTTACTCACCTATGCGGTTATACACACTCAAGTTCACTTAGTCATAAAAATAGTACCACATTCTTACGCTCTTATAGAATCATTCATACAAGCACACACTCATCCATACAGTCACTTTCACAATCACACACTCTCACATCTACCCACTTATATACTCTTACATGCATACATACTGCCTTTCACATATGTAGTTAGTCACAAATGTACCACTGAGATATACATTCAATCCCTAACACACCCATACATACACTCACTCAACCATACAGTCCATCACAGATGCACTCTTAAAACCATGAACCCATAGAATCACCCACTCACACATTTATGCATAGAGTCACACACACCCTACCCACACAAACACTCAGGAACCCATACAGATACTCAGACAAGCAATCAATAACTCATATACACACTTATATAGGTATTTACAAAACCATGCAGCCACTTATACACCAACATACAGACACATACAAACATTTACACAGTTTAGTCACTAGTCTGCAGTAAGATACATTTAATGACTCACTTATAGAGTCAGTTACGCACCACAGAATATCATCCATTTACACACTTGTACACCCACTCATTCTTCAACAGGCCTTTCCCTATATATATTAAACATATTTAAACTTTTCAGAAACACATACTCAATGGATAATGTCATCAGTGATGTCATCAGTGATGTCATTTGAGATGTCATCAGTGATGTCATGAGTGATGTCACTGACCATGTCATGAGTGATGTAATATGTGACGTCATCAGCAGTGGATTGCGGGCATGCGAGTTATAGTTAGCTGAACTAACTATAACGCGGGAATTTCATTGGTTTTTTACGAGTAAAATGCCCAGCTAACTATAACGTGTGAAAACCTATGGTTTTTTCAGTGAATATTACCTACTGGCGGTCGCCAGTAGGTAGTTATAGTTAGGACCCCTTTTCCATAGGAAATCCACAACATTCTATTTTGAATAACTTTGGCGCCGGTTGACGAATCCTCGCGAATTTCTCAAAATAGGTGGGGCGCTCCGCTCCGCTCCTACCCTGAAAGTCTCGGGGGGATTCGTCAAGCGGGGGCTGAGATAAAAGGGGGGTCCCAAAACGCGTTTTTCCCATGCATTTTTCCATAGGACCTTTAGACAGGGCTACAGCCCGAACGGCTGAACAGAATTACTAGAAATTTGGCAGAGAGGTAGTCCCTAGGTCAAGGAAGTGCCTTTTGTAGGTTTGGTGTAAATCTGTTCAGTAGATTCTGAGAAATAGCCTTTAAATCAATATATATATCTGAGCCAGCTTACGGTACGCTTACCGTACGCTTACCGTACGCGTACGGTGGCGTGCGCGAGCGCGATTCTGATTGGCTCTTAGATCTTAGTAAACATTCTAATCGGCCGAAACCAGGAAGCGGCGGCCGCCATTTTGTGTGTTTCACTCAGAAAAAAAAGAGTGATAACAAGAAAAGGGGGCAAGGAGGAGAGTTACAGACCCCCTTACATTTGTGAGGGGGTCAAAGAAGGACAGAAAAGTACAAAGAAAACATTTATTGATTTTTTTAAAAATCACGGGGTACGCGTACGGTAAGCTCACCGTACGCGTACGGTAAAAAAATAAAATAAAAGAAATGAAATGCAGATTTAAGTGTTTAGATATTAGGGGGCTCTAAAAAGAGCCGTTGTGTTTATGAAGTGATTTTTTATTGGTACCTACAAGTAAGTACCGATGCAGAGTCTAAGGTTCAAGAGGAAGACTCTGTTCCCTTCATCATTGAAGTGCACACCATCTCCTCTATAAATGTCTTGCATGTCATAACGCAAGTTGTTGTGGTAAATGGCACCCATACCATAGTCACGGAGGAAAGCAGAAACAGATTTGTTGACGTGCTTTCTTGCTTTGTCAATTTGCGGACAGAAATGATTGGACCAGTTCCATTTTTGCCTTTGGCATATGTTGGAAAACACAAAGGCAGTTTTAGGGAAAAGAGAAAACAGTTGTGCAAAGGTGTCCTTCATAAGCATTTCCAGACCTACCCCAGTCAAAGTGCCTAGGTCATTGCCACCACAGTGCACTATTATGAGGTCAGGGTGTTGGATTTGCATGAAGGATTTCACCAATGGCATCAATTGGTGCCACTTTAACCCTCTCTGACCAATCCATTTAATGTCTACATTTGGTAAAGCAAGGTCTCTCACCATATCTGTTTTCTCTGCATACTTTTCACTCCAGAAGACATAGCTGTGTCCTACAATCCACACTGTGAACATCTTTCAAGGAGATCGGGGTGCACTCAGGAGGTGTAATTCAGTAGAATGGTAAAAAGAAATGAAAAACAGTTTGGAAATGGAGGCATACATATTTTTTTATAAAAAAAAAGAACTGATTGGCTGTTTCATACCATTCTACACTAAAAACTAGGCTGTATGTGTAAATTTATAGAAGCATGTTTTGTATTGGTACAGAAAAATGTGTTACCAAAGAACAGTACTATGGATTTGCTGTAAGGTTTGAGAAGTCAAGCACTCTTGCTCTGTGGAATTGAAACATTGTTTGGCGAACTTCTGACCTAACTCCACACAGCAGTGTTCCATGAGCTGTTGCTATGGTAGCAGGCAGAAGTCAAGTTGGGGGAAGGGTACTTTAAGAAAAGGGTTGGTTTTCAACCAATAGAAATGTGTGATTACATTTGAAAAAAAGGGGGAAGCACTGAGATTTGAAACTTACATGTATATGTGTGGAAAAATAGAGGGAAACTTTGCCATTTTCTGGTTCTGCTGAGAGGAGAGAGGTGTAGAGAACAGAGATCCTGGCTCTGATAATCTGCTGTTTGAGTGCCACATTTCTTTCACAACTAACTAATTTTAAAGGTGAGTTATGAGTTTGAGAGGGGATGTATATGGTAAATTAAGAAATGAATAATAGAATTGGAATTCCTTTTGTTGAAGTTGTGTTTATTATTTTCTGTTTTGGGAGAAATTTAAATGTGAGGAACATGTAAAATAATATGGACTATTTTTTCATGATAAATTAAGGTGTACTGGTAAAAATAAGGAATACTTTAAGGGTTTGAGGTTGCAGTCAGTAATGCAAATACATTCAGCATCACTAAGGCTGGTTGCCCTTGCTGGAGTGTAGGCAGTCACCGAGGATACACATGGTGGTGGTCTGAAAAAGCAGTCTGGACATGGGCTTTTAAAAAAATCTGAAAAGTGGTTTCATAATGTGTCAGTCTGTAAAAGTGATTTTCACTTGCCAAAAAAAAAGAGCAGTAAGTGTGCATTCAAATTGGCAAAGAAATTTCGTTTTGTGACTAATGTGAAAACATGACTCTGTGTGCAAATAGGATTTACAGGCAGAGATTTATTGTGTTTTGCTCTGGTGATTTCACAGTTGCATTAGTAGGAAAAAGGGGGAGCGATTTTTTTGGTGCAGAAGCAGACTCTTAGCACACACCCAGCTCCTTTCCATGTATAATCATGCACAGTATTTACAAGCGAGTGGGGTTTTGAGGTTTCAGTCTGTAATGCAAATACATTCAGCATCACTAAGGCTGGTTGCCCTTGCTGGAGTGTAGGCAGTCACCGAGGATACACATGGTGGTGGTCTGAAAAAGCAGTCTGGACATGGGCTTTTAAAAAAATCTGAAAAGTGGTTTCATAATGTGTCAGTCTGTAAAAGTGATTTTCACTTGCCAAAAAAAAAGAGCAGTAACTGTGCATTCAAATTGGCAAAGAAATTTCGTTTTGTGACTAATGTGAAAACATGACTCTGTGTGCAAATAGGATTTACAGGCAGAGATTTATTGCGTTTTGCTCTGGTGATTTCACAGTTGCATTAGTAGGAAAAAGGGGGAGCGATTTTTTTGGTGCAGAAGCAGACTCTTAGCACACACCCAGCTCCTTTCCATGTATAATCATGCACAGTATTTACAAGCGAGTGGGGTTTTGAGGTTTCAGTCTGTAATGCAAATACATTCAGCATCGCTAAGGCTGGTTGCCCTTGCTGGAGTGTAGGCAGTCACCGAGGATACACATGGTGGTGGTCTGAAAAAGCAGTCTGGACATGGGCTTTTAAAAAAATCTGAAAAGTGGTTTCATAATGTGTCAGTCTGTAAAAGTGATTTTCACTTGCCAAAAAAAAGAGCAGTAAGTGTGCATTCAAATTGGCAAAGAAATTTCGTTTTGTGACTAATGTGAAAACATGACTCTGTGTGCAAATAGGAATTACAGGCAGAGATTTATTGCGTTTTGCTCTGGTGATTTCACAGTTGCATTAGTAGGAAAAAGGGAGAGTGATTTTTTGGGGGAAGAAGCAGACTCTTAGCACACACCCAGCTCCTTTCCATGTATAATCATGCACAGTATTTACAAGCGAGTGGGGTTTTGAGGTTTCAGTCTGTAATGCAAATACATTCAGCATCACTAAGGCTGGTTGCCCTTGCTGGAGTGTAGGCAGTCACCGAGGATACACATGGTGGTGGTCTGAAAAAGGAGTCTGGACATGGGCTTTTAAAAAAATCTGAAAAGTGGTTTCATAATGTGTCAGTCTGTAAAAGTGATTTTCACTTGCCAAAAAAAAAGAGCAGTAAGTGTGCATTCAAATTGGCAAAGAAATTTCGTTTTGTGACTAATGTGAAAACATGACTCTGTGTGCAAATAGGAATTACAGGCAGAGATTTATTGCGTTTTGCTCTGGTGATTTCACAGTTGCATTAGTAGGAAAAAGGGGGAGCGATTTTTTTGGTGCAGAAGCAGACTCTTAGCACACACCCAGCTCCTTTCCATGTATAATCATGCACAGTATTTACAAGCGAGTGGGGTTTTGAGGTTTCAGTCTGTAATGCAAATACATTCAGCATCACTAAGGCTGGTTGCCCTTGCTGGAGTGTAGGCAGTCACCGAGGATACACATGGTGGTGGTCTGAAAAAGCAGTCTGGACATGGGCTTTTAAAAAAAACTGAAAAGTGGTTTCATAATGTGTCAGTCTGTAAAAGTGATTTTCACTTGCCAAAAAAAAAGAGCAGTAACTGTGCATTCAAATTGGCAAAGAAATTTCGTTTTGTGACTAATGTGAAAACATGACTCTGTGTGCAAATAGGATTTACAGGCAGAGATTTATTGCGTTTTGCTCTGGTGATTTCACAGTTGCATTAGTAGGAAAAAGGGGGAGCGATTTTTTTGGTGCAGAAGCAGACTCTTAGCACACACCCAGCTCCTTTCCATGTATAATCATGCACAGTATTTATAAGCGAGTGGGGTTTTGAGGTTTCAGTCTGTAATGCAAATACATTCAGCATCACTAAGGCTGGTTGCCCTTGCTGGAGTGTAGGCAGTCACCGAGGATACACATGGTGGTGGTCTGAAAAAGCAGTCTGGACATGGGCTTTTAAAAAAATCTGAAAAGTGGCTTCATAATGTGTCAGTCTGTAAAAGTGATTTTCACTTGCCAAAAAAAAAGAGCAGTAACTGTGCATTCAAATTGGCAAAGAAATTTCGTTTTGTGACTAATGTGAAAACATGACTCTGTGTGCAAATAGGATTTACAGGCAGAGATTTATTGCGTTTTGCTCTGGTGATTTCACAGTTGCATTAGTAGGAAAAAGGGGGAGCGATTTTTTTGGTGCAGAAGCAGACTCTTAGCACAGACCCAGCTCCTTTCCATGTATAATCATGCACAGTATTTACAAGCGAGTGGGGTTTTGAGGTTTCAGTCTGTAATGCAAATACATTCAGCATCACTAAGGCTGGTTGCCCTTGCTGGAGTGTAGGCAGTCACCGAGGATACACATGGTGGTGGTCTGAAAAAGCAGTCTGGACATGGGCTTTTAAAAAAATCTGAAAAGTGGTTTCATAATGTGTCAGTCTGTAAAAGTGATTTTCACTTGCCAAAAAAAAGAGCAGTAAGTGTGCATTCAAATTGGCAAAGAAATTTCGTTTTGTGACTAATGTGAAAACCTGACTCTGTGTGCAAATAGGATTTACAGGCAGAGATTTATTGCGTTTTGCTCTGGTGATTTCACAGTTGCATTAGTAGGAAAAAGGGGGAGCGATTTGTTTGGTGCAGAAGCAGACTCTTAGCACACACCCAGCTCCTTTCCATGTATAATCATGCACAGTATTTACAAGCGAGTGGGGTTTTGAGGTTTCAGTCTGTAATGCAAATACATTCAGCATCACTAAGGCTGGTTGCCCTTGCTGGAGTGTAGGCAGTCACCGAGGATACACATGGTGGTGGTCTGAAAAAGCAGTCTGGACATGGGCTTTTAAAAAAATCTGAAAAGTGGTTTCATAATGTGTCAGTCTGTAAAAGTGATTTTCACTTGCCAAAAAAAAAGAGCAGTAAGTGTGCATTCAAATTGGCAAAGAAATTACGTTTTGTGACTATTGTGAAAAGAAATGTAGTAATATATTTAAATTAAATAAAGGAATTTTTTTTTAGTTTTTTTCAGGTATTGCTGAAGAGCAGTGAACAAAATTTAAGATGCCTACAAAATCCAGAGTTCAAAAAACGCACAAAAAAAACCTATATTTGAAGACAACTAGAGGACCAAAGTTAGTAGAAGATGCTCATGTTGGGAAAAAGAAAAAATCTTCTGGTAAGCAGAAAAAACAATTTCTAAAAAATATATTCAAAAGAATGAAAAATGTACAAAATGTCTGTACTGGAAAGGATGTATTGAAAAGAAAAGGAGAGGAAAAAATTGAGAATTTAGTTAATGCAAATATACCTTCAGCAACTGAAAAGATTTATATTAATAGAAAAACAGTGTTTAAAGAGATACGTAGAAAAATGTTTCAGAGAAGAGTTATGTCCAATTTGATGAAGGATGTGAAGAAATATAAGAAAAAGACAAAGTTTTATAAAAGAAAAAAAGAAATAGAAGCCATTGCAGCAAAGGCATTAGAATTAAAAAGGAAACTATTCATTTTAATTTTGAATAGGATGCGTACATTAGACAAAATGGTTAATGTACTGAAATCACATAGCAAAAGGAAAAGAGTAGTGAACAGAACAAACTTTTGTAAAGTGTTTTTAGGAAAGTGGATGCATAGTTCAAGTAGTGAACCTTTTTTTAATGAAGAGAGCTATTTTCAAAGTAATAGTTTGCTGCATGCAGTTGACACCAGAGGTCGTTCTTACGAAGTAAAAAATGGTTGCATAATGGAGAAGGAGATAATGGTTCCAAGAGATGAGGTACAAGTGATGGCAGATGAGGCTATGGGGAGACGTCCTAAAGCCCCAGTGTACACTTGGAATTGTAGTAGTATTTGCACTGTGCGTCAGGAATCTATTGACAAATTTCGAGAGTTTCTAAGAGAATATAGTAAAAAAAAGTATAAAACAGAAGATTAAGGTGCTTCAAAGTCTGGATCCATGCAGAGTGAGAGAGAATGCTGGTTTGCAGGGTCATTCTCTGGCTTGTCTATCTAGAAAAGTGTGTAATAGTGTTTTCCATCATTTTAGGATGCTGGCTGTTCATCATACTGAAATGAGAAAGTTTGTGAGACGGTTGTATTTTGCCAAAAGTCCAGCAATAAAGTTAAATGAATTGAATAGGGCTCTGTTCCGAGGAACGGTATCAGATGTAGAGAAGGTTGTTGATGAAATTCAGTTTTGTTACTTTGGTCCTGAACAAAACAGTGCAGAGAAGGACACAGTAAATGAGGAAGAAGTGGAAGAGAATGTAGAACCCTCTGTAAGTAACACATTTAATGATCACATAACAAAATTTGCAATAGTCTCTAATGAAAGACCAAATTTTACTTGTATTTGTTGCCGCAGAACTCATTATAGAAAACAAACTAGGAATGTTGATCTCTACAGAAAGAGTGAAAATGAAGATAATTATAAGTGGAAGGATTTTGCCACATATATATTTCTAGAAAATTGTTTTGATTTGGGTGAAGATCAGCGTATTTGTAAATACTGTTACAACAAGTTAGAGGAAAATAGAATGCCAACCAGAGCTGTACATAATAATTTAGAATTGGATGCTATTCCTGCTGAACTTTCTGAATTAAATACATATGAGTCTATACTCATTCAATGTGTTCATCCGTTCCAGACCATAGTACGTATGGAGCCCAAAACTGGTAAATTACCTCCTTCTGATTTACTGAGAGGTTTAAAAGGAAGAGTGGTGTATTTGCCCTTGGATTTGAAAAAAAATATGGAAACTATTGATGCGGATACTTTGGAAACTGAACCATTAGTTATTCTGGTTAATGGTGTACCTACAAAGAATAAGAAGATTTGGCAGGAGCTGGTAGATGTGCGGAAAGTACAAAGAGCAAATTTGTATTTGAAAAGGAATAACAAATGGTATGAATCAATTTATATAGAAGAAGAAGAAGAAGAAGATTTACAAGAAGACACAGAAACACCAACTGGCCAAATTGAAAAAGTGGACAAGTCAAAGGAAGAAGAAATTTATGAACATTTTAGCATACATCCTCTTCATTCAAAAGAAGTTATGGGAGACAATATTGATCTCTTTCAGATGAAGAAAGCAAAAGGAACTCCCGTGAGTGTATGGGAGGAGAGCTTGGAAGCTCGATGTTTTCCCCAGCTGTTTCCTAAAGGAAAAGGAGGACGATACGATGAACGTCCGGAACAGATTCCAGCTTCTGAGTATCGGACTACAAGACTATATGCTGAAGATCCCAGATTTCGACAAAGTATTCCTTATTTGTTCCATCTTTTATTTGAAAGCGACTTGTCTGCACTGTCTTATGCAGTAAATCACATTTTAAAAAGTGGAGTACATTTACAAAATGTGTCTGCTAAGGATTTTATGGAGAAAGTGCAGCACCGAGATGATCATTTGGAAACACAACTGATCAATCTGATGGCTTGTCAGCGTGGGACAAATGAATATTGGTACCGACGTCATGGTGAATTAAAATGCATGTTACGGAATTTAGGAACACCAACATGGTTCCTTACCCTAAGCTGTGCCGAGTACGCTTGGGATGATTTACTGGATTTTCTACGAGAGGCAAATTCAAACATTAAAAACATCGAATACAAGACAGCAGGAGAACTGTGCTCATTGGATCCGGTTAATGTTTGCAGATATTTCAATCATAGATTTGAGGCTATGATGTCCTTCATCTGCAATAAAAAAATCCACCTCTTGGAGAAGTAGTAGATTTCTTTTGGAGAAAAGAGTACGAGGCAAGAGGTGCTCCTCATATTCATATGCTGTTGTGGATCAAGGATGCCCCAAAGTTTGGAACAGATACTGATGAAGCAGTGTTATCTTTCATTGAAGAATATGCAACATGTGCTATACCAAAAAGCACAGAAGAGAAAAAGTTAAAGGAGCAAGTTTTACGTTTCCAAAGTCATCGGTGTGGAAAATACTGTCGACGGAAATACAAGAGCAAAGATAAATACTACACTAAATGTCGATTTGGTTTTCCTAGACCTGTTCTTTCAAATGGAAGAGTCAACAGTTTTATGTCAGCTGTGAGACATACTATCACAAGAAAATCACCTAAGAATACCTACAACCTAAAAAGAAAAGAAGAATCAAAAAATATAAATGACTACAACCCAGTCATTTTATCCATGTGGAATGCTAACATGGATATACAGTATGTAGCTGACAATTCCATTGCTGTTGCTCGATATGTAACGTCTTACATTACGAAATCAGAAAAAACAGAATTGAAGGAAATGTGGGAAGAGATTTCTCACGAGAAGACTGTCAGTAAGAAGCTGTACAGTTTCAGTTTGAAGATGTTATCGCATCGAGAAATTGGATCCTACGAATGTTCAGATAGGTTATCTTCTGCAAGTCTCTACTCGAAGTCAAGAAGAATAATTTGGGCAAGTTTAGGCCTTGCAGCAATGAGAAATCGGGTACTGAAATCTGTTGGAGAAATTGAATATTTGGCCGAGAATGACCCAGAAAGTACAGATATTTTGAAATCAAACATGTTGGACACATATTATCCCAAGAGAAGTCAACATCTGGAGAACATGTGTCTCTATGAAGTGCTGCAGAACTACATTTATTCACGGAAAGCCGCAGAAGACATCAACAATGGAAAATATAAAGTCGTTGGTGAGGAAGGATGTTTGGTGAAGCAAACAAAAGGAAGTTTGATAAATCACAGGAAGCTGAGTTGAGACACTACTGACAAGAAGGAATTTTACTACTTGGCTCTTTTACAGTTGTATAAACCATGGCGTACAGAGGATGTACTACTGGGAGAATTTCAAAGCTATGAAGATTCTTTTAATGCTTGCAAAGACAGCATACAATGCAGTACATTCTCAAGTTATCTGCAAATGTTAAATGAAGAAATTGAACAGGAAACTACAATTGCAGCAGAAATAGCTAGAGACAGTTCTCAAGACAGCCAAAGTTCAGGAACACTCAGTCAAGATCCCCTAGGACAACCAATCGTTGAAAATGAAGCATCAATAGCCATGAATGAAGTGGAAACGGCTATGAATCAAGCTCAAGAAGAATTTATAGACTTACAAAATTTGGAAAGACAACTGAATCAAGAGCAGCAACAAATTTATGAAGAGATCAGAAGCAAAATTGATCACGGATTTCTACATGAAAAAAAAGAGTGCTCATGCACATCATTTCATCCAATCAGGATGTATGTAAGCGGACAAGCTGGAACTGGAAAAAGTTTCCTTATAAAAGTCATCAGAAGCTACCTACAGCAAAAAACGGATTCAACTTTGTCTTGTGTGGTTACTGCTCCAACTGGGTTAGCAGCATATAACATAAAAGGAATCACTTTACATCATTTGCTAATGTTACCAGTGGAGCATGAGAACAAAATACAATACAACAAGCTAACTGGAGAAGCATCCTTGGAAGTTTCAAGAGTATTGAAGAAGATGCAAGTTCTCATTATTGATGAGGTGAGCATGGTATCAAACTTAATGCTTGCCTTTGTGCATTTAAGAATGCAGCAAATTTTGAAGACAGACTATGACATGTTATTTGGTGGAAAACACGTCATAGTTTTTGGAGATCTTTTGCAACTTACTCCAGTTAAAGGACAACCAGTGTTTAATACTGTCACACATGAAGACACGAAGAAGTCATTGGGAAGCATCAGAAATACAAATATTTGGTCCTTCTTTGAGTACAAGGAACTTACTACTAATATGAGGCAAGCAAGCGATGAAGAATATGGAAGTATTCTGAAAGATATCAGAATTGGACTACTCACAGAAGTTGGCAAAAAAGCATTACAGAGTCGGCTGCTACATAATTTATTTCCAAAGGAAGAAATAGTTGCAGAGAAGATATACAAGAACATTGCAGAAAACAAAAGTGTCATCTGCTTAATGCCAACTCTACGTGAATGCTCAATATTTAATGAGGAGCTTTTGAAATTGGAAAAGGAAGAGATCAGGAAATTGGAAGCAGTGGACAAAATTGAGGATGGAAGAATTACTGTCACAGTAACAGGCACACTGAAAAATAAATTGGATTCACTAGAGAAGAACATCTCCAAAACAGCTGGATTAGAAAAAAATCTATATGTTTGCATGAACTGTAGAGTATTTTTAAGGAGAAATTTGGATGTTGAAAAAGGTTTAGTTAATGGAGCTATGGGAAGAGTTGTGGGTTTTATTAATTATCAGAAAAAAGATGGAATTGAATGTTTAAAAATAAAATTTGATCAGATAGAAGAAGTTAAAGACATTTGTCGTTGTACAGTTCGTTTCATGCTTGTGAAAGACTTATATGTACGTAGGAAGCAGTTTCCGTTTTCGCTAGCATATGCTGTAACTATTCACAAGTCTCAAGGATTGACTGTAGATTGTGCATTTGTGAACATTGGTTCAACTGTGTTCAAAGAAGGTATGGCATATGTTGCTTTGTCACGAGTGAAAACATTATCAGGTTTATTCATGATAGACTTTGATGACTCAAAAGTTAGTGCTGATACAAATTGTGTAAAGGAGTATAATAGATTAAGAAGAAGCTATGCTCCTCATTTAGGTCAGTATCCTGTGTTGGAGAAACGTGTAGTTTCTCGTAAAAGGAGAAATGAGAATATCTGTGATGACGATGTAGAGAGGAGGAAAAAAAAGAGGAGTGATGTAATTGCAAGCAAAAAGAGTAAGGAAAAAGAAGAACAGGTTGTAGGATGTCATTTTGAAAATAGCTCTGGTGTCAACTACTACGCAAATGTAGTGCTGAATGTTGCATTTTATCTGGAAAGTTTGCAAGAGCAGATAATAGTAAATCAGGGAAAAAGATTCTGTTCTGAGCTGAGTCTCCTTTTTCAAAAGCTGAGTAATGATAAAACTCAAATAGAAAGTGCTACTGAAATTAGAAAACTTTTAGATGTATGTTCAGGACGAACACAGTTTTCTCAAAATGAACAGCAAGATGCACACGAATTTTTGATGTATTTTCTTCAAGTACTGGAAGAAGAAGAAGTTGCAATTGATATTTTATTTGGTCTCTCTTATAAATGGGAACATAGTTGTGAAAACTGTTATAATATATGTGGCTCTAATGTTGATAATGAAAGGTTTATTTATTTGACATTGCCAGAGAGTAAAACAGTCACTTTTGCAAAATTAGTTAAAGATGCTAATCATAGCATGAAATGCGGTGAGTGTCAATCTGACATGTTTTCAACATTAATTTTAAAGGAATACGGACAGTATGTAATTTTAATGATGCAACGATGTAGAGCTGATGGTTCAAAATTGGATACTTTAATAAAGAAGTTTACAGGACAGCAATTATCAATTTCAGGAAAAACTTTTGTAACTGTTGCAATAATTTTCCATGAAGGACCTACTGTTACTTCTGGACATTACACAGTTTATCTTAAATGTGAAAAAGGCTGGACACTGTGTAATGATTCCCAATTGATTTTCAAACAACGTTTGCCTTTTGATTTAGCAAATTCCTATCTAATCTTCCTGAAACCTAAATTTTAGAGAGACTTGGCAAGATCTGGACAAAATAATTTTACCATTTTATTGGATTACCATTGGAATTTTAAAAAAAAAAGATTGTTTAAATTATCATTTGGCCTAATGGAAAGATAACCAATTGTAATGTGGACTTTTTTAATTTTTTATGAAACTTTCAAAAACCAATAATTTAGAGAAAATCGGTAACATCTGCACAATTTAAATTTTGGAATGTTATTGGAGTGCCATTGGAAATTTTTTCAAAAAAGATTTTTAAAATTACTATTTGGCCATGCGGAAAAGTAACCAATTCTATTGTGGACTTAATAAATTATTAATAAATTTTTCGGGAACCAAAATGTTACAGAGAATCGGTGAGATCTGGACAAATTAAACTTTAGAATTTTATTGGATTACCATTGTAAATTTAAACAAAAAAAAATTTTAAAATTACTATTTGGCCTAAAGGAAATGGAATCAGATGTATTGTGGATTTATTTGAGATATAATATTGTGATTATACTTCTGTAACAAAAATATCAGACGGAATTTTAAAGAAATAAGTATTGTTTTTTGATGATATTTTTTTAGAATATTATGCATTTCTGTAATGTTAAGTTTAAGTGAGAAGAGATTCTGGGCTTTTTTAATACAATCTTTGAGATTGTTATTTTTTTTTTGCCCGCTGTTAAATGATGAATGCAATTGCTTTCACAATTTATAGTGAAATGCAATATATTCTGAAAACAGCAAAAATAAGGCAAAAATATTTTTTGGTAAATATGTAAATACGTGTACTGTATTTTAAAATGTTTGAAAAATATTAATATTTTTTTCTTTTTTTTCAGATTGATATAGAAAATTTTCGAAAACTAGAACCATTTTTAAAGCAATTTTTTTTTTAAAAAACAAATGAATAAATATTTTTTTGAGTGGGTATGGTAAGTCAATAATAATAATTGTAGTGTCTCAAAGACCTTGTAATGTGATAATTGATTTTTAGTGTTTTTTTTAAAAAAAATAAAAAATTACGCGCACCGTACGCGTACGGTAAAAAAAAAAAAAAAAAAAAGTTTTAAAAAACATATATAAAAAAAAGATGAAAGATAAGGTTGGCTCTTAAAAGAGCCGTTGTGTTCATGCAGGGAGAGAGGAAAGAAAGAATGGGAAAATTAGTCTCTGTGACAAGTGTGCTGATCTATTTTGAGGTTCACTAGGGAAACACTGGTCTCCCTATGACAAATTAGATCATGACAAGAGGCACATCGAATATCAACCCTCGGAAATCGAGGGTTAATTTCCAGAGGGCCAGCAAAAGGAGATGCTCCCCCCACAGATGAAGGGCTCACCTGACCTGCAGAAGAAGGACTCAACCCTGCAGATGATGGTCCAGGCTGAGCTGCTGTGGATGTGCTTGGTTGACTTTCTGAAGGGTTACCTCCAAAAAGTCGAGCATGTGTCCTTTTGTGTACATCCTTGAGGTGCCTCATCATGGTATGATTCCCAAAGGAATACTTCCTGTCAGGATTACCTCTTGAAAGTACACGCTGACACAGCTTGCAAGTCACCAAGGGTGCATTTACCTTTAGCTGGCCTTCAGGAAAAGTAAAATAATCCCAAACATAAGAGGTCTTTTGTTTCCTCGCTCTCTGCCTCAAGGTAGTGCTGCTAGTGCTAGCCTCACTCTCAGAAGGGCTCTGCTGTTCTGCCATCGTATCACAAAGACAACCCAGCTCCTTCTCCTAAGGGATCACAAGCAGAAATGAGGGGAATGGGTGTGGTGTAGGAGAGTTCTAGAACTGAAAGTAGTTTCATCCAATCAAAAGTTGTGTTTCATGATCACATGACCTACCGTACGCTTACGGTACGCTTACGGTACGCTTACGGTGCGCTTACGGCAAAAGCACGCATGCGCGTAAAAAAGAAACGCGCTTGCGCGCATGCGCATAACAGTCACTGCCCGACACTTCCGCGTAACGTGCGCGTGTAGCGTACACGCGTACGCGTCCCACGCGGAGTACGCGCGGCTACGCAAATTGCGTAAATATACGCAAACAACGTAGATAAATTACGGACGTTGCGTAAACCGTACGCTTACCGTAAGCTTACTAAAAAAAGAAAAAAAAAGGAAAAAATGTATTGCTAATAAATTTTACCTGTTTATTTTATTAAATATTTTAAAAAAAACATATTATAGAATTTTAAAAATTTAACCATAGTCTTAAAAAAAGGATAGAAAATTTAAAAAAAATTATGTTTAAAACATAGAAGAAAATAAAAAAATTAGCATTTAAAAAACCTTGCAAATTCACTGAAAAAACCATGGGTTTCACACACGTTATAGTTACGAATTAGCATTTAAAAAACCTTGCAAATTCACTGAAAAAACCATGGGTTTCACACACGTTATAGTTAGGAATTAGCATTTAAAAAACCTTGCAAATTCACTGAAAAAACCATGGGTTTCACACACGTTATAGTTAGGAATTAGCATTTAAAAAACCTTAGAAATTCAATGAAAAAACCAAAGGTTTCACACATGTTATAGTTAGCTGGACATTTCACTCGTAAAAATCCAATGAAATTCCCCCGTTATAGTTAGTTCAGCTAACTGTAACTCGCGCGCCCGCAATGCACTGCTGATGACGTCACATATTACATCACTCATGACATGGTCAGTGACATCACTCATGACATCACTGATGACATCTCAAATGACATCACTGATGACATCACTGATGACATCATCCTAGTGATAGAGTGGCAGACCACCTCTGCCCCTAATATAACCTATAACATTCAAAAATAGAAATTAAAATTTTAAAAACAATGGACATACCAATACCAGTTACAACAACCTCTTCAGTAATTCTAAGATCCACATACACATCCACTCATACACCAACAGTCCTGTACAGTCACTCATACATGTACTCACTCATCATATGTACTCATACACCTATACATCCTGTTACACAATGCCACTCATCCATAGAGTTACTCACCCACATAGTCACTCATGCTAATAAAGAATCAAACATACATTTACTTGCATATACAGTTATACACACACCACCACACTTACTTCTACGGAAACTTACACATACTTAGTCTTTTAAACAATCACTTATAGAAACACATACTTATTCGTACAGGAACTCTTTCAATATCTCACTCTCACATATACTCACTTATATACACCAATAGTCACATATACTAGTTTAAAACATATGTAGTTACTCAAAAACACACTATTGAGACAGTCATTCACTCACTAACACACCCATACACACACTCATCCACCCATACAGTCCTGCACACATGCTGTGTTCAACACATACAAACAGTGAGTCACTCATTCATGCACCTATGCACTACGTAATACCCCCCACCGAACCATGCAGACACTCAGACTGATACTCAAAAAACCAACTAATAACCTATGTATACACCCATGTAGCTACTCACCAACCCATGCAGCCACTTATACACAAAGTGAGAGACTGATACAGATATTTACATATTTAAACATTACTCACTAAGCCATGTATTCACTATGATACACTTAATCAGTGAGTTACACAATCAATTTTTCAAAAACAAATCATCCTTTTAGACACTTATATACCCATTTATTCTTCCATCGACCTTGAGGTATACATATATAAAACATATTTTATTTTCAGAAACACACACATTCACTGGATGATGACATCAGTGATGTCATCAGTGATGTCATTTGAGATGTCATCAGTGATGTCATGAGTGATGTCACTGACCATGTCATGAGTGATGTAATATGTGACGTCATCAGCAGTGCATTGCGGGCGCGCGAGTTATAGTTAGCTGAACTAACTATAACGGGGGAATTTCATTGGTTTTTTACGAGTGAAATGTCCAGCTAACTATAACATGTGTGAAACCTTTGGTTTTTTCATTGAATATATATATATATATATATGTATGTATATCATCCACCAATTCATTCGTGGTGATGCGCTCTTCGCACAGAGGGTGCCGGTGTCGAGGGCGAACCACCCCTCATAAATTATTTCTCACCAAATATCCACCAAAGGATTTCACTGCACACCAAGGGAATCTTCATTAAACTTTTATTTTCAGGCGCGCAAATTAACCCACAACCACCACCTACGCGTTTCAACCCTGGCGTATCTTGTTCACGGTAAAAGAAAAAATATATATATATATATTACCTACTGGCGGTCGCCAGTAGGTAGTTATAGTTAGGACCCCTTTTCCATAGGAAATCCGCAACATTCTATTTTGAATAACTTTGGCGCCGGTTGACGAATCCTCGCGAATTTCTCAAAATAGGTGGGGCGCTACGCTCCGCTCCTACCCTGAAAGTCTCGGGGGGATTCGTCAAGCAGGGGCTGAGATAAAAGGGGGGTCCCAAAACGCGTTTTTCCCATGCATTTTTCCATAGGACCTTTAGACAGGGCTACAGCCCGAACGGCTGAACAGAATTACTAGAAATTTGGCAGAGAGGTAGTCCCTAGGTCAAGGAAGTGCCTTTTGTAGGTTTGGTGTAAATCTGTTCAGTAGATTCTGAGAAAATAGCCTTTAAATCAATATATATATCTGAGCCAGCTTACGGTACGCTTACCGTACGCTTACCGTACGCGTACGGTGGCGTGCGCGAGCGCGATTCTGATTGGCTCTTAGATCTTAGTAAACATTCTAATCGGCCGAAACCAGGAAGCGGCGGCCGCCATTTTGTGTGTTTCACTCAGAAAAAAAAGAGTGATAACAAGAAAAGGGGGCAAGGAGGAGAGTTACAGACCCCCTTACATTTGTGAGGGGGTCAAAGAAGGACAGAAAAGTACAAAGAAAACATTTATTGATTTTTTTAAAAATCACGGGGTACGCGTACGGTAAGCTCACCGTACGCGTACGGTAAAAAAATAAAATAAAAGAAATGAAATGCAGATTTAAGTGTTTAGATATTAGGGGGCTCTAAAAAGAGCCATTGTGTTTATGAAGTGATTTTTTATTGGTACCTACAAGTAAGTACCGATGCAGAGTCTAAGGTTCAAGAGGAAGACTCTGTTCCCTTCATCATTGAAGTGCACACCATCTCCTCTATAAATGTCTTGCATGTCATAACGCAAGTTGTTGTTGTAAATGGCACCCATACCATAGTCACGGAGGAAAGCAGAAACAGATTTGTTGACGTGCTTTCTTGCTTTGTCAATTTGCGGACAGAAATGATTGGACCAGTTCCATTTTTGCCTTTGGCATATGTTGGAAAACACAAAGGCAGTTTTAGGGAAAAGAGAAAACAGTTGTGCAAAGGTGTCCTTAATAAGCATTTCCAGACCTACCCCAGTCAAAGTGCCTAGGTCATTGCCACCACAGTGCACTATTATGAGGTCAGGGTGTTGGATTTGCATGAAGGATTTCACCAATGGCATCAATTGGTGCCACTTTAACCCTCTCTGACCAATCCATTTAATGTCTACATTTGGTAAAGCAAGGTCTCTCACCATATCTGTTTTCTCTGCATACTTTTCACTCCAGAAGACATAGCTGTGCCCTACAATCCACACTGTGAACATCTTTCAAGGAGATCGGGGTGCACTCAGGAGGTGTAATTCAGTAGAATGGTAAAAAGAAATGAAAAACAGTTTGGAAATGGAGGCATACATATTTTTTTATAAAAAAAAAGAACTGATTGGCTGTTTCATACCATTCTACACTAAAAACTAGGCTGTATGTGTAAATTTATAGAAGCATGTTTTGTATTGGTACAGAAAAATGTGTTACCAAAGAACAGTACTATGGATTTGCTGTAAGGTTTGAGAAGTCAAGCACTCTTGCTCTGTGGAATTGAAACATTGTTTGGCGAACTTCTGACCTAACTCCACACAGCAGTGTTCCATGAGCTGTTGCTATGGTAGCAGGCAGAAGTCAAGTTGGGGGAAGGGTACTTTAAGAAAAGGGTTGGTTTTCAACCAATAGAAATGTGTGATTACATTTGAAAAAAAGGGGGAAGCACTGAGATTTGAAACTTACATGTATATGTGTGGAAAAATAGAGGGAAACTTTGCCATTTTCTGGTTCTGCTGAGAGGAGAGAGGTGTAGAGAACAGAGATCCTGGCTCTGATAATCTGCTGTTTGAGTGCCACATTTCTTTCACAACTAACTAATTTTAAAGGTGAGTTATGAGTTTGAGAGGGGATGTATATGGTAAATTAAGAAATGAATAATAGAATTGGAATTCCTTTTGTTGAAGTTGTGTTTATTATTTTCTGTTTTGGGAGAAATTTAAATGTGAGGAACATGTAAAATAATATGGACTATTTTTTCATGATAAATTAAGGTGTACTGGTAAAAATAAGGAATACTTTAAGGGTTTGAGGTTGCAGTCAGTAATGCAAATACATTCAGCATCACTAAGGCTGGTTGCCCTTGCTGGAGTGTAGGCAGTCACCGAGGATACACATGGTGGTGGTCTGAAAAAGCAGTCTGGACATGGGCTTTTAAAAAAATCTGAAAAGTGGTTTCATAATGTGTCAGTCTGTAAAAGTGATTTTCACTTGCCAAAAAAAAAGAGCAGTAAGTGTGCATTCAAATTGGCAAAGAAATTTCGTTTTGTGACTAATGTGAAAACATGACTCTGTGTGCAAATAGGATTTACAGGCAGAGATTTATTGCGTTTTGCTCTGGTGATTTCACAGTTGCATTAGTAGGAAAAAGGGGGAGCGATTTTTTTGGTGCAGAAGCAGACTCTTAGCACACACCCAGCTCCTTTCCATGTATAATCATGCACAGTATTTACAAGCGAGTGGGGTTTTGAGGTTTCAGTCTGTAATGCAAATACATTCAGCATCACTAAGGCTGGTTGCCCTTGCTGGAGTGTAGGCAGTCACCGAGGATACACATGGTGGTGATCTGAAAAAGCAGTCTGGACATGGGCTTTTAAAAAAATCTGAAAAGTGGTTTCATAATGTGTCAGTCTGTAAAAGTGATTTTCACTTGCCAAAAAAAAAGAGCAGTAAGTGTGCATTCAAATTGGCAAAGAAATTACGTTTTGTGACTATTGTGAAAAGAAATGTAGTAATATATTTAAATTAAATAAAGGAATTTTTTTTTTAGTTTTTTTCAGGTATTGCTGAAGAGCAGTGAACAAAATTTAAGATGCCTACAAAATCCAGAGTTCAAAAAACGCACATAAAAAACCTATATTTGAAGACAACTAGAGGACCAAAGTTAGTAGAAGATGCTCATGTTGGGAAAAAGAAAAAATCTTCTGGTAAGCAGAAAAAACTATTTCTAAAAAATATATTCAAAAGAATGAAAAATGTACAAAATGTCTGTACTGGAAAGGATGTATTGAAAAGAAAAGGAGAGGAAAAAATTGAGAATTTAGTTAATGCAAATATACCTTCAGCAACTGAAAAGATTTATATTAATAGAAAAACAGCGTTTAAAGAGATACGTAGAAAAATGTTTCAGAGAAGAGTTATGTCCAATTTGATGAAGGATGTGAAGAAATATAAGAAAAAGACAAAGTTTTATAAAAGAAAAAAAGAAATAGAAGCCATTGCAGCAAAGGCATTAGAATTAAAAAGGAAACTCTTCATTTTAATTTTGAATAGGATGCGTACATTAGACAAAATGGTTAATGTACTGAAATCACATAGCAAAAGGAAAAGAGTAGTGAACAGAACAAACTTTTGTAAAGTGTTTTTAGGAAAGTGGATGCATAGTTCAAGTAGTGAACCTTTTTTTAATGAAGAGAGCTATTTTCAAAGTAATAGTTTGCTGCATGCAGTTGACACCAGAGGTCGTTCTTACGAAGTAAAAAATGGTTGCATAATGGAGAAGGAGATGATGGTTCCAAGAGATGAGGTACAAGTGATGGCAGATGAGGCTATGGGGAGACGTCCTAAAGCCCCAGTGTACACTTGGAATTGTAGTAGTATTTGCACTGTGCGTCAGGAATCTATTGACAAATTTCGAGAGTTTCTAAGAGAATATAGTAAAAAAAGTATAAAACAGAAGATTAAGGTGCTTCAAAGTCTGGATCCATGCAGAGTGAGAGAGAATACTGGTTTGCAGGGTCATTCTCTGGCTTGTCTATCTAGAAAAGTGTGTAATAGTGTTTTCCATCATTTTAGGATGCTGGCTGTTCATCATACTGAAATGAGAAAGTTTGTGAGACGGTTGTATTTTGCCAAAAGTCCAGCAATAAAGTTAAATGAATTGAATAGGGCTCTGTTCCGAGGAACGGTATCAGATGTAGAGAAGGTTGTTGATGAAATTCAGTTTTGTTACTTTGGTCCTGAACAAAACAGTGCAGAGAAGGACACAGTAAATGAGGAAGAAGTGGAAGAGAATGTAGAACCCTCTGTAAGTAACACATTTAATGATCACATAACAAAATTTGCAATAGTCTCTAATGAAAGACCAAATTTTACTTGTATTTGTTGCCGCAGAACTCATTATAGAAAACAAACTAGGAATGTTGATCTCTACAGAAAGAGTGAAAATGAAGATAATTATAAGTGGAAGGATTTTGCCACATATATATTTCTAGAAAATTGTTTTGATTTGGGTGAAGATCAGCGTATTTGTAAATACTGTTACAACAAGTTAGAGGAAAATAGAATGCCAACCAGAGCTGTACATAATAATTTAGAATTGGATGCTATTCCTGCTGAACTTTCTGAATTAAATACATATGAGTCTATACTCATTCAATGTGTTCATCCGTTCCAGACCATAGTACGTATGGAGCCCAAAACTGGTAAATTACCTCCTTCTGATTTACTGAGAGGTTTAAAAGGAAGAGTGGTGTATTTGCCCTTGGATTTGAAAAAAAATATGGAAACTATTGATGCGGATACTTTGGAAACTGAACCATTAGTTATTCTGGTTAATGGTGTACCTACAAAGAATAAGAAGATTTGGCAGGAGCTGGTAGATGTGCGGAAAGTACAAAGAGCAAATTTGTATTTGAAAAGGAATAACAAATGGTATGAATCAATTTATATAGAAGAAGAAGAAGAAGAAGATTTACAAGAAGACACAGAAACACCAACTGGCCAAATTGAAAAAGTGGACAAGTCAAAGGAAGAAGAAATTTATGAACATTTTAGCATACATCCTCTTCATTCAAAAGAAGTTATGGGAGACAATATTGATCTCTTTCAGATGAAGAAAGCAAAAGGAACTCCCGTGAGTGTATGGGAGGAGAGCTTGGAAGCTCGATGTTTTCCCCAGCTGTTTCCTAAAGGAAAAGGAGGACGATACGATGAACGTCCGGAACAGATTCCAGCTTCTGAGTATCGGACTACAAGACTATATGCTGAAGATCCCAGATTTCGACAAAGTATTCCTTATTTGTTCCATCTTTTATTTGAAAGCGACTTGTCTGCACTGTCTTATGCAGTAAATCACATTTTTAAAAGTGGAGTACATTTACAAAATGTGTCTGCTAAGGATTTTATGGAGAAAGTGCAGCACCGAGATGATCATTTGGAAACACAACTGATCAATCTGATGGCTTGTCAGCGTGGGACAAATGAATATTGGTACCGACGTCATGGTGAATTAAAATGCATGTTACGGAATTTAGGAACACCAACATGGTTCCTTACCCTAAGCTGTGCCGAGTACGCTTGGGATGATTTACTGGATTTTCTACGAGAGGCAAATTCAAACATTAAAAACATCGAATACAAGACAGCAGGAGAACTGTGCTCATTGGATCCGGTTAATGTTTGCAGATATTTCAATCATAGATTTGAGGCTATGATGTCCTTCATCTGCAATAAAAAAAATCCACCTCTTGGAGAAGTAGTAGATTTCTTTTGGAGAAAAGAGTACCAGGCAAGAGGTGCTCCTCATATTCATATGCTGTTGTGGATCAAGGATGCCCCAAAGTTTGGAACAGATACTGATGAAGCAGTGTTATCTTTCATTGAAGAATATGCAACATGTGCTATACCAAAAAGCACAGAAGAGAAAAAGTTAAAGGAGCAAGTTTTACGTTTCCAAAGTCATCGGTGTGGAAAATACTGTCGATGGAAATACAAGAGCAAAGATAAATACTACACTAAATGTCGATTTGGTTTTCCTAGACCTGTTCTTTCAAATGGAAGAGTCAACAGTTTTATGTCAGCTGTGAGACATACTATCACAAGAAAATCACCTAAGAATACCTACAACCTAAAAAGAAAAGAAGAATCAAAAAATATAAATGACTACAACCCAGTCATTTTATCCATGTGGAATGCTAACATGGATATACAGTATGTAGCTGACAATTCCATTGCTGTTGCTCGATATGTAACGTCTTACATTACGAAATCAGAAAAAACAGAATTGAAGGAAATGTGGGAAGAGATTTCTCACGAGAAGACTGTCAGTAAGAAGCTGTACAGTTTCAGTTTGAAGATGTTATCGCATCGAGAAATTGGATCCTACGAATGTTCAGATAGGTTATCTTCTGCAAGTCTCTACTCGAAGTCAAGAAGAATAATTTGGGCAAGTTTAGGCCTTGCAGCAATGAGAAATCGGGTACTGAAATCTGTTGGAGAAATTGAATATTTGGCCGAGAATGACCCAGAAAGTACAGATATTTTGAAATCAAACATGTTGGACACATATTATCCCAAGAGAAGTCAACATCTGGAGAACATGTGTCTCTATGAAGTGCTGCAGAACTACATTTATTCACGGAAAGCCGCAGAAGACATCAACAATGGAAAATATAAAGTCGTTGGTGAGGAAGGATGTTTGGTGAAGCAAACAAAAGGAAGTTTGATAAATCACAGGAAGCTGAGTTGAGACACTACTGACAAGAAGGAATTTTACTACTTGGCTCTTTTACAGTTGTTTAAACCATGGCGTACAGAGGATGTACTACTGGGAGAATTTCAAAGCTATGAAGATTCTTTTAATGCTTGCAAAGACAGCATACAATGCAGTACATTCTCAAGTTATCTGCAAATGTTAAATGAAGAAATTGAACAGGAAACTACAATTGCAGCAGAAATAGCTAGAGACAGTTCTCAAGACAGCCAAAGTTCAGGAACACTCAGTCAAGATCCCCTAGGACAACCAATCGTTGAAAATGAAGCATCAATAGCCATGAATGAAGTGGAAACGGCTATGAATCAAGCTCAAGAAGAATTTATAGACTTACAAAATTTGGAAAGACAACTGAATCAAGAGCAGCAACAAATTTATGAAGAGATCAGAAGCAAAATTGATCACGGATTTCTACATGAAAAAAAAGAGTGCTCATGCACATCATTTCATCCAATCAGGATGTATGTAAGCGGACAAGCTGGAACTGGAAAAAGTTTCCTTATAAAAGTCATCAGAAGCTACCTACATCAAAAAACGGATTCAACTTTGTCTTGTGTGGTTACTGCTCCAACTGGGTTAGCAGCATATAACATAAAAGGAATCACTTTACATCGTTTGCTAATGTTACCAGTGGAGCATGAGAACAAAATACAATACAACAAGCTAACTGGAGAAGCATCCTTGGAAGTTTCAAGAGTATTGAAGAAGATGCAAGTTCTCATTATTGATGAGGTGAGCATGGTATCAAACTTAATGCTTGCCTTTGTGCATTTAAGAATGCAGCAAATTTTGAAGACAGACTATGACATGTTATTTGGTGGAAAACACGTCATAGTTTTTGGAGATCTTTTGCAACTTACTCCAGTTAAAGGACAACCAGTGTTTAATACTGTCACACATGAAGACACGAAGAAGTCATTGGGAAGCATCGGAAATACAAATATTTGGTCCTTCTTTGAGTACAAGGAACTTACTACTAATATGAGGCAAGCAAGCGATGAAGAATATGGAAGTATTCTGAAAGATATCAGAATTGGACTACTCACAGAAGTTGGCAAAAAAGCATTACAGAGTCGGCTGCTACATAATTTATTTCCAAAGGAAGAAATAGTTGCAGAGAAGATATACAAGAACATTGCAGAAAACAAAAGTGTCATCTGCTTAATGCCAACTCTACGTGAATGCTCAATATTTAATGAGGAGCTTTTGAAATTGGAAAAGGAAGAGATCAGGAAATTGGAAGCAGTGGACAAAATTGAGGATGGAAGAATTACTGTCACAGTAACAGGCACACTGAAAAATAAATTGGATTCACTAGAGAAGAACATCTCCAAAACAGCTGGATTAGAAAAAAATCTATATGTTTGCATGAACTGTAGAGTATTTTTAAGGAGAAATTTGGATGTTGAAAAAGGTTTAGTTAATGGAGCTATGGGAAGAGTTGTGGGTTTTATTAATTATCAGAAAAAAGATGGAATTGAATGTTTAAAAATAAAATTTGATCAGATAGAAGAAGTTAAAGACATTTGTCGTTGTACAGTTCGTTTCATGCTTGTGAAAGACTTATATGTACGTAGGAAGCAGTTTCCGTTTTCGCTAGCATATGCTGTAACTATTCACAAGTCTCAAGGATTGACTGTAGATTGTGCATTTGTGAACATTGGTTCAACTGTGTTCAAAGAAGGTATGGCATATGTTGCTTTGTCACGAGTGAAAACATTATCAGGTTTATTCATGATAGACTTTGATGACTCAAAAGTTAGTGCTGATACAAATTGTGTAAAGGAGTATAATAGATTAAGAAGAAGCTATGCTCCTCATTTAGGTCAGTATCCTGTGTTGGAGAAACGTGTAGTTTCTCGTAAAAGGAGAAATGAGAATATCTGTGATGACGATGTAGAGAGGAGGAAAAAAAAGAGGAGTGATGTAATTGCAAGCAAAAAGAGTAAGGAAAAAGAAGAACAGGTTGTAGGATGTCATTTTGAAAATAGCTCTGGTGTCAACTACTACGCAAATGTAGTGCTGAATGTTGCATTTTATCTGGAAAGTTTGCAAGAGCAGATAATAGTAAATCAGGGAAAAAGATTCTGTTCTGAGCTGAGTCTCCTTTTTCAAAAGCTGAGTAATGATAAAACTCAAATAGAAAGTGCTACTGAAATTAGAAAACTTTTAGATGTATGTTCAGGACGAACACAGTTTTCTCAAAATGAACAGCAAGATGCACACGAATTTTTGATGTATTTTCTTCAAGTACTGGAAGAAGAAGAAGTTGCAATTGATATTTTATTTGGTCTCTCTTATAAATGGGAACATAGTTGTGAAAACTGTTATAATATATGTGGCTCTAATGTTGATAATGAAAGGTTTATTTATTTGACATTGCCAGAGAGTAAAACAGTCACTTTTGCAAAATTAGTTAAAGATGCTAATCATAGCATGAAATGCGGTGAGTGTCAATCTGACATGTTTTCAACATTAATTTTAAAGGAATACGGACAGTATGTAATTTTAATGATGCAACGATGTAGAGCTGATGGTTCAAAATTGGATACTTTAATAAAGAAGTTTACAGGACAGCAATTATCAATTTCAGGAAAAACTTTTGTAACTGTTGCAATAATTTTCCATGAAGGACCTACTGTTACTTCTGGACATTACACAGTTTATCTTAAATGTGAAAAAGGCTGGACACTGTGTAATGATTCCCAATTGATTTTCAAACAACGTTTGCCTTTTGATTTAGCAAATTCCTATCTAATCTTCCTGAAACCTAAATTTTAGAGAGACTTGGCAAGATCTGGACAAAATAATTTTACCATTTTATTGGATTACCATTGGAATTTAAAAAAAAAAAGATTGTTTAAATTATCATTTGGCCTAATGGAAAGATAACCAATTGTAATGTGGACTTTTTTAATTTTTTATGAAACTTTCAAAAACCAATAATTTAGAGAAAATCGGTAACATCTGCACAATTTAAATTTTGGAATGTTATTGGAGTGCCATTGGAAATTTTTTCAAAAAAGATTTTTAAAATTACTATTTGGCCATGCGGAAAAGTAACCAATTCTATTGTGGACTTAATAAATTATTAATACATTTTTCGGGAACCAAAATGTTACAGAGAATCGGTGAGATCTGGACAAATTAAACTTTAGAATTTTATTGGATTACCATTGTAAATTTAAACAAAAAAAAATTTTAAAATTACTATTTGGCCTAAAGGAAATGGAATCAGATGTATTGTGGATTTATTTGAGATATAATATTGTGATTATACTTCTGTAACAAAAATATCAGACGGAATTTTAAAGAAATAAGTATTGTTTTTTGATGATATTTTTTTAGAATATTATGCATTTCTGTAATGTTAAGTTTAAGTGAGAAGAGATTCTGGGCTTTTTTAATACAATCTTTGAGATTGTTATTTTTTTTTTGCCCGCTGTTAAATGATGAATGCAATTGCTTTCACAATTTATAGTGAAATGCAATATATTCTGAAAACAGCAAAAATAAGGCAAAAATATTTTTTGGTAAATATGTAAATACGTGTACTGTATTTTAAAATGTTTGAAAAATATTAATATTTTTTTCTTTTTTTTCAGATTGATATAGAAAATTTTCGAAAACTAGAACCATTTTTAAAGCAATTTTTTTTTTAAAAAACAAATGAATAAATATTTTTTTGAGTGGGTATGGTAAGTCAATAATAATAATTGTAGTGTCTCAAAGACCTTGTAATGTGATAATTGATTTTTAGTGTTTTTTTTAAAAAAAATAAAAAATTACGCGCACCGTACGCGTACGGTAAAAAAAAAAAAAAAAAAAAGTTTTAAAAAACATATATAAAAAAAGATGAAAGATAAGGTTGGCTCTTAAAAGAGCCGTTGTGTTCATGCAGGGAGAGAGGAAAGAAAGAATGGGAAAATTAGTCTCTGTGACAAGTGTGCTGATCTATTTTGAGGTTCACTAGGGAAACACTGGTCTCCCTATGACAAATTAGATCATGACAAGAGGCACATCGAATATCAACCCTCGGAAATCGAGGGTTAATTTCCAGAGGGCCAGCAAAAGGAGATGTTCCCCCTACAGATGAAGGGCTCACCTGACCTGCAGAAGAAGGACTCAACCCTGCAGATGATGGTCCAGGCTGAGCTGCTGTGGATGTGCTTGGTTGACTTTCTGAAGGGTTACCTCCAAAAAGTCGAGCATGTGTCCTTTTGTGTACATCCTTGAGGTGCCTCATCATGGTATGATTCCCAAAGGAATACTTCCTGTCAGGATTACCTCTTGAAAGTACACGCTGACACAGCTTGCAAGTCACCAAGGGTGCATTTACCTTTAGCTGGCCTTCAGGAAAAGTAAAATAATCCCAAACATAAGAGGTCTTTTGTTTCCTCGCTCTCTGCCTCAAGGTAGTGCTGCTAGTGCTAGCCTCACTCTCAGAAGGGCTCTGCTGTTCTGCCATCGTATCACAAAGACAACCCAGCTCCTTCTCCTAAGGGATCACAAGCAGAAATGAGGGGAATGGGTGTGGTGTAGGAGAGTTCTAGAACTGAAAGTAGTTTCATCCAATCAAAAGTTGTGTTTCATGATCACATGACCTACCGTACGCTTACGGTACGCTTACGGTGCGCTTACGGCAAAAGCACGCATGCGCGTAAAAAAGACACGCGCTTGCGCGCATGCGCATAACAGTCACTGCCCGACACTTCCGCGTAACGTGCGCGTGTAGCGTACACGCGTACGCTTCCCACGCGGAGTACGCGCGGCTACGCAAATTGCGTAAATATACGCAAACAGCGTAGATAAATTACGGACGTTGCGTAAACCGTACGCTTACCGTAAGCTTACTAAAAAAAGAAAAAAAAAGGAAAAAATGTATTGCTAATAAATGTTACCTGTTTATTTTATAAAATATTTAAAAAAAAACATATTATAGAATTTTAAAAATTTAACCATAGTCTTAAAAAAGGATAGAAAATTAAAAAGAATTATGTTTAAAAAATAGAAGAAAATAAAAAAATTAGCATTTAAAAAACCTTGCAAATTCACTGAAAAAACCATGGGTTTCACACACGTTATAGTTACGAATTAGCATTTAAAAAACCTTGCAAATTCACTGAAAAAACCATGGGTTTCACACACGTTATAGTTAGGAATTAGCATTTAAAAAACCTTGCAAATTCACTGAAAAAACCATGGGTTTCACACACGTTATAGTTAGGAATTAGCATTTAAAAAACCTTAGAAATTCAATGAAAAAACCAAAGGTTTCACACATGTTATAGTTAGCTGGACATTTCACTCGTAAAAATCCAATGAAATTCCCCCGTTATAGTTAGTTCAGCTAACTGTAACTCGCGCGCCCGCAATGCACTGCTGATGACGTCACATATTACATCACTCATGACATGGTCAGTGACATCACTCATGACATCACTGATGACATCTCAAATGACATCACTGATGACATCACTGATGACATCATCCTAGTGATAGAGTGGCAGACCACCTCTGCCCCTAATATAACCTATAACATTCAAAAATAGAAATTAAAATTTTAAAAACAATGGACATACCAATACCAGTTACAACAACCTCTTCAGTAATTCTAAGATCCACATACACATCCACTCATACACCAACAGTCCTGTACAGTCACTCATACATGTACTCACTCATCATATGTACTCATACACCTATACATCCTGTTACACAATGCCACTCATCCATAGAGTTACTCACCCACATAGTCACTCATGCTAATAAAGAATCAAACATACATTTACTTGCATATACAGTTATACACACACCACCACACTTACTTCTACGGAAACTTACACATACTTAGTCTTTTAAACAATCACTTATAGAAACACATACTTATTCGTACAGGAACTCTTTCAATATCTCACTCTCACATATACTCACTTATATACACCAATAGTCACATATACTAGTTTAAAACATATGTAGTTACTCAAAAACACACTATTGAGACAGTCATTCACTCACTAACACACCCATACACACACTCATCCACCCATACAGTCCTGCACACATGCTGTGTTCAACACATACAAACAGTGAGTCACTCATTCATGCACCTATGCACTACGTAATACCCCCCACCGAACCATGCAGACACTCAGACTGATACTCAAAAAACCAACTAATAACCTATGTATACACCCATGTAGCTACTCACCAACCCATGCAGCCACTTATACACAAAGTGAGAGACTGATACAGATATTTACATATTTAAACATTACTCACTAAGCCATGTATTCACTATGATACACTTAATCAGTGAGTTACACAATCAATTTTTCAAAAACAAATCATCCTTTTAGACACTTATATACCCATTTATTCTTCCATCGACCTTGAGGTATACATATATAAAACATATTTTATTTTCAGAAACACACACATTCACTGGATGATGACATCAGTGATGTCATCAGTGATGTCATTTGAGATGTCATCAGTGATGTCATGAGTGATGTCACTGACCATGTCATGAGTGATGTAATATGTGACGTCATCAGCAGTGCATTGCGGGCGCGCGAGTTATAGTTAGCTGAACTAACTATAACGGGGGAATTTCATTGGTTTTTTACGAGTGAAATGTCCGGCTAACTATAACATGTGTGAAACCTTTGGATTTTTCATTGAATATATATATATATATATATGTATGTATATCATCCACCAATTCATTCGTGGTGATGCGCTCTTCGCACAGAGGGTGCCGGTGTCGAGGGCGAACCGCCCCTCATAAATTATTTCTCACCAAATATCCACCAAAGGATTTCACTGCACACCAAGGGAATCTTCATTAAACTTTTATTTTCAGGCGCGCAAATTAACCCACAACCACCACCTACGCGTTTCAACCCTGGCGTATCTTGTTCACGGTAAAAGAAAAAATATATATATATATATTACCTACTGGCGGTCGCCAGTAGGTAGTTATAGTTAGGACCCCTTTTCCATAGGAAATCCGCAACATTCTATTTTGAATAACTTTGGCGCCGGTTGACGAATCCTCGCGAATTTCTCAAAATAGGTGGGGCGCTACGCTCCGCTCCTACCCTGAAAGTCTCGGGGGGATTCGTCAAGCGGGGGCTGAGATAAAAGGGGGGTCCCAAAACGAGTTTTTCCCATGCATTTTTCCATAGGACATTTAGACAGGGCTACAGCCCGAACGGCTGAACAGAATTACTAGAAATTTGGCAGAGAGGTAGTCCCTAGGTCAAGGAAGTGCCTTTTGTAGGTTTGGTGTAAATCTGTTCAGTAGATTCTGAGAAAATAGCCTTTAAATCAATATATATATCTGAGCCAGCTTACGGTACGCTTACCGTACGCTTACCGTACGCGTACGGTGGCGTGCGCGAGCGCGATTCTGATTGGCTCTTAGATCTTAGTAAACATTCTAATCGGCCGAAACCAGGAAGCGGCGGCCGCCATTTTGTGTGTTTCACTCAGAAAAAAAAGAGTGATAACAAGAAAAGGGGGCAAGGAGGAGAGTTACAGACCCCCTTACATTTGTGAGGGGGTCAAAGAAGGACAGAAAAGTACAAAGAAAACATTTATTGATTTTTTTAAAAATCACGGGGTACGCGTACGGTAAGCTCACCGTACGCGTACGGTAAAAAAATAAAATAAAATAAATGAAATGCAGATTTAAGTGTTTAGATATTAGGGGGCTCTAAAAAGAGCCGTTGTGTTTATGAAGTGATTTTTTATTGGTACCTACAAGTAAGTACCGATGCAGAGTCTAAGGTTCAAGAGGAAGACTCTGTTCCCTTCATCATTGAAGTGCACACCATCTCCTCTATAAATGTCTTGCATGTCATAACGCAAGTTGTTGTGGTAAATGGCACCCATACCATAGTCACGGAGGAAAGCAGAAACAGATTTGTTGACGTGCTTTCTTGCTTTGTCAATTTGCGGACAGAAATGATTGGGCCAGTTCCATTTTTGCCTTTGGCATATGTTGGAAAACACAAAGGCAGTTTTAGGGAAAAGAGAAAACAGTTGTGCAAAGGTGTCCTTAATAAGCATTTCCAGACCTACCCCAGTCAAAGTGCCTAGGTCATTGCCACCACAGTGCACTATTATGAGGTCAGGGTGTTGGATTTGCATGAAGGATTTCACCAATGGCATCAATTGGTGCCACTTTAACCCTCTCTGACCAATCCATTTAATGTCTACATTTGGTAAAGCAAGGTCTCTCACCATATCTGTTTTCTCTGCATACTTTTCACTCCAGAAGACATAGCTGTGCCCTACAATCCACACTGTGAACATCTTTCAAGGAGATCGGGGTGCACTCAGGAGGTGTAATTCAGTAGAATGGTAAAAAGAAATGAAAAACAGTTTGGAAATGGAGGCATACATATTTTTTTATAAAAAAAAAAGAACTGATTGGCTGTTTCATACCATTCTACACTAAAAACTAGGCTGTATGTGTAAATTTATAGAAGCATGTTTTGTATTGGTACAGAAAAATGTGTTACCAAAGAACAGTACTATGGATTTGCTGTAAGGTTTGAAAAGTCAAGCACTCTTGCTCTGTGGAATTGAAACATTGTTTGGCGAACTTCTGACCTAACTCCACACAGCAGTGTTCCATGAGCTGTTGCTATGGTAGCAGGCAGAAGTCAAGTTGGGGGAAGGGTACTTTAAGAAAAGGGTTGGTTTTCAACCAATAGAAATGTGTGATTACATTTGAAAAAAAGGGGGAAGCACTGAGATTTGAAACTTACATGTATATGTGTGGAAAAATAGAGGGAAACTTTGCCATTTTCTGGTTCTGCTGAGAGGAGAGAGGTGTAGAGAACAGAGATCCTGGCTCTGATAATCTACTGTTTGAGTGCCACATTTCTTTCACAACTAACTAATTTTAAAGGTGAGTTATGAGTTTGAGAGGGGATGTATATGGTAAATTAAGAAATGAATAATAGAATTGGAATTCATTTTGTTGAAGTTGTGTTTATTATTTTCTGTTTTGGGAGAAATTTAAATGTGAGGAACATGTAAAATAATATGGACTATTTTTTCATGATAAATTAAGGTGTACTGGTAAAAATAAGGAATACTTTAAGGGTTTGAGGTTGCAGTCAGTAATGCAAATACATTCAGCATCACTAAGGCTGGTTGCCCTTGCTGGAGTGTAGGCAGTCACCGAGGATACACATGGTGGTGGTCTGAAAAAGCAGTCTGGACATGGGCTTTTAAAAAAATCTGAAAAGTGGTTTCATAATGTGTCAGTCTGTAAAAGTGATTTTCACTTGCCAAAAAAAAAGAGCAGTAACTGTGCATTCAAATTGGCAAAGAAATTTCGTTTTGTGACTAATGTGAAAACATGACTCTGTGTGCAAATAGGATTTACAGGCAGAGATTTATTGCGTTTTGCTCTGGTGATTTCACAGTTGCATTAGTAGGAAAAAGGGGGAGCGATTTTTTTGGTGCAGAAGCAGACTCTTAGCACACACCCAGCTCCTTTCCATGTATAATCATGCACAGTATTTACAAGCGAGTGGGGTTTTGACGTTTCAGTCTGTAATGCAAATACATTCAGCATCACTAAGGCTGGTTGCCCTTGCTGGAGTGTAGGCAGTCACCAAGGATACACATGGTGGTGGTCTGAAAAAGCAGTCTGGACATGGGCTTTTAAAAAAATCTGAAAAGTGGTTTCATAATGTGTCAGTCTGTAAAAGTGATTTTCACTTGCCAAAAAAAAGAGCAGTAAGTGTGCATTCAAATTGGCAAAGAAATTTCGTTTTGTGACTAATGTGAAAACATGACTCTGTGTGCAAATAGGAATTACAGGCAGAGATTTATTGCGTTTTGCTCTGGTGATTTCACAGTTGCATTAGTAGGAAAAAGGGAGAGTGATTTTTTGGGGGAAGAAGCAGACTCTTAGCACACACCCAGCTCCTTTCCATGTATAATCATGCACAGTATTTACAAGCGAGTGGGGTTTTGAGGTTTCAGTCTGTAATGCAAATACATTCAGCATCACTAAGGCTGGTTGCCCTTGCTGGAGTGTAGGCAGTCACCGAGGATACACATGGTGGTGGTCTGAAAAAGCAGTCTGGACATGGGCTTTTAAAAAATACTGAAAAGTGGTTTCATAATGTGTCAGTCTGTAAAAGTGATTTTCACTTGCCAAAAAAAAAGAGCAGTAAGTGTGCATTCAAATTGGCAAAGAAATTTCGTTTTGTGACTAATGTGAAAACATGACTCTGTGTGCAAATAGGAATTACAGGCAGAGATTTATTGCGTTTTGCTCTGGTGATTTCACAGTTGCATTAGTAGGAAAAAGGGGGAGCGATTTTTTTGGTGCAGAAGCAGACTCTTAGCACACACCCAGCTCCTTTCCATGTATAATCATGCACAGTATTTACAAGCGAGTGGGGTTTTGAGGTTTCGGTCTGTAATGCAAATACATTCAGCATCACTAAGGCTGGTTGCCCTTGCTGGAGTGTAGGCAGTCACCGAGGATACACATGGTGGTGGTCTGAAAAAGCAGTCTGGACATGGGCTTTTAAAAAAAACTGAAAAGTGGTTTCATAATGTGTCAGTCTGTAAAAGTGATTTTCACTTGCCAAAAAAAAAGAGCAGTAAGTGTGCATTCAAATTGGCAAAGAAATTTCGTTTTGTGACTAATGTGAAAACATGACTCTGTGTGCAAATAGGATTTACAGGCAGAGATTTATTGCGTTTTGCTCTGGTGATTTCACAGTTGCATTAGTAGGAAAAAGGGGGAGCGATTTTTTTGGTGCAGAAGCAGACTCTTAGCACGCACCCAGCTCCTTTCCATGTATAATCATGCACAGTATTTACAAGCGAGTGGGGTTTTGAGGTTTCAGTCTGTAATGCAAATACATTCAGCATCACTAAGGCTGGTTGCCCTTGCTGGAGTGTAGGCAGTCACCGAGGATACACATGGTGGTGGTCTGAAAAAGCAGTCTGGACATGGGCTTTTAAAAAAATCTGAAAAGTGGTTTCATAATGTGTCAGTCTGTAAAACTGATTTTCACTTGCCAAAAAAAAAGAGCAGTAACTGTGCATTCAAATTGGCAAAGAAATTTCGTTTTGTGACTAATGTGAAAACATGACTCTGTGTGCAAATAGGATTTACAGGCAGAGATTTATTGCGTTTTGCTCTGGTGATTTCACAGTTGCATTAGTAGGAAAAAGGGGGAGCGATTTTTTTGGTGCAGAAGCAGACTCTTAGCACACACCCAGCTCCTTTCCATGTATAATCATGCACAGTATTTACAAGCGAGTGGGGTTTTGAGGTTTCAGTCTGTAATGCAAATACATTCAGCATCACTAAGGCTGGTTGCCCTTGCTGGAGTGTAGGCAGTCACCGAGGATACACATGGTGGTGGTATGAAAAAGCAGTCTGGACATGGGCTTTTAAAAAAATCTGAAAAGTGGTTTCATAATGTGTCAGTCTGTAAAAGTGATTTTCACTTGCCAAAAAAAAAGAGCAGTAAGTGTGCATTCAAATTGGCAAAGAAATTTCGTTTTGTGACTAATGTGAAAACATGACTCTGTGTGCAAATAGGAATTACAGGCAGAGATTTATTGCGTTTTGCTCTGGTGATTTCACAGTTGCATTAGTAGGAAAAAGGGAGAGTGATTTTTTGGGGGAAGAAGCAGACTCTTAGCACACACCCAGCTCCTTTCCATGTATAATCATGCACAGTATTTACAAGCGAGTGGGGTTTTGAGGTTTCAGTCTGTAATGCAAATACTTTCAGCATCACTAAGGCTGGTTGCCCTTGCTGGAGTGTAGGCAGTCACCGAGGATACACATGGTGGTGGTCTGAAAAAGCAGTCTGGACATGGGCTTTTAAAAAAATCTGAAAAGTGGTTTCATAATGTGTCAGTCTGTAAAAGTGATTTTCACTTGCCAAAAAAAAAGAGCAGTAAGTGTGCATTCAAATTGGCAAAGAAATTTCGTTTTGTGACTAATGTGAAAACATGACTCTGTGTGCAAATAGGAATTACAGGCAGAGATTTATTGCGTTTTGCTCTGGTGATTTCACAGTTGCATTAGTAGGAAAAAGGGGGAGCGATTTTTTTGGTGCAGAAGCAGACTCTTAGCACACACCCAGCTCCTTTCCATGTATAATCATGCACAGTATTTACAAGCGAGTGGGGTTTTGAGGTTTCAGTCTGTAATGCAAATACATTCAGCATCACTAAGGCTGGTTGCCCTTGCTGGAGTGTAGGCAGTCACCGAGGATACACATGGTGGTGGTCTGAAAAAGCAGTCTGGACATGGGCTTTTAAAAAAAACTGAAAAGTGGTTTCATAATGTGTCAGTCTGTAAAAGTGATTTTCACTTGCCAAAAAAAAAGAGCAGTAAGTGTGCATTCAAATTGGCAAAGAAATTTCGTTTTGTGACTAATGTGAAAACATGACTCTGTGTGCAAATAGGAATTACAGGCAGAGATTTATTGCGTTTTGCTCTGGTGATTTCACAGTTGCATTAGTAGGAAAAAGGGGGAGCGATTTTTTTGGTGCAGAAGCAGACTCTTAGCACACACCCAGCTCCTTTCCATGTATAATCATGCACAGTATTTATAAGCGAGTGGGGTTTTGAGGTTTCAGTCTGTAATGCAAATACATTCAGCATCACTAAGGCTGGTTGCCCTTGCTGGAGTGTAGGCAGTCACCGAGGATACACATGGTGGTGGTCTGAAAAAGCAGTCTGGACATGGGCTTTTAAAACAATCTGAAAAGTGGTTTCATAATGTGTCAGTCTGTAAAAGTGATTTTCACTTGCCAAAAAAAAGAGCAGTAACTGTGCATTCAAATTGGCAAAGAAATTTCGTTTTGTGACTAATGTGAAAACATGACTCTGTGTGCAAATAGGATTTACAGGCAGAGATTTATTGCGTTTTGCTCTGGTGATTTCACAGTTGCATTAGTAGGAAAAAGGGGGAGCGATTTTTTTGGTGCAGAAGCAGACTCTTAGCACACACCCAGCTCCTTTCCATGTATAATCATGCACAGTATTTACAAGCGAGTGGGGTTTTGAGGTTTCAGTCTGTAATGCAAATACTTTCAGCATCACTAAGGCTGGTTGCCCTTGCTGGAGTGTAGGCAGTCACCGAGGATACACATGGTGGTGGTCTGAAAAAGCAGTCTGGACATGGGCTTTTAAAAAAATCTGAAAAGTGGTTTCATAATGTGTCAGTCTGTAAAAGTGATTTTCACTTGCCAAAAAAAAAGAGCAGTAAGTGTGCATTCAAATTGGCAAAGAAATTTCGTTTTGTGACTAATGTGAAAACATGACTCTGTGTGCAAATAGGAATTACAGGCAGAGATTTATTGCGTTTTGCTCTGGTGATTTCACAGTTGCATTAGTAGGAAAAAGGGGGAGCGATTTTTTTGGTGCAGAAGCAGACTCTTAGCACACACCCAGCTCCTTTCCATGTATAATCATGCACAGTATTTACAAGCGAGTGGGGTTTTGAGGTTTCAGTCTGTAATGCAAATACATTCAGCATCACTAAGGCTGGTTGCCCTTGCTGGAGTGTAGGCAGTCACCGAGGATACACATGGTGGTGGTCTGAAAAAGCAGTCTGGACATGGGCTTTTAAAAAAAACTGAAAAGTGGTTTCATAATGTGTCAGTCTGTAAAAGTGATTTTCACTTGCCAAAAAAAAAGAGCAGTAAGTGTGCATTCAAATTGGCAAAGAAATTTCGTTTTGTGACTAATGTGAAAACATGACTCTGTGTGCAAATAGGATTTACAGGCAGAGATTTATTGCGTTTTGCTCTGGTGATTTCACAGTTGCATTAGTAGGAAAAAGGGGGAGCGATTTTTTTGGTGCAGAAGCAGACTCTTAGCACACACCCAGCTCCTTTCCATGTATAATCATGCACAGTATTTATAAGCGAGTGGGGTTTTGAGGTTTCAGTCTGTAATGCAAATACATTCAGCATCACTAAGGCTGGTTGCCCTTGCTGGAGTGTAGGCAGTCACCGAGAATACACATGGTGGTGGTCTGAAAAAGCAGTCTGGACATGGGCTTTTAAAACAATCTGAAAAGTGGTTTCATAATGTGTCAGTCTGTAAAAGTGATTTTCACTTGCCAAAAAAAAGAGCAGTAACTGTGCATTCAAATTGGCAAAGAAATTTCGTTTTGTGACTAATGTGAAAACATGACTCTGTGTGCAAATAGGATTTACAGGCAGAGATTTATTGCGTTTTGCTCTGGTGATTTCACAGTTGCATTAGTAGGAAAAAGGGGGAGCGATTTTTTTGGTGCAGAAGCAGACTCTTAGCACACACCCAGCTCCTTTCCATATATAATCATCCACAGTATTTACAAGCGAGTGGGGTTTTGAGGTTTCAGTCTGTAATGCAAATACATTCAGCATCACTAAGGCTGGTTGCCCTTGCTGGAGTGTAGGCAGTCACCGAGGATACACATGGTGGTGGTCTGAAAAAGCAGTCTGGACATGGGCTTTTAAAAAAATCTGAAAAGTGGTTTCATAATGTGTCAGTCTGTAAAAGTGATTTTACTTGCCAAAAAAAAAGAGCAGTAAGTGTGCATTCAAATTGGCAAAGAAATTTCGTTTTGTGACTAATGTGAAAACATGACTCTGTGTGCAAATAGGAATTACAGGCAGAGATTTATTGCGTTTTGCTCTGGTGATTTCACAGTTGCATTAGTAGGAAAAAGGGAGAGTGATTTTTTGGGGGAAGAATCAGACTCTTAGCACACACCCAGCTCCTTTCCATGTATAATCATGCACAGTATTTACAAGCGAGTGGGGTTTTGAGGTTTCAGTCTGTAATGCAAATACATTCAGCATCACTAAGGCTGGTTGCCCTTGCTGGAGTGTAGGCAGTCACCGAGGATACACATGGTGGTGGTCTGAAAAAGCAGTCTGGACATGGGCTTTTAAAAAAAACTGAAAAGTGGTTTCATAATGTGTCAGTCTGTAAAAGTGATTTTCACTTGCCAAAAAAAAAGAGCAGTAAGTGTGCATTCAAATTGGCAAAGAAATTTCGTTTTGTGACTAATGTGAAAACATGACTCTGTGTGCAAATAGGAATTACAGGCAGAGATTTATTGCGTTTTGCTCTGGTGATTTCACAGTTGCTTTAGTAGGAAAAAGGGGGAGCGATTTTTTTGGTGCAGAAGCAGACTCTTAGCACACACCCAGCTCCTTATCCTGTAGAATCATGCACAGTATTTACAAGCGAGTGGGGTTTTGAGGTTTCAGTCTGTAATGCAAATACATTCAGCATCACTAAGGCTGGTTGCCCTTGCTGGAGTGTAGGCAGTCACCGAGGATACACATGGTGGTGGTCTGAAAAAGCAGTCTGGACATGGGCTTTTAAAAAAATCTGAAAAGTGGTTTCATAATGTGTCAGTCTGTAAAAGTGATTTTCACTTGCCAAAAAAAAAGAGCAGTAAGTGTGCATTCAAATTGGCAAAGAAATTACGTTTTGTGACTATTGTGAAAAGAAATGTAGTAATATATTTAAATTAAATAAAGGAATTTTTATTTTAGTTTTTTTCAGGTATTGCTGAAGAGCAGTGAACAAAATTTAAGATGCCTACAAAATCCAGAGTTCAAAAAACGCACAAAAAAAACTATATTTGAAGACAACTAGAGGACCAAAGTTAGTAGAAGATGCTCATGTTGGGAAAAAGAAAAAATCTTCTGGTAAGCAGAAAAAACAATTTCTAAAAAATATATTCAAAAGAATGAAAAATGTACAAAATGTCTGTACTGGAAAGGATGTATTGAAAAGAAAAGGAGAGGAAAAAATTGAGAATTTAGTTAATGCAAATATACCTTCAGCAGCTGAAAAGATTTATATAAATAGAAAAACAGCGTTTAAAGAGATACGTAGAAAAATGTTTCAGAGAAGAGTTATGTCCAATTTGATGAAGGATGTGAAGAAATATAAGAAAAAGACAAAGTTTTATAAAAGAAAAAAGAAATAGAAGCCATTGCAGCAAAGGCATTAGAATTAAAAAGGAAACTATTCATTTTAATTTTGAATAGGATGCGTACATTAGACAAAATGGTTAATGTACTGAAATCACATAGCAAAAGGAAAAGAGTAGTGAACAGAACAAACTTTTGTAAAGTGTTTTTAGGAAAGTGGATGCATAGTTCAAGTAGTGAACCTTTTTTTAATGAAGAGAGCTATTTTCAAAGTAATAGTTTGCTGCATGCAGTTGACACCAGAGGTCGTTCTTACGAAGTAAAAAATGGTTGCATAATGGAGAAGGAGATAATGGTTCCAAGAGATGAGGTACAAGTGATGGCAGATGAGGCTATGGGGAGACGTCCTAAAGCCCCAGTGTACACTTGGAATTGTAGTAGTATTTGCACTGTGCGTCAGGAATCTATTGACAAATTTCGAGAGTTTCTAAGAGAATATAGTAAAAAAAGTATAAAACAGAAGATTAAGGTGCTTCAAAGTCTGGATCCATGCAGAGTGAGAGAGAATACTGGTTTGCAGGGTCATTCTCTGGCTTGTCTATCTAGAAAAGTGTGTAATAGTGTTTTCCATCATTTTAGGATGCTGGCTGTTCATCATACTGAAATGAGAAAGTTTGTGAGACGGTTGTATTTTGCCAAAAGTCCAGCAATAAAGTTAAATGAATTGAATAGGGCTCTGTTCCGAGGAACGGTATCAGATGTAGAGAAGGTTGTTGATGAAATTCAGTTTTGGTACTTTGGTCCTGAACAAAACAGTGCAGAGAAGGACACAGTAAATGAGGAAGAAGTGGAAGAGAATGTAGAACCCTCTGTAAGTAACACATTTAATGATCACATAACAAAATTTGCAATAGTCTCTAATGAAAGACCAAATTTTACTTGTATTTGTTGCCGCAGAACTCATTATAGAAAACAAACTAGGAATGTTGATCTCTACAGAAAGAGTGAAAATGAAGATAATTATAAGTGGAAGGATTTTGCCACATATATATTTCTAGAAAATTGTTTTGATTTGGGTGAAGATCAGCGTATTTGTAAATACTGTTACAACAAGTTAGAGGAAAATAGAATGCCAACCAGAGCTGTACATAATAATTTAGAATTGGATGCTATTCCTGCTGAACTTTCTGAATTAAATACATATGAGTCTATACTCATTCAATGTGTTCATCCGTTCCAGACCATAGTACGTATGGAGCCCAAAACTGGTAAATTACCTCCTTCTGATTTACTGAGAGGTTTAAAAGGAAGAGTGGTGTATTTGCCCTTGGATTTGAAAAAAAATATGGAAACTATTGATGCGGATACTTTGGAAACTGAACCATTAGTTATTCTGGTTAATGGTGTACCTACAAAGAATAAGAAGATTTGGCAGGAGCTGGTAGATGTGCGGAAAGTACAAAGAGCAAATTTGTATTTGAAAAGGAATAACAAATGGTATGAATCAATTTATATAGAAGAAGAAGAAGAAGAAGATTTACAAGAAGACACAGAAACACCAACTGGCCAAATTGAAAAAGTGGACAAGTCAAAGGAAGAAGAAATTTATGAACATTTTAGCATACATCCTCTTCATTCAAAAGAAGTTATGGGAGACAATATTGATCTCTTTCAGATGAAGAAAGCAAAAGGAACTCCCGTGAGTGTATGGGAGGAGAGCTTGGAAGCTCGATGTTTTCCCCAGCTGTTTCCTAAAGGAAAAGGAGGACGATACGATGAACGTCCGGAACAGATTCCAGCTTCTGAGTATCGGACTACAAGACTATATGCTGAAGATCCCAGATTTCGACAAAGTATTCCTTATTTGTTCCATCTTTTATTTGAAAGCGACTTGTCTGCACTGTCTTATGCAGTAAATCACATTTTAAAAAGTGGAGTACATTTACAAAATGTGTCTGCTAAGGATTTTATGGAGAAAGTGCAGCACCGAGATGATCATTTGGAAACACAACTGATCAATCTGATGGCTTGTCAGCGTGGGACAAATGAATATTGGTACCGACGTCATGGTGAATTAAAATGCATGTTACGGAATTTAGGAACACCAACATGGTTCCTTACCCTAAGCTGTGCCGAGTACGCTTGGGATGATTTACTGGATTTTCTACGAGAGGCAAATTCAAACATTAAAAACATCGAATACAAGACAGCAGGAGAACTGTGCTCATTGGATCCGGTTAATGTTTGCAGATATTTCAATCATAGATTTGAGGCTATGATGTCCTTCATCTGCAATAAAAAAAATCCACCTCTTGGAGAAGTAGTAGATTTCTTTTGGAGAAAAGAGTACCAGGCAAGAGGTGCTCCTCATATTCATATGCTGTTGTGGATCAAGGATGCCCCAAAGTTTGGAACAGATACTGATGAAGCAGTGTTATCTTTCATTGAAGAATATGCAACATGTGCTATACCAAAAAGCACAGAAGAGAAAAAGTTAAAGGAGCAAGTTTTACGTTTCCAAAGTCATTGGTGTGGAAAATACTGTCGACGGAAATACAAGAGCAAAGATAAATACTACACTAAATGTCGATTTGGTTTTCCTAGACCTGTTCTTTCAAATGGAAGAGTCAACAGTTTTATGTCAGCTGTGAGACATACTATCACAAGAAAATCACCTAAGAATACCTACAACCTAAAAAGAAAAGAAGAATCAAAAAATATAAATGACTACAACCCAGTCATTTTATCCATGTGGAATGCTAACATGGATATACAGTATGTAGCTGACAATTCCATTGCTGTTTCTCGATATGTAACGTCTTACATTACGAAATCAGAAAAAACAGAATTGAAGGAAATGTGGGAAGAGATTTCTCACGAGAAGCCTGTCAGTAAGAAGCTGTACAGTTTCAGTTTGAAGATGTTATCGCATCGAGAAATTGGATCCTACGAATGTTCAGATAGGTTATCTTCTGCAAGTCTCTACTCGAAGTCAAGAAGAATAATTTGGGCAAGTTTAGGCCTTGCAGCAATGAGAAATCGGGTACTGAAATCTGTTGGAGAAATTGAATATTTGGCCGAGAATGACCCAGAAAGTACAGATATTTTGAAATCAAACATGTTGGACACATATTATCCCAAGAGAAGTCAACATCTGGAGAACATGTGTCTCTATGAAGTGCTGCAGAACTACATTTATTCACGGAAAGCCGCAGAAGACATCAACAATGGAAAATATAAAGTCGTTGGTGAGGAAGGATGTTTGGTGAAGCAAACAAAAGGAAGTTTGATAAATCACAGGAAGCTGAGTTGCGACACTACTGACAAGAAGGAATTTTACTACTTGGCTCTTTTACAGTTGTTTAAACCATGGCGTACAGAGGATGAACTACTGGGAGAATTTCAAAGCTATGAAGATTCTTTTAATGCTTGCAAAGACAGCATACAATGCAGTACATTCTCAAGTTATCTGCAAATGTTAAATGAAGAAATTGAACAGGAAACTACAATTGCAGCAGAAATAGCTAGAGACAGTTCTCAAGACAGCCAAAGTTCAGGAACACTCAGTCAAGATCCCCTAGGACAACCAATCGTTGAAAATGAAGCATCAATAGCCATGAATGAAGTGGAAACGGCTATGAATCAAGCTCAAGAAGAATTTATAGACTTACAAAATTTGGAAAGACAACTGAATCAAGAGCAGCAACAAATTTATGAAGAGATCAGAAGCAAAATTGATCACTGATTTCTACATGAAAAAAAAGAGTGCTCATGCACATCATTTCATCCAATCAGGATGTATGTAAGCGGACAAGCTGGAACTGAAAAAGTTTCCTTATAAAAGTCATCAGAAGCTACCTACAGCAAAAAACGGATTCAACTTTGTCTTGTGTGGTTACTGCTCCAACTGGGTTAGCAGCATATAACATAAAAGGAATCACTTTACATCATTTGCTAATGTTACCAGTGGAGCATGAGAACAAAATACAATACAACAAGCTAACTGGAGAAGCATCCTTGGAAGTTTCAAGAGTATTGAAGAAGATGCAAGTTCTCATTATTGATGAGGTGAGCATGGTATCAAACTTAATGCTTGCCTTTGTGCATTTAAGAATGCAGCAAATTTTGAAGACAGACTATGACATGTTATTTGGTGGAAAACACGTCATAGTTTTTGGAGATCTTTTGCAACTTACTCCAGTTAAAGGACAACCAGTGTTTAATACTGTCACACATGAAGACACGAAGAAGTCATTGGGAAGCATCGGAAATACAAATATTTGGTCCTTCTTTGAGTACAAGGAACTTACTACTAATATGAGGCAAGCAAGCGATGAAGAATATGGAAGTATTCTGAAAGATATCAGAATCAGAATTGGACTACTCACAGAAGTTGGCAAAAAAGCATTACAGAGTCGGCTGCTACATAATTTATTTCCAAAGGAAGAAATAGTTGCAGAGAAGATATACAAGAACATTGCAGAAAACAAAAGTGTCATCTGCTTAATGCCAACTCTACGTGAATGCTCAATATTTAATGAGGAGCTTTTGAAATTGGAAAAGGAAGAGATCAGGAAATTGGAAGCAGTGGACAAAATTGAGGATGGAAGAATTACTGTCACAGTAACAGGCACACTGAAAAATAAATTGGATTCACTAGAGAAGAACATCTCCAAAACAGCTGGATTAGAAAAAAATCTATATGTTTGCATGAACTGTAGAGTATTTTTAAGGAGAAATTTGGATGTTGAAAAAGGTTTAGTTAATGGAGCTATGGGAAGAGTTGTGGGTTTTATTAATTATCAGAAAAAAGATGGAATTGAATGTTTAAAAATAAAATTTGATCAGATAGAAGAAGTTAAAGACATTTGTCGTTGTACAGTTCGTTTCATGCTTGTGAAAGACTTATATGTACGTAGGAAGCAGTTTCCGTTTTCGCTAGCATATGCTGTAACTATTCACAAGTCTCAAGGATTGACTGTAGATTGTGCATTTGTGAACATTGGTTCAACTGTGTTCAAAGAAGGTATGGCATATGTTGCTTTGTCACGAGTGAAAACATTATCAGGTTTATTCATGATAGACTTTGATGACTCAAAAGTTAGTGCTGATACAAATTGTGTAAAGGAGTATAATAGATTAAGAAGAAGCTATGCTCCTCATTTAGGTCAGTATCCTGTGTTGGAGAAACGTGTAGTTTCTCGTAAAAGGAGAAATGAGAATATCTGTGATGACGATGTAGAGAGGAGGAAAAAAAAGAGGAGTGATGTAATTGCAAGCAAAAAGAGTAAGGAAAAAGAACAGGTTGTAGGATGTCATTTTGAAAATAGCTCTGGTGTCAACTGCTACGCAAATGTAGTGCTGAATGTTGCATTTTATCTGGAAAGTTTGCAAGAGCAGATAATAGTAAATCAGGGAAAAAGATTCTGTTCTGAGCTGAGTCTCCTTTTTCAAAAGCTGAGTAATGATAAAACTCAAATAGAAAGTGCTACTGAAATTAGAAAACTTTTAGATGTATGTTCAGGACGAACACAGTTTTCTCAAAATGAACAGCAAGATGCACACGAATTTTTGATGTATTTTCTTCAAGTACTGGAAGAAGAAGAAGTTGCAATTGATATTTTATTTGGTCTCTCTTATAAATGGGAACATAGTTGTGAAAACTGTTATAATATATGTGGCTCTAATGTTGATAATGAAAGGTTTATTTATTTGACATTGCCAGAGAGTAAAACAGTCACTTTTGCAAAATTAGTTAAAGATGCTAATCATAGCATGAAATGCGGTGAGTGTCAATCTGACATGTTTTCAACATTAATTTTAAAGGAATACGGACAGTATGTAATTTTAATGATGCAACGATGTAGAGCTGATGGTTCAAAATTGGATACTTTAATAAAGAAGTTTACAGGACAGCAATTATCAATTTCAGGAAAAACTTTTGTAACTGTTGCAATAATTTTCCATGAAGGACCTACTGTTACTTCTGGACATTACACAGTTTATCTTAAATGTGAAAAAGGCTGGACACTGTGTAATGATTCCCAATTGATTTTCAAACAACGTTTGCCTTTTGATTTAGCAAATTCCTATCTAATCTTCCTGAAACCTACATTTTAGAGAGACTTGGCAAGATCTGGACAAAATAATTTTACCATTTTATTGGATTACCATTGGAATTTTCAAAAAAAAAGATTGTTTAAATTATCATTTGGCCTAATGGAAAGATAACCAATTGTAATGTGGACTTTTTTAATTTTTTATGAATCTTTCAAAAACCAATAATTTAGAGAAAATCGGTAACATCTGCACAATTTAAATTTTGGAATGTTATTGGAGTGCCATTGGAAATTTTTTCAAAAAAGATTTTTAAAATTACTATTTGGCCATGCGGAAAAGTAACGAATTCTATTGTGGACTTAATAAATTATTAATACATTTTTCGGGAACCAAAATGTTACAGAGAATCGGTGAGATCTGGACAAATTAAACTTTAGAATTTTATTGGATTACCATTGTAAATTTAAACAAAAAAGTTTTTTAAAATTACTATTTGGCCTAAAGGAAATGGAATCAGATGTATTGTGGATTTATTTGAGATATAATATTGTGATTATACTTCTGTAACAAAAATATCAGACGGAATTTTAAAGAAATAAGTATTGTTTTTTGATGATATTTTTTTAGAATATTATGCATTTCTGTAATGTTAAGTTTAAGTGAGAAGAGATTCTGGGCTTTTTTAATACAATCTTTGAGATTGTTATTTTTTTTTTGCCCGCTGTTAAATGATGAATGCAATTGCTTTCACAATTTATAGTGAAATGCAATATATTCTGAAAACAGCAAAAATAAGGCAAAAATATTTTTTGGTAAATATGTAAATACGTGTACTGTATTTTAAAATGTTTGAAAAATATTAATATTTTTTTCTTTTTTTTCAGATTGATATAGAAAATTTTCGAAAACTAGAACCATTTTTAAAGCAATTTTTTTTAAAAAAAACAAATGAATAAATATTTTTTTGAGTGGGTATGGTAAGTCAATAATAATAATTGTAGTGTCTCAAAGACCTTGTAATGTGATAATTGATTTTTAGTGTTTTTAAAAAAAAAAAAAAAAAATTACGCGCACCGTACGCGTACGGTAAAAAAAATAAAAAAAAAGTTTTTAAAAACATATATAAAAAAAAGATGAAAGATAAGGTTGGCTCTTAAAAGAGCCGTTGTGTTCATGCAGGGAGAGAGGAAAGAAAGAATGGGAAAATTAGTCTCTGTGACAAGTGTGCTGATCTATTTTGAGGTTCACTAGGGAAACACTGGTCTCCCTATGACAAATTAGATCATGACAAGAGGCACATCGAATATCAACCCTCAGAAATCGAGGGTTAATTTCCAGAGGGCCAGCAAAAGGAGATGCTCCCCCCACAGATGAAGGGCTCACCTGACCTGCAGAAGAAGGACTCAGCCCTGCAGATGATGGTCCAGGCTGAGCTGCTGTGGATGTGCTTGGTTGACTTTCTGAAGGGTTACCTCCAAAAAGTCGAGCATGTGTCCTTTTGTGTACATCCTTGAGGTGCCTCATCATGGTATGATTCCCAAAGGAATACTTCCTGTCAGGATTACCTCTTGAAAGTACACGCTGACACAGCTTGCAAGTCACTAAGGGTGCATTTACCTTTAGCTGGCCTTCAGGAAAAGTAAAATAATCCCAAACATAAGAGGTCTTTTGTTTCCTCGCTCTCTGCCTCAAGGTAGTGCTGCTAGTGCTAGCCTCACTCTCAGAAGGGCTCTGCTGTTCTGCCATCGTATCACAAAGACAACCCAGCTCCTTCTCCTAAGGGATCACAAGCAGAAATGAGGGGAATGGGTGTGGTGTAGGAGAGTTCTAGAACTGAAAGTAGTTTCATCCAATCAAAAGTTGTGTTTCATGATCACATGACCTACCGTACGCTTACGGTACGCTTACGGTGCGCTTACGGCAAAAGTACGCATGCGTGTAAAAAAGACACGCGCTTGCGCGCATGCGCATAGCAGTCACTGCCCGACACTTCCGCGTAACGTGCGCGTGTAGCGTACACGCGTACGCGTCCCACGCGGAGTACGCGCGGCTACGCAAATTGCGTAAATATACGCAAACAGCGTAGATAAATTACGGACGTTGCGTAAACCGTACGCTTACCGTAAGCTTACGGTACGCGTACTAAAAAAAAAAAAAAAAAGGAAAAAATGTATTGCTAATAAATTTTACCTGTTTATTTTATAAAATATTTTAAAAAAAACATATTATAGAATTTTAAAAATTTAACCATAGTCTTAAAAACAGGATAGAAAATTAAAAAAAAATTATGTTTAAAAAATAGAAGAAAATAAAAAAATTAGCATTTAACAAACCTTGCAAATTCACTGAAAAAACCATGGGTTTCACACACGTTACAGTTACGAATTAGCATTTAAAAAACCTTGCAAATTCACTGAAAAAACCATGGGTTTCACACACGTTATTGTTAGGAATTAGCATTTAAAAAACCTTGCAAATTCACTGAAAAAACCATGGGTTTCACACACGTTATAGTTAGGAATTAGCATTTAAAAAACCTTAGAAATTCAATGAAAAAACCAAAGGTTTCACACATGTTATAGTTAGCTGGACATTTCACTCGTAAAAAACCAATGAAATTCCCCCGTTATAGTTAGTTCAGCTAACTATAACTCGCGCGCCCGCAATGCACTGCTGATGACGTCACATATTACATCACTCATGACATGGTCAGTGACATCACTCATGACATCACTGATGACATCTCAAATGACATCACTGATGACATCACTGATGACATCATCCTAGTGATAGAGTGGCAGACCACCTCTGCCCCTAATATAACCTTTGATACACACATTCAAAAATAGAAATTAAAATTTTAAAAACAATGGACATACCAATACCAGTTACAACAACCTCTTCAGTAATTCTAAGATCCACATACACATCCACTCATACACCAACAGTCCTGTACAGTCACTCATACATGTACTCACTCATCATATGTACTCATACACCTATACATCCTGTTACACAATGCCACTCATCCATAGAGTTACTCACCCACATAGTCACTCATGCTAATAAAGAATCAAACATACATTTACTTGCATATACAGTTATACACACACCACCACACTTACTTCTACGGAAACTTACACATACTTAGTCTTTTAAACAATCACTTATAGAAACACATACTTATTCGTACAGGAACTCTTTCAATATCTCACTCTCACATATACTCACTTATATACACCAATAGTCACATATACTAGTTTAAAACATATGTAGTTACTCAAAAACACACTATTGAGACAGTCATTCACTCACTAACACACCCATACACACACTCATCCACCCATACAGTCCTGCACACATGCTGTGTTCAACACATACAAACAGTGAGTCACTCATTCATGCACCTATGCACTACGTAATACCCCCCACCGAACCATGCAGACACTCAGACTGATACTCAAAAAACCAACTAATAACCTATGTATACACCCATGTAGCTACTCACCAACCCATGCAGCCACTTATACACAAAGTGAGAGACTGATACAGATATTTACATATTTAAACATTACTCACTAAGCCATGTATTCACTATGATACACTTAATCAGTGAGTTACACAATCAATTTTTCAAAAACAAATCATCCTTTTAGACACTTATATACCCATTTATTCTTCCATCGACCTTGAGGTATACATATATAAAACATATTTTATTTTCAGAAACACACACATTCACTGGATGATGACATCAGTGATGTCATCAGTGATGTCATTTGAGATGTCATCAGTGATGTCATGAGTGATGTCACTGACCATGTCATGAGTGATGTAATATGTGACGTCATCAGCAGTGCATTGCGGGCGCGCGAGTTATAGTTAGCTGAACTAACTATAACGGGGGAATTTCATTGGTTTTTTACGAGTGAAATGTCCAGCTAACTATAACATGTGTGAAACCTTTGGATTTTTCATTGAATATATATATATATATATATGTATGTATATCATCCACCAATTCATTCGTGGTGATGCGCTCTTCGCACAGAGGGTGCCGGTGTCGAGGGCGAACCGCCCCTCATAAATTATTTCTCACCAAATATCCACCAAAGGATTTCACTGCACACCAAGGGAATCTTCATTAAACTTTTATTTTCAGGCGCGCAAATTAACCCACAACCACCACCTACGCGTTTCAACCCTGGCGTATCTTGTTCACGGTAAAAGAAAAAATATATATATATATATTACCTACTGGCGGTCGCCAGTAGGTAGTTATAGTTAGGACCCCTTTTCCATAGGAAATCCGCAACATTCTATTTTGAATAACTTTGGCGCCGGTTGACGAATCCTCGCGAATTTCTCAAAATAGGTGGGGCGCTACGCTCCGCTCCTACCCTGAAAGTCTCGGGGGGATTCGTCAAGCGGGGGCTGAGATAAAAGGGGGGTCCCAAAACGAGTTTTTCCCATGCATTTTTCCATAGGACATTTAGACAGGGCTACAGCCCGAACGGCTGAACAGAATTACTAGAAATTTGGCAGAGAGGTAGTCCCTAGGTCAAGGAAGTGCCTTTTGTAGGTTTGGTGTAAATCTGTTCAGTAGATTCTGAGAAAATAGCCTTTAAATCAATATATATATCTGAGCCAGCTTACGGTACGCTTACCGTACGCTTACCGTACGCGTACGGTGGCGTGCGCGAGCGCGATTCTGATTGGCTCTTAGATCTTAGTAAACATTCTAATCGGCCGAAACCAGGAAGCGGCGGCCGCCATTTTGTGTGTTTCACTCAGAAAAAAAAGAGTGATAACAAGAAAAGGGGGCAAGGAGGAGAGTTACAGACCCCCTTACATTTGTGAGGGGGTCAAAGAAGGACAGAAAAGTACAAAGAAAACATTTATTGATTTTTAAAAAAATCACGGGGTACGCGTACGGTAAGCTCACCGTACGCGTACGGTAAAAAAATAAAATAAAAGAAATGAAATGCAGATTTAAGTGTTTAGATATTAGGGGGCTCTAAAAAGAGCCGTTGTGTTTATGAAGTGATTTTTTATTGGTACCTACAAGTAAGTACCGATGCAGAGTCTAAGGTTCAAGAGGAAGACTCTGTTCCCTTCATCATTGAAGTGCACACCATCTCCTCTATAAATGTCTTGCATGTCATAACGCAAGTTGTTGTGGTAAATGGCACCCATACCATAGTCACGGAGGAAAGCAGAAACAGATTTGTTGACGTGCTTTCTTGCTTTGTCAATTTGCGGACAGAAATGATTGGACCAGTTCCATTTTTGACTTTGGCATATGTTGGAAAACACAAAGGCAGTTTTAGGGAAAAGAGAAAACAGTTGTGCAAAGGTGTCCTTCATAAGCATTTCCAGACCTACCCCAGTCAAAGTGCCTAGGTCATTGCCACCACAGTGCACCATTATGAGGTCAGGGTGTTGGATTTGCATGAAGGATTTCACCAATGGCATCAATTGGTGCCACTTTAACCCTCTCTGACCAATCCATTTAATGTCTACATTTGGTAAAGCAAGGTCTCTCACCATATCTGTTTTCTCTGCATACTTTTCACTCCAGAAGACATAGCTGTGCCCTACAATCCACACTGTGAACATCTTTCAAGGAGATCGGGGTGCACTCAGGAGGTGTAATTCAGTAGAATGGTAAAAAGAAATGAAAAACAGTTTGGAAATGGAGGCATACATATTTTTTTATTAAAAAAAAGAACTGATTGGCTGTTTCATACCATTCTACACTAAAAACTAGGCTGTATGTGTAAATTTATAGAAGCATGTTTTGTATTGGTACAGAAAAATGTGTTACCAAAGAACAGTACTATGGATTTGCTGTAAGGTTTGAAAAGTCAAGCACTCTTGCTCTGTGGAATTGAAACATTGTTTGGCGAACTTCTGACCTAACTCCACACAGCAGTGTTCCATGAGCTGTTGCTATGGTAACAGGCAGAAGTCAAGTTGGGGGAAGGGTACTTTAAGAAAAGGGTTGGTTTTCAACCAATAGAAATGTGTGATTACATTTGAAAAAAAGGGGGAAGCACTGAGATTTGAAACTTACATGTATATGTGTGGAAAAATAGAGGGAAACTTTGCCATTTTCTGGTTCTGCTGAGAGGAGAGAGGTGTAGAGAACAGAGATCCTGGCTCTGATAATCTGCTGTTTGAGTGCCACATTTCTTTCACAACTAACTAATTTTAAAGGTGAGTTATGAGTTTGAGAGGGGATGTATATGGTAAATTAAGAAATGAATAATAGAATTGGAATTCCTTTTGTTGAAGTTGTGTTTATTATTTTCTGTTTTGGGAGAAATTTAAATGTGAGGAACATGTAAAATAATATGGACTATTTTTTCATGATAAATTAAGGTGTACTGGTAAAAATAAGGAATACTTTAAGGGTTTGAGGTTGCAGTCAGTAATGCAAATACATTCAGCATCACTAAGGCTGGTTGCCCTTGCTGGAGTGTAGGCAGTCACCGAGGATACACATGGTGGTGGTCTGAAAAAGCAGTCTGGACATGGGCTTTTAAAAAAATCTGAAAAGTGGTTTCATAATGTGTCAGTCTGTAAAAGTGATTTTCACTTGCCAAAAAAAAAGAGCAGTAACTGTGCATTCAAATTGGCAAAGAAATTTCGTTTTGTGACTAATGTGAAAACATGACTCTGTGTGCAAATAGGATTTACAGGCAGAGATTTATTGCGTTTTGCTCTGGTGATTTCACAGTTGCATTAGTAGGAAAAAGGGGGAGCGATTTTTTTGGTGCAGAAGCAGACTCTTAGCACACACCCAGCTCCTTTCCATGTATAATCATGCACAGTATTTACAAGCGAGTGGGGTTTTGAGGTTTCAGTCTGTAATGCAAATACATTCAGCATCACTAAGGCTGGTTGCCCTTGCTGGAGTGTAGGCAGTCACCGAGGATACACATGGTGGTGGTCTGAAAAAGCAGTCTGGACATGGGCTTTTAAAAAAATCTGAAAAGTGGTTTCATAATGTGTCAGTCTGTAAAAATGATTTTCACTTGCCAAAAAAAAAGAGCAGTAAGTGTGCATTCAAATTGGCAAAGAAATTTCGTTTTGTGACTAATGTGAAAACATGACTCTGTGTGCAAATAGGAATTACAGGCAGAGATTTATTGCGTTTTGCTCTGGTGATTTCACAGTTGCATTAGTAGGAAAAAGGGGGAGCGATTTTTTTGGTGCAGAAGCAGACTCTTAGCACACACCCAGCTCCTTTCCATGTATAATCATGCACAGTATTTACAAGCGAGTGGGGTTTTGAGGTTTCAGTCTGTAATGCAAATACATTCAGCATCACTAAGGCTGGTTGCCCTTGCTGGAGTGTAGGCAGTCACCGAGGATACACATGGTGGTGGTCTGAAAAAGCAGTCTGGACATGGGCTTTTAAAAAAATCTGAAAAGTGGTTTCATAATGTGTCAGTCTGTAAAAGTGATTTTCACTTGCCAAAAAAAAAGAGCAGTAACTGTGCATTCAAATTGGCAAAGAAATTTCGTTTTGTGACTAATGTGAAAACATGACTCTGTGTGCAAATAGGATTTACAGGCAGAGATTTATTGCGTTTTGCTCTGGTGATTTCACAGTTGCATTAGTAGGAAAAAGGGGGAGCGATTTTTTTGGTGCAGAAGCAGACTCTTAGCACACACCCAGCTCCTTTCCATGTATAATCATGCACAGTATTTACAAGCGAGTGGGGTTTTGAGGTTTCAGTCTGTAATGCAAATACATTCAGCATCACTAAGGCTGGTTGCCCTTGCTGGAGTGTAGGCAGTCACCGAGGATACACATGGTGGTGGTCTGAAAAAGCAGTCTGGACATGGGCTTTTAAAAAAATCTGAAAAGTGGTTTCATAATGTGTCAGTCTGTAAAAATGATTTTCACTTGCCAAAAAAAAAGAGCAGTAAGTGTGCATTCAAATTGGCAAAGAAATTTCGTTTTGTGACTAATGTGAAAACATGACTCTGTGTGCAAATAGGAATTACAGGCAGAGATTTATTGCGTTTTGCTCTGGTGATTTCACAGTTGCATTAGTAGGAAAAAGGGAGAGTGATTTTTTGGGGGAAGAAGCAGACTCTTAGCACACACCCAGCTCCTTTCCATGTATAATCATGCACAGTATTTACAAGCGAGTGGGGTTTTGAGGTTTCAGTCTGTAATGCAAATACATTCAGCATCACTAAGGCTGGTTGCCCTTGCTGGAGTGTAGGCAGTCACCGAGGATACACATGGTGGTGGTCTGAAAAAGCAGTCTGGACATGGGCTTTTAAAAAAATCTGAAAAGTGGTTTCATAATGTGTCAGTCTGTAAAAGTGATTTTCACTTGCCAAAAAAAAAGAGCAGTAAGTGTGCATTCAAATTGGCAAAGAAATTTCGTTTTGTGACTAATGTGAAAACATGACTCTGTGTGCAAATAGGAATTACAGGCAGAGATTTATTGCGTTTTGCTCTGGTGATTTCACAGTTGCATTAGTAGGAAAAAGGGGGAGCGATTTTTTTGGTGCAGAAGCAGACTCTTAGCACACACCCAGCTCCTTTCCATGTATAATCATGCACAGTATTTACAAGCGAGTGGGGTTTTGAGGTTTCAGTCTGTAATGCAAATACATTCAGCATCACTAAGGCTGGTTGCCCTTGCTGGAGTGTAGGCAGTCACCGAGGATACACATGGTGGTGGTCTGAAAAAGCAGTCTGGACATGGGCTTTTAAAAAAATCTGAAAAGTGGTTTCATAATGTGTCAGTCTGTAAAAGTGATTTTCACTTGCCAAAAAAAAAGAGCAGTAACTGTGCATTCAAATTGGCAAAGAAATTTCGTTTTGTGACTAATGTGAAAACATGACTGTGTGCAAATAGGATTTACAGGCAGAGATTTATTGCGTTTTGCTCTGGTGATTTCACAGTTGCATTAGTAGGAAAAAGGGGGAGCGATTTTTTTGGTGCAGAAGCAGACTCTTAGCACACACCCAGCTCCTTTCCATGTATAATCATGCACAGTATTTACAAGCGAGTGGGGTTTTGAGGTTTCAGTCTGTAATGCAAATACATTCAGCATCACTAAGGCTGGTTGCCCTTGCTGGAGTGTAGGCAGTCACCGAGGATACACATGGTGGTGGTCTGAAAAAGCAGTCTGGACATGGGCTTTTAAAAAAATCTGAAAAGTGGTTTCATAATGTGTCAGTCTGTAAAAGTGATTTTCACTTGCCAAAAAAAAAGAGCAGTAAGTGTGCATTCAAATTGGCAAAGAAATTTCGTTTTGTGACTAATGTGAAAACATGACTCTGTGTGCAAATAGGAATTACAGGCAGAGATTTATTGCGTTTTGCTCTGGTGATTTCACAGTTGCATTAGTAGGAAAAAGGGAGAGTGATTTTTTGGGGGAAGAAGCAGACTCTTAGCACACACCCAGCTCCTTTCCATGTATAATCATGCACAGTATTTACAAGCGAGTGGGGTTTTGAGGTTTCAGTCTGTAATGCAAATACATTCAGCATCACTAAGGCTGGTTGCCCTTGCTGGAGTGTAGGCAGTCACCGAGGATACACATGGTGGTGGTCTGAAAAAGCAGTCTGGACATGGGCTTTTAAAAAAAAATGAAAAGTGGTTTCATAATGTGTCAGTCTGTAAAAGTGATTTTCACTTGCCAAAAAAAAAGAGCAGTAAGTGTGCATTCAAATTGGCAAAGAAATTTCGTTTTGTGACTAATGTGAAAACATGACTCTGTGTGCAAATAGGAATTACAGGCAGAGATTTATTGCGTTTTGCTCTGGTGATTTCACAGTTGCTTTAGTAGGAAAAAGGGGGAGCGATTTTTTTGGTGCAGAAGCAGACTCTTAGCACACACCCAGCTCCTTATCCTGTAGAATCATGCACAGTATTTACAAGCGAGTGGGGTTTTGAGGTTTCAGTCTGTAATGCAAATACATTCAGCATCACTAAGGCTGGTTGCCCTTGCTGGAGTGTAGGCAGTCACCGAGGATACACATGGTGGTGGTCTGAAAAAGCAGTCTGGACATGGGCTTTTAAAAAAATCTGAAAAGTGGTTTCATAATGTGTCAGTCTGTAAAAGTGATTTTCACTTGCCAAAAAAAAAGAGCAGTAAGTGTGCATTCAAATTGGCAAAGAAATTTCGTTTTGTGACTAATGTGAAAACATGACTCTGTGTGCAAATAGGATTTACAGGCAGAGATTTATTGCGTTTTGCTCTGGTGATTTCACAGTTGCATTAGTAGGAAAAAGGGGGAGCGATTTTTTTGGTGCAGAAGCAGACTCTTAGCACACACCCAGCTCCTTTCCATGTATAATCATGCACAGTATTTACAAGCGAGTGGGGTTTTGAGGTTTCAGTCTGTAATGCAAATACATTCAGCATCACTAAGGCTGGTTGCCCTTGCTGGAGTGTAGGCAGTCACCGAGGATACACATGGTGGTGGTCTGAAAAAGCAGTCTGGACATGGGCTTTTAAAAAAATCTGAAAAGTGGTTTCATAATGTGTCAGTCTGTAAAAGTGATTTTCACTTGCCAAAAAAAAAGAGCAGTAAGTGTGCATTCAAATTGGCAAAGAAATTACGTTTTGTGACTATTGTGAAAAGAAATGTAGTAATATATTTAAATTAAATAAAGGAATTTTTTTTTAGTTTTTTTTTAGGTATTGCTGAAGAGCAGTGAACAAAATTTAAGATGCCTACAAAATCCAGAGTTCAAAAAACGCACAAAAAAAACCTATATTTGAAGACAACTAGAGGACCAAAGTTAGTAGAAGATGCTCATGTTGGGAAAAAGAAAAAATCTTCTGGTAAGCAGAAAAAACAATTTCTAAAAAATATATTCAAAAGAATGAAAAATGTACAAAATGTCTGTACTGGAAAGGATGTATTGAAAAGAAAAGGAGAGGAAAAAATTGAGAATTTAGTTAATGCAAATATACCTTCAGCAACTGAAAAGATTTATATAAATAGAAAAACAGCGTTTAAAGAGATACGTAGAAAAATGTTTCAGAGAAGAGTTATGTCCAATTTGATGAAGGATGTGAAGAAATATAAGAAAAAGACAAAGTTTTATAAAAGAAAAAAAGAAATAGAAGCCATTGCAGCAAAGGCATTAGAATTAAAAAGGAAACTATTCATTTTAATTTTGAATAGGATGCGTACATTAGACAAAATGGTTAATGTACTGAAATCACATAGCAAAAGGAAAAGAGTAGTGAACAGAACAAACTTTTGTAAAGTGTTTTTAGGAAAGTGGATGCATAGTTCAAGTAGTGAACCTTTTTTTAATGAAGAGTGCTATTTTCAAAGTAATAGTTTGCTGCATGCAGTTGACACCAGAGGTCGTTCTTACGAAGTAAAAAATGGTTGCATAATGGAGAAGGAGATAATGGTGCCAAGAGATGAGGTACAAGTGATGGCAGATGAGGCTATGGGGAGACGTCCTAAAGCCCCAGTGTACACTTGGAATTGTAGTAGTATTTGCACTGTGCGTCAGGAATCTATTGACAAATTTCGAGAGTTTCTAAGAGAATATAGTAAAAAAAGTATAAAACAGAAGATTAAGGTGCTTCAAAGTCTGGATCCATGCAGAGTGAGAGAGAATACTGGTTTGCAGGGTCATTCTCTGGCTTGTCTATCTAGAAAAGTGTGTAATAGTGTTTTCCATCATTTTAGGATGCTGGCTGTTCATCATACTGAAATGAGAAAGTTTGTGAGACGGTTGTATTTTGCCAAAAGTCCAGCAATAAAGTTAAATGAATTGAATAGGGCTCTGTTCCGACGAACGGTATCAGATGTGGAGAAGGTTGTTGATGAAATTCAGTTTTGTTACTTTGGTCCTGAACAAAACAGTGCAGAGAAGGACACAGTAAATGAGGAAGAAGTGGAAGAGAATGTAGAACCCTCTGTAAGTAACACATTTAATGATCACATAACAAAATTTGCAATAGTCTCTAATGAAAGACCAAATTTTACTTGTATTTGTTGCCGCAGAACTCATTATAGAAAACAAACTAGGAATGTTGATCTCTACAGAAAGAGTGAAAATGAAGATAATTATAAGTGGAAGGATTTTGCCACATATATATTTCTAGAAAATTGTTTTGATTTGGGTGAAGATCAGCGTATTTGTAAATACTGTTACAACAAGTTAGAGGAAAATAGAATGCCAACCAGAGCTGTACATAATAATTTAGAATTGGATGCTATTCCTGCTGAACTTTCTGAATTAAATACATATGAGTCTATACTCATTCAATGTGTTCATCCGTTCCAGACCATAGTACGTATGGAGCCCAAAACTGGTAAATTACCTCCTTCTGATTTACTGAGAGGTTTAAAAGGAAGAGTGGTGTATTTGCCCTTGGATTTGAAAAAAAATATGGAAACTATTGATGCGGATACTTTGGAAACTGAACCATTAGTTATTCTGGTTAATGGTGTACCTACAAAGAATAAGAAGATTTGGCAGGAGCTGGTAGATGTGCGGAAAGTACAAAGAGCAAATTTGTATTTGAAAAGGAATAACAAATGGTATGAATCAATTTATATAGAAGAAGAAGAAGAAGAAGATTTACAAGAAGACACAGAAACACCAACTGGCCAAATTGAAAAAGTGGACAAGTCAAAGGAAGAAGAAATTTATTAACATTTTAGCATACATCCTCTTCATTCAAAAGAAGTTATGGGAGACAATATTGATCTCTTTCAGATGAAGAAAGCAAAAGGAACTCCCGTGAGTGTATGGGAGGAGAGCTTGGAAGCTCGATGTTTTCCCCAGCTGTTTCCTAAAGGAAAAGGAGGACGATACGATGAACGTCCGGAACAGATTCCAGCTTCTGAGTATCGGACTACAAGACTATATGCTGAAGATCCCAGATTTCGACAAAGTATTCCTTATTTGTTCCATCTTTTATTTGAAAGCGACTTGTCTGCACTGTCTTATGCAGTAAATCACATTTTAAAAAGTGGAGTACATTTACAAAATGTGTCTGCTAAGGATTTTATGGAGAAAGTGCAGCACCGAGATGATCATTTGGAAACACAACTGATCAATCTGATGGCTTGTCAGCGTGGGACAAATGAATATTGGTACTGACGTCATGGTGAATTAAAATGCATGTTACGGAATTTAGGAACACCAACATGGTTCCTTACCCTAAGCTGTGCCGAGTACGCTTGGGATGATTTACTGGATTTTCTACGAGAGGCAAATTCAAACATTAAAAACATCGAATACAAGACAGCAGGAGAACTGTGCTCATTGGATCCGGTTAATGTTTGCAGATATTTCAATCATAGATTTGAGGCTATGATGTCCTTCATCTGCAATAAAAAAAATCCACCTCTTGGAGAAGTAGTAGATTTCTTTTGGAGAAAAGAGTACCAGGCAAGAGGTGCTCCTCATATTCATATGCTGTTGTGGATCAAGGATGCCCCAAAGTTTGGAACAGATACTGATGAAGCAGTGTTATCTTTCATTGAAGAATATGCAACATGTGCTATACCAAAAAGCACAGAAGAGAAAAAGTTAAAGGAGCAAGTTTTACGTTTCCAAAGTCATCGGTGTGGAAAATACTGTCGACGGAAATACAAGAGCAAAGATAAATACTACACTAAATGTCGATTTGGTTTTCCTAGACCTGTTCTTTCAAATGGAAGAGTCAACAGTTTTATGTCAGCTGTGAGACATACTATCACAAGAAAATCACCTAAGAATACCTACAACCTAAAAAGAAAAGAAGAATCAAAAAATATAAATGACTACAACCCAGTCATTTTATCCATGTGGAATGCTAACATGGATATACAGTATGTAGCTGACAATTCCATTGCTGTTGCTCGATATGTAACGTCTTACATTACGAAATCAGAAAAAACAGAATTGAAGGAAATGTGGGAAGAGATTTCTCACGAGAAGACTGTCAGTAAGAAGCTGTACAGTTTCAGTTTGAAGATGTTATCGCATCGAGAAATTGGATCCTACGAATGTTCAGATAGGTTATCTTCTGCAAGTCTCTACTCGAAGTCAAGAAGAATAATTTGGGCAAGTTTAGGCCTTGCAGCAATGAGAAATCGGGTACTGAAATCTGTTGGAGAAATTGAATATTTGGCCGAGAATGACCCAGAAAGTACAGATATTTTGAAATCAAACATGTTGGACACATATTATCCCAAGAGAAGTCAACATCTGGAGAACATGTGTCTCTATGAAGTGCTGCAGAACTACATTTATTCACGGAAAGCCGCAGAAGACATCAACAATGGAAAATATAAAGTCGTTGGTGAGGAAGGATGTTTGGTGAAGCAAACAAAAGGAAGTTTGATAAATCACAGGAAGCTGAGTTGAGACACTACTGACAAGAAGGAATTTTACTACTTGGCTCTTTTACAGTTGTTTAAACCATGGCGTACAGAGGATGAACTACTGGGAGAATTTCAAAGCTATGAAGATTCTTTTAATGCTTGCAAAGACAGCATACAATGCAGTACATTCTCAAGTTATCTGCAAATGTTAAATGAAGAAATTGAACAGGAAACTACAATTGCAGCAGAAATAGCTAGAGACAGTTCTCAAGACAGCCAAAGTTCAGGAACACTCAGTCAAGATCCCCTAGGACAACCAATCGTTGAAAATGAAGCATCAATAGCCATGAATGAAGTGGAAACGGCTATGAATCAAGCTCAAGAAGAATTTATAGACTTACAAAATTTGGAAAGACAACTGAATCAAGAGCAGCAACAAATTTATGAAGAGATCAGAAGCAAAATTGATCACGGATTTCTACATGAAAAAAAAGAGTGCTCATGCACATCATTTCATCCAATCAGGATGTATGTAAGCGGACAAGCTGGAACTGGAAAAAGTTTCCTTATAAAAGTCATCAGAAGCTACCTACAGCAAAAAACGGATTCAACTTTGTCTTGTGTGGTTACTGCTCCAACTGGGTTAGCAGCATATAACATAAAAGGAATCACTTTACATCGTTTGCTAATGTTACCAGTGGAGCATGAGAACAAAATACAATACAACAAGCTAACTGGAGAAGCATCCTTGGAAGTTTCAAGAGTATTGAAGAAGATGCAAGTTCTCATTATTGATGAGGTGAGCATGGTATCAAACTTAATGCTTGCCTTTGTGCATTTAAGAATGCAGCAAATTTTGAAGACAGACTATGACATGTTATTTGGTGGAAAACACGTCATAGTTTTTGGAGATCTTTTGCAACTTACTCCAGTTAAAGGACAACCAGTGTTTAATACTGTCACACATGAAGACACGAAGAAGTCATTGGGAAGCATCGGAAATACAAATATTTGGTCCTTCTTTGAGTACAAGGAACTTACTACTAATATGAGGCAAGCAAGCGATGAAGAATATGGAAGTATTCTGAAAGATATCAGAATTGGACTACTCACAGAAGTTGGCAAAAAAGCATTACAGAGTCGGCTGCTACATAATTTATTTCCAAAGGAAGAAATAGTTGCAGAGAAGATATACAAGAACATTGCAGAAAACAAAAGTGTCATCTGCTTAATGCCAACTCTACGTGAATGCTCAATATTTAATGAGGAGCTTTTGAAATTGGAAAAGGAAGAGATCAGGAAATTGGAAGCAGTGGACAAAATTGAGGATGGAAGAATTACTGTCACAGTAACAGGCACACTGAAAAATAAATTGGATTCACTAGAGAAGAACATCTCCAAAACAGCTGGATTAGAAAAAAATCTATATGTTTGCATGAACTGTAGAGTATTTTTAAGGAGAAATTTGGATGTTGAAAAAGGTTTAGTTAATGGAGCTATGGGAAGAGTTGTGGGTTTTATTAATTATCAGAAAAAAGATGGAATTGAATGTTTAAAAATAAAATTTGATCAGATAGAAGAAGTTAAAGACATTTGTCGTTGTACAGTTCGTTTCATGCTTGTGAAAGACTTATATGTACGTAGGAAGCAGTTTCCGTTTTCGCTAGCATATGCTGTAACTATTCACAAGTCTCAAGGATTGACTGTAGATTGTGCATTTGTGAACATTGGTTCAACTGTGTTCAAAGAAGGTATGGCATATGTTGCTTTGTCACGAGTGAAAACATTATCAGGTTTATTTATGATAGACTTTGATGACTCAAAAGTTAGTGCTGATACAAATTGTGTAAAGGAGTATAATAGATTAAGAAGAAGCTATGCTCCTCATTTAGGTCAGTATCCTGTGTTGGAGAAACGTGTAGTTTCTCGTAAAAGGAGAAATGAGAATATCTGTGATGACGATGTAGAGAGGAGGAAAAAAAAGAGGAGTGATGTAATTGCAAGCAAAAAGAGTAAGGAAAAAGAAGAACAGGTTGTAGGATGTCATTTTGAAAATAGCTCTGGTGTCAACTGCTACGCAAATGTAGTGCTGAATGTTGCATTTTATCTGGAAAGTTTGCAAGAGCAGATAATAGTAAATCAGGGAAAAAGATTCTGTTCTGAGCTGAGTCTCCTTTTTCAAAAGCTGAGTAATGATAAAACTCAAATAGAAAGTGCTACTGAAATTAGAAAACTTTTAGATGTATGTTCAGGACGAACACAGTTTTCTCAAAATGAACAGCATGATGCACACGAATTTGTGATGTATTTTCTTCAAGTACTGGAAGAAGAAGAAGTTGCAATTGATATTTTATTTGGTCTCTCTTATAAATGGGAACATAATTGTGAAAACTGTTATAATATATGTGGCTCTAATGTTGATAATGAAAGGTTTATTTATTTGACATTGCCAGAGAGTAAAACAGTCACTTTTGCAAAATTAGTTAAAGATGCTAATCATAGCATGAAATGCGGTGAGTGTCAATCTGACATGTTTTCAACATTAATTTTAAAGGAATACGGACAGTATGTAATTTTAATGATGCAACGATGTAGAGCTGATGGTTCAAAATTGGATACTTTAATAAAGAAGTTTACAGGACAGCAATTATCAATTTCAGGAAAAACTTTTGTAACTGTTGCAATAATTTTCCATGAAGGACCTACTGTTACTTCTGGACATTACACAGTTTATCTTAAATGTGAAAAAGGCTGGACACTGTGTAATGATTCCCAATTGATTTTCAAACAACGTTTGCCTTTTGATTTAGCAAATTCCTATCTAATCTTCCTGAAACCTAAATTTTAGAGAGACTTGGCAAGATCTGGACAAAATAATTTTACCATTTTATTGGATTACCATTGGAATTTTCAAAAAAAAAGATTGTTTAAATTATCATTTGGCCTAATGGAAAGATAACCAATTGTAATGTGGACTTTTTTAATTTTTTATGAAACTTTCAAAAACCAATAATTTAGAGAAAATCGGTAACATCTGCACAATTAAAATTTTGGAATGTTATTGGAGTGCCATTGGAAATTTTTTCAAAAAAGATTTTTAAAATTACTATTTGGCCATGCGGAAAAGTAACCAATTCTATTGTGGACTTAATAAATTATTAATAAATTTTTCGGGAACCAAAATGTTACAGAGAATCGGTGAGATCTGGTTTTTTCATTGAATTTCTAAGGTTTTTTAAATGCTAATTCCTAACTATAATGTGTGTGAAACCCATGGTTTTTTCAGTGAATATATATATATATATATATATATATATATATATATTATCTACTGGAGGACCGTGTTTCAATAGGAAATCCGCAACATTCTATTTGGAATAAGTTTGGCACCGGTTGGCACCGGTTGACGAATCCTCGCGAAATTTTCAAAATAGGTGGGGCGCTCCGCTCCGCTCCTACCCTGAAAGTCTCGGGGGGATTCACCAAGCAGGGGCTGAGAAAAAAGGGGGGGCCCAAAACATGTTTTCCCCATGTAATTTTCCATAGGGACCTTTAGTCCAAGGTACAGCCCGAACGGCTGAACAGAATTACTTGAAATTTGGCAAAGAGGTAGTCCTCAGCTCAGGGATGTGCCTTTTGCATATATGGAGTCAATCTGTTCAGTAGTTCCTGAGAAAATCAAAAGTAAAATCATATATATATCTGGGCGGAGCCTAACCACACATCTCATCCTGAGATCTGATTGGCTGTCAGCACTTCATCCAAGAAGTGTTGGCAGCCATCTTGGGACCAATATACATGATAGCACCTCATTAAAAAGCATTGCAGTTAATAGAAGGTTTTAAGACTTTAGTTACATTATAAATCATTTGTTGATGGTACCATACTCATTTAAGGAATTGTGGTGTGTTCTAAGGTGATTTTACCATGTGAAAAAGCCTTCTGCTGTGATATCATGAACCATGTTTTAGAGAAAACTATTTTCTCATGCTTTTCCCACAGAGGTTTGGAAGGTGATCTCTAAGTTAAACTAAGAGCATATTTTCTGTAAATTCACATTATCTTTCTCAGTCATGTGAGAATGAAGTCTGACATTCTCAGTAAAACAAGTACATCCAACAATTGCAGACTGTCAGTTGATTCCTTTGTGTTCTACTGCAGCTTCAAAAAGTGTTCTAAAGAACAACTAGAGCGCTAACAGTCTTACTTATGACAAAAGTATGACACACCTGAAGCCATCTTGATTGGAATAAAGTGGTAACACTTAAAACATTTAATTTACAAAGGAACAAAATGAGGGGGTTCATTTTGCCATATAAATTATGATTAGTGCTGCAGAAAGAAAAACACATTTTGACTTCTGAAATCCTCTTTTATTTCATAAAAAAAATGCTGACATGCAGACTGAAACATGCACTTTCAATACCAGTAGCAGATTTGCCTGGTGAGCAGTAGCTTTACTACAGTGATTTAATGAGCAACTAGAGTGCTAACATTCAGAATTTATGGAAAATGTGTGACACATCTGAATGCCTTCTTGATGGAATCAAAGTAAAAAACTGAAAGTATTTCCTACTGAGGAGACTGCAGTAAATGAGGAAATTAGGAAACTTCATAACAAATAAATCTCCCAAGATGGCCACCAGAGACAAAAGAGCCCAAATGTAGCCCAAATGTAGCCCAAATATCACTCAGATGTAGCCCAAATGTAGCCCAATGCCAGAACGTCCCAGAGTGTTCTTAAGATCAACTAGAGCGCTTACTGTCTTACTTATGACAAAAGTATGGCATACCTGAAGCCATCTTGATTGGAATAAACTGGTAACACTTAAAACATTTAATTTAAAAAGGAACACAATGAGGGGGTTCATTTTGCCATAGAAATTATGATTAGTGCTGAAGAAAGAAAAATTAGGGCATATTTTGAGTGACTTCTCAAATCCTCTTCTATTTCATTAAAAAATTCTGATATGCAGACTGAAACATGCACTTCTAATACTAGCAGCAGACTTCCGTGGTGAGCAGTAGCTTTACTACAGTGATCTAATGAGCAACTAGAGTGCTAACATTCAGAATTTATGGCAAATGTGTGACATATCTGAATACCTTCTTGATGGAATCAAAGTAAAAAACTGAAAGCATTTCCTACTGAGGAGACTGCAGTAAATGAAGAAATTAGGAAACTTCATAACAAATACATCTCCTAAAATGGCCACCAGAGACAAAAGAGCCCAAATATAGCCCAAATGTAGCCCAAATATCACCCAAATGTAGCCCAATGACAGAAGTGTGCAAAACACTTATTTTTTGTGTATTTGCAGTTTTATATAGTGCAGAGTTGTCAGGTATTGGAGTGCTTTACATGAGCATTGGTTACATCACACAAGATCAAATTCATTTTGGTTGTAGACATGGGGAGATTAAGTGATTTGTCCAGAATCACAGAATGTTGTGCTGAAGCAGAAACTCCAACCTGGTTCCCCAGTTGCAAAGTCTGCAGCTCTGGAAGTAACACCACACCCTCTGCACTTGGATGCAACATTTAATCAAGTGGTCAACTGGATAAAAAAACTAAGATTACAAATAATTTAAAAGTTCTTTGTCGCTATTTGAAAACTCAGAAAATATGTCCTCATTTTAGTTTTTTAGAGCACTAACAATAATTTTGATGCAAATAAGACCATCTCATATATGTAATTTCTAAAGGAAATGCTCTAGGCATTACAGTTTTGATTACATCAAGATGACGTCAGGCGTTCCACACTTTTGTAATAAATATAGAATGTTAGCAATCTAGTTGTTCATTGGGATACTGTTGAGAGGCAGAGGCCAGGGGCACGGACTCTGAAAATTGAAGGCAGATAGGAGAGTGCAGAGGCAACAATTTGACCACACTAGGCAGGCAGGAATGGCAGTGGCAGCACAACAGACTATGGAGGGCAGTGGAAAGGGGGGCAGGGGCTACAAACCAACAATACAGGACTGGCAAGAGAGGCTGTGGTGATGTAATAGACCATTGTGGGCAGAAGGAAGAGGCAGTGTTCATACAACCATACATGCCAACAGACCCTTTTCAGCCAGGAAACGTCCAATGTTTTTAAGCTCAAATGGGCTTTACTTGATCTGGTTCCTGTCTACAATCTTCTCTTTTTCAATGTAACTCAAAGGGGAAAATCAATACCCCAGATTTATTTCAAAATCTCCCTCTTACCAAGTTCAAAATGTTCGCAAGTATGGTACATTGGATCATGGTAGGCAGGAGGAATTGGGGTAGGGACATGGACTCGGATAACAGAGGACAGGAGGGACATTGAGAGGTGCACCAAACTGACCCTACAGGGCAGGTATCAGGGTTTGCAGCAGCACAATACACCACACAGGGCATGCGGGACGGGAGTGTAGCACAACAATCCATAGCAAGCAATAGGGAGGAGACAGGACCATGCACATGGACAACAGACAACAGACAACAGAGGGTAAAGAGGCAATGGTAGCTAGCTGACCATAATGGACAGACAGGAGAGAAAGCTGCAGCATAACAGACCATAAAGGGCAGGAGGGACGGATCAGGGGCATTACAATTGAACCGACAAGCCAGGAAGGAGGGAATAGAGGTCTGCACATGGAAACAGAGGGCTGGAGCAGCAAGATGACCATGGAGGTCAGGCAGGATGGGCACTAGAAACAAGACACACCATGGAGAGCAACAGTGAGACTGATGGCATACACACAGACCATGGAGGGAAGGTGGGAGGGGGTCAGGAGGAGCTAGCTGACCACACAGGGAAGGTGGGAGGGGCCATGGCAGCACAGAAAACCATGCATGGCAAGCGGGAGGGTTAGTGGCAGCACAATGGCTATGATGGGCAAGAAGGAGGGTGCAGGGGCATGCACAAAGGACCATGGAGAATAGAAGGGAGGGTCAGGACCTGGCCACAGACAAGAGAGTTCAGGGGAAGGGGCCTCACAACAGACCGCGCGGGGCAGGCAGGAGGAGCAGTTGCAGCACAACAGACCAGGGAGGGCAGAAGGGTGTGGCAGTAAAATGGACCATGAAGGACAGGAGGAAGGGGATAGGGGCATGGCATGTGGACAGGCAGGGTGGACGTGGCAGGGACAGGTTACAGTCATCTGACAATGCTAGGCAGGTGGGAGGGGAGTGGCAGCTCAACAGAACACTCAGAGTAGATAGGAGTGGCAGGTCCATGGAACATGGCGGTCAAAAAGGATGGAGCAGGGGCATGCACAAAAACATCGGAGGGCACGGGGAAGGAGAATAGGGGCAGCAAGCTAAGCACAGAGGCTAAGCAAGAGGTCAATGATTGCCCATAGAATTGGGCAATGGAGGGCAGGAGGAGTGGACTGGTACATCATGCTAAATGGAGGGCAGTGGCAGCACATCAGACCATGCATGGCAGGAGGGAGGAGGCTAGTCCATGGATTCAGACAACAGAGGATAGGGAGGAGGTGGATGGGGCAGCAAGCTAACTGTTCATAGAAGGTGGGTATTAGGAACTTTATTGTTTTTAAAATGTGTGTCTGTGCGAAATACTTAAAATATGAACAAGTATGCAGCATAATCTCACTTTTATTCAGGAAGAAGAGGACGTTTGGGACTGTGACTCCGGGCTCACTTGGCAGAAACATCCCCTGACCTTCCACCCCCATCGCAAAATGTAATGCCCGTGAAAAGGGTAGGTGGACGCAGTGTTACATAGAACATAGTCCTGAGAGCACGATTGAAAATGAAAACTAGATATAGTATATGGTATAAACTATGCACCAAAAAGTGTGATATAAGATGAACGGGGGCGTAAAATATATTATGCAATCCATTGTGCGCAATAACAGATTCATTGGAGAGCGCGAGATAGCACAGGCACTATCGCTTGCCATGTGATATGCGCCTTGGAGTGTAATATGCACAGGGCAGTGTTGTGTAACCTAAGTAGTCTCTAAAGTTGTAATATAAAATATGTGCTGGATAGTGTAACATTGCATATGCACTGTGACAAAGATATGGATCCCAGATTGTAATAAGTATGGCATAGCGCTGTGCTTTATAACATAGGCATCGAGGAAGGCACGTTAGATGGGGCAATATAACCCGTGCGAAGGCAAGTGTGGCATGACATATTCACGGGGTGGTGTTACAGTGCACATGGGCTAGAGAGTGTCATAGCATAAGCACTAGATGGTGGAATACAACACAGAGGTGTGTGGCACTCGGCAGGCAATGGTGGGTGTAACACAGCATTGGGCTCAGCCAGGAGCACGCTGTGACTCTCAAGTGAGGTTTGTCTCCTTTCCAGATAGTAAAATAAAAAGTATTACACATCCGGCGGTGGATGTGTGTTTTATTAACCGTGAGGGGGTTTCTTGCATAGTTTGGTCGAATTTTTGTCGAATCCCCTTTGAATGGCTTGGTGTGCATGTGTATTAAATGTGTCCGTCAATAGCTACCCATGTTTGTATAAATAAACGACAAGGGTGTCTACTTGGAGAGTACCCACCAGCGGGGGCGCCGGGATTAGGCACGGTAGGGTGTCAGACATGTCAGAGCTTCACTAGCGGTGTGAATACATTCTACGTGGATTCATTGTATGCATAGTCGCCTTTTAATGAATATCACGCAAATCGTCATGGTGATAGGTACATACGGTTTGTCCAGCAACACAGCCCCCTCCTAAAGAATAAAAAAAAAAAAAAAAAAGGTCATGACCCGGGGGTTGGGGTCCCCGGGGCCGATTAAGGCCTTAGGAGGGCCAAATTAATTTATTTCAACAAAAAAAATTAGGGTGCAGGCCCTGGGGGATGGGGTCCCCAGGGCTAATAAATTAGAAAAAGAAAGGGGGCCACACAGCCCTCCTTCTTAAAAATAAATAAATAAAAGACCGGCATCGCGCCGGAGGCCATGCCCCCTTCTTGCAGCACTCTGCAAACGCGCCCCCTGGCCAGTTGTAAGTTGAGGAATTAATTCCCCTTCAATACTGAGGGTGCCTGAGGGCCAACTAGCCCAACAGGTATCTCCAGTATGCGCCAGGGAGTTGCGTTGCAGACAGGTGTTCTGAGGCCACGCCACTTTTTACACCTCCATGCAACGCAGCTCTGTGGCGCTTACTGGAGGTACCTAGTGGGCTAGTTTGACCCTAGGGACCCTTAGGATTCAAGGGGACTTAATCTCTCAACTCAGAACGGCCACAGGGCGCGTTTACACAGTGGTGAAGGGAGGGGACGGGGCCTGAGGTGACGTGTGCAAACACGCCCTGTGGCACGTTTTTAAGTAGGGGAAATAATTCCCTTTCAATCCTGAGGGACCCTGGGGTCCAACTAGCCCACCAGGTGCTTCCAGTAAGCACCACTGCTCTGCGTTGCAGAGAGGTGGTGCAGGCCGTGCCACTTTTTACACCTCTCTGCAACGCAGCTCTGTGGCGCTTACTGGAGGTAACAAGTGGTCTAGTTGGACCCTAGGGAACCTCAAGATTCAAGGGGACTTAATCTCCCAATTTAAAATGGCTACAGGGTGTGTTTACACCGTGGGGAAGGGAGGGGACGGGGCATGAGGTGACGTGTTCAAACACGCCCTGTGGTGCGTTTTAAGAAGTAGTTTTAATCCCCTGCCCTATTATATACTAGGGGCTTACAGAGGAGGTCATGCTAATCACAGGGGGACCCCAACGCATAGTGTGCCCTAGTGTATGTAGGTGTTTTCACTGTATTCTGAGTGCCTTTTAACATAGCACTGGCTCTAGGACTGCTTAGGCAGACTCAGTTACCACCAGTATCCGTCTGAAAAAGTTGAGGGTACAGGATGATTTTGCAACAAGTCTTCTTTCTGCTCTTCTGTTAGTTCTTTCTGCACGTTATATTTCTTCCTGCACTTTTCTTCGTCTTTGAGGACTTCTGTTGCTTCTTTCTGCATTTCTTTTTTTTTCTTTCTGTGTGTTTTTCCTTCTTTCTTCACATGTCCTATCTCTGTAGGTATAGTTAGAAATTAGCATTTAAAAAACCTTTGAAATTCACTGAAAAAACCATAGGTTTCAGGCACGTTATAGCTAGGAATTAGCATTTAAAAAACCTTAAAAATTCACTGAAAAAACCATAGGTTTCGGGGGCGATATAGTTAGCTGGACTTTTCACTCGTACAAAACCATAGAAATTCCCCCGTTATAGTTAGTTCAGCTAACTATAACTCGCGCGCCCGCAATGCACTGCTGATGACGTCACATATTACATCACTCATGACATGGTCAGTGACATCACTCATGACATCACTGATGACATAATCCTTGTGATAGAGTGGCAGACCTCCTCTCCCCCTAATATAACCTTTCATACACACATTCAAAAATAGAAATTAAAATTTTCAAAACAATGGACATACCAATACCAGTTACAACAACCTATTCAGTAATTGTAAGATCCACATACACATCCACTCATTCACCAACAGTCCTATACAGTCACTCAAACATGCACTCACTCATCATATGTATTCATACACCTATACATTCTGTTACACAACGCCACTCATCCATAAAGTTACTCACACACGTAGTCACTCATGCTAATAAAGAATCAAACATCCGTTTACCTGCATATTCAGTTATACACACACCACCACACTTACTTCTACAGAAACTTACACATACTTAGTCTTTTAAACAATCACTTATAGAAACACATACTTATACATACAGGAACTCTTTCAATCTCTCACTCTCACATATACTCACTTATATACACCAATAGTCACATATACTAGTTTAAAACATATGTAGTTACTCATAGAGACACTATTGAGACAGTCATTCACTCACTAACACACCCATGCACACACTCATCCACCCATACAGTCCTGCACACATGCTGTCTTCAACACATACAAACAGTGAGTCACTCATTCATGCACCTATGCACTACGTAATACCCCCACCGAACCATACAGACATCAGACACTCATACTGATACTCAAAAAATCAACTAATAACCTATATAGACACTCATGTAGCTACTCACCAACCCATGCAGCCACTTATACACAAAGTGAGAGACTGATACAGATATGTACATATTTAAACATTACTCACTAAGATACACTTAATCAGTCAGTAATACAATCAATTTTTCAAAAAACAAATCATCCATTTAGACATTTATATACCCATTTATTCTTCCATCAACCTTGAGATATACATATATAAAACATATAAAATTTTGAGAAAAACACACATTCACTGGATGATGTCATCAGTGATGTCATTTGAGATGTCATCAGTGATGTCATGAGTGATGTCACTGACCATGTCATGAGTGATGTAATATGTGACGTCATCAGCAGTGCATTGCGGGCGCGAGTTATAGTTAGCTGAACTAACTATAACGGGGGAATTTCTATGGTTTTGTATGAGTGAAAAGTCCAGCTAACTATATCGCCCCTGAAACCTATGGTTTTTTCAGTGAATTTCTAAGGTTTTTTTAAATGCTAATTCCTAGCTATAACGTGCCTGAAACCTATGGTTTTTTCAGTGAAAATATATATATATATATATATATATACATATATATATATATATATATATATATAGATATTACCTACTGGCGGTCGCCAGTACGTATAGTTAGGACCACGTTTCCATAGGAAATCCGCAACATTCTATTTTGAATAACTTTGGCGCCGGTCGACGAATCCTCGCGAATTTTTCAAAATAGGTGGGGCGCTACGCTCCGCTCCTACCCTGAAAGTCTCGGGGGGATTCGTCAAGCGGGGGCTGAGATAAAAGGGGGTCCCAAAACGCGTTTTTCCCATGCATTTTTCCATAGGACCTTTAGACAGGGCTACAGCCCGAACGGCTGAACAGAATTACTAGAAATTTGGCAGAGAGGTAGTCCTCAGGTCAAGGAAGTGCCTTTTGTAGGTTTGGTGTAAATCTGTTCAGTAGATTCTGAGAAAATAGCCTTTAAATCAATATATATATCTGAGCCAGCTTACGGTGCGCTTACGGTACGCTTACCGTACGCGTACGGTGGCGTGCGCGAGCGCGATTCTGATTGGCTCTTAGATCTTAGTAAACATTCGAATCGGCCGAAACCAGGAAGCGGCGGCCGCCATTTTCTCTCTCGCACTGAGAGTGATGTTTAAAATATAAAGCACTAAAACATGTAAAGGGGCTGTTTAGACAGCTCCCACACACATAGCAATGTTGAGGGAGTCCCCAAAGATCCCCCAAGGCCAAAAACGGAATTTTTATTTTTTCGCTAATTTCGCCGATTACGTACGGTAAAAAATTATAAAAAAAAAAAAATTATCCACACTCTCCCCACCCCGTGTGCAATTGGTGCCCGAAGGTCACCAATTGCGCATGGCTTATTAACGATAAGTTAAACTAAAATATTTTTTAAAAAAAAAATTATCCACACTCTCTCCACCCCGTGTGCAAATGGTGCCCGAAGGGCACCATTTGTGCATGGCTTATAACATATACGAAAAATTAAAATATTACCTTTCAAAACGAAGTGCATCATATGTCCTCCATGTGCGCACGGTGCGCGAAGCGCATCGTGCGTACATGGCCCATCTAGCGTAACGTGGGCACGCGGTGCGCGTAGCGCACCGCATGCCCACCGTGCGTGCACGGCACTAACTGCGTAAAGTGGGCGCGCGGTGCGCGAAGCGCACCGCGCGCACGGAACGAACTGCGTTAAGTGGGCGCGCACGCCACGAATGGCGTAAAGTAACTTAGCATTTAAAAAACCGTACAAATTCACTGAAAAAACCATAGGTTTCACACACGTTATAGTTAGGAATTAGCATTTAAAAAACCTTGCAAATTCACTGAAAAAACCATAGGTTTCACACATGTTATAGTTAGCGGAAATTTTACTGATAAAAAACCAATGAAATTCCCCCGTTATAGTTAGTGCAGGCAACTATAACTCACGCGACCGCAATCTTCTGCTGATGACATATGTGTCTTTATGAAAAAAAAATATTTGTAATATATGTATAGCTAAAAATGTATGGAAGAAGACATGGGCAAATAAGTGTCTAAATACAGTATTAGCATCAGCAGAGGATTGCGGTCGCGTGAGTTATAGTTGCCTGCACTAACTATAACGGGGGAATTTCATTGGTTTTTTATCAGTAAAATTTCCGCTAACTATAACATGTGTGAAACCTATGGTTTTTTCAGTGAATATATATATATATATATATATATATATATATATATATATATATATATATATATATATATATATATATATTACCTAGTGGCAGTCGTCTGTAGGTAGTTATCGTTAGGACCTCGTTTCTATTCAAAAAGCGTTTTTTCTTTTGCCAATATCTTTTGCGCCATTTGGGGAGATTCATCAAGCGGGGGCCGAGAAAAAAAGGGGGGTCCCAAACCACGTTTTCCCCTATGTTAATTTCCATATGAAATTTTGGAACAGGCTACAGCCCGAACTGCTGAACGGAATTACACCAACTTTGGCAAAAAGATAGCTGTTGGTTCAGAACCCTCCCGAGCACGAGCTGACTTCTGATTGGCTGTCAACACTCCAAACAAGGAAGTGTTGGCAGCCATCTTGTGACTTGCTAACCAAGTCACAAGAAAAAGGTAAAAAACAAGAAAAGGGAGCAGGGTAAAAACACCCTGACCCCCTAGGCCTGCTCATTGGGTCCAACAAGGACCCTCAGGCCCCAGGAAAGCATTTTTTTAAAAATAATTTCATCTTAATTCATGCTGGGTGCACGAATCCGGCTGAAATTATAAAAAAAAATGAAGCGCGGGCTCCCGTGCTTCGTTTGTTAAAAAGCCCCCAGGTGGGCCAGGTCCTGGGGGCAAATCTAATTTAAGGTGTGGGGACCGGTGTGGGCCCCTGCAGCCCCGGGGATCACCACCTCCCTGGGGCTTTAATTAAATAAGGGCAGGGGGGCCTCGCGGGCCCCCCAAGCCCCGGGGACCGCCACCTCCCCGGGGATTTGCTAAAATTGGGTGGGGGTCCTCACCGGCCCGCCCAACCCCCGGGGACCACCACCGCCCTGGGGCTATAAGTAAAAGTTAGTGTCGGGGGCTCAAGCCCCCCACACTGCCCCAGGGACCACCACCTCCCCAGGGCACTAAATATTAAAAGGCAGGGGTCCGTTATGGACCCCTGGCCCCAGGGAACACCACCTTCCTGGGGCTTTACAAATGATGGGAGCGGGCCTCCAGGAGCCCTTTATGGCCTTGGGGACCGCCACCCCCAGGGCCGGCTCCTACAATGTCCCGGGGTGCCCACCCCCGGGACATTTCTGTTTTCAATGGCAGGGCGGAAGCACGGCTCCACCCTGCCATAGCAAACTCTGCTTTGGTTTTTGGACACAAGAGCAGTAAACCTGCTCTCGCATCCAAAAACCAAAGCAGATTGCTTTGGCACAAGGGGAGCTGCATGTCAGCAGCTCCCCTTGTGCAAAAGCAATGCTGGCTCCTGCAGGAGGCGGGGGCCGGCTGGGACTGTGGGGGCACGGGAACTCCCCCCCATGGTCCCCAACGGTGAGGCCAGGCCTGGGAGTTGGGGTCCCCTGGGCCAGAAGTGGCCCAGGAGGGGGGTCATGCCCCCCCATTTAATAAAAAAAAATAGAAAACAGAAAGGCCGGCCCGAGGGATGGGGTCCCCAGGGCCATAATTGGCCTGTGGAGGGGGGCCACATTGCCATCTCCCAAAACAACAATAAAAAAATAAGGCTGGCCAGGCCCCGGGGGTGGGGGTCCCTGGGGCCATAATTGGCCTTTGGAGGGGGGCCACGCAGCCCCCTCCCCAAAATTAGCCCACTAGGTACCTCCAGTAAGTGCCACACAGCTAGATTGCAGAGAGGTGGTCCCAGGCCTCCCCCTTTTTTACACCACTTTGCAAACACGCCTCGTGGCTCACTGCTGTTGGGGCAATGAGGTCCTCTTGTGCCCTGCGAACCTCATACGTCTACACACACATCTACCCACTAACCCATACAGTCACTTATACACGCAGTCATTCATCAATACAGCCACTGATATATCCACTCATACACCCATAGAGACACTCACACACTGCCACTCACCCAAAGAGTTACTCAAAAACCTAGTCAGTCACCCAAATAATTAATTACACTGCCATTTACTCACCTATACAGTTATACACATGCCACGTCACTTATTCATACAGATACGTACTGTCTTCAACAATTACTGACTTTAGCACACACTTATCCATGCAGCCACTGTCACAATCACTCATTGTCACATATACTCACTTATATACTCCAACACTCACAAATACTGCCTTTCACATATGTAGTTACTTACACATATACCACTAAGACATCCATTCACTCACCAACACAGCTATACGTACACTCACTCGGCCATACACTCCCTAACACATGCACTCATAAATGCATGCACCCACTGAATCACCCACTCATACATCAATGCAGGGAGTCACATCCCCCCCACCCACACAGACACTCAGGCACCCATACAGGTTCTCAGACAACCAATCATTCTTCAATATACATTTGCATATATAGATATAACATTCTTGAACTTTTTAGAAACACTCAGTCACTGGATGATGGCATCAGTGATGTCATCAGCGATGTCATTTGAGATGTCATCAGTGTTGTAATCAGTGATGTCACTGAGATGTCATGAGTGATGTAATATGTGACGTCATCAGCAGTGCATTGCGGGGGCGCGAGTTATAGTTAGCTCTACTAACTATAACGCCCGAATTTCTCTCGTTTTGTACGAGTGAAATGTCTAGCTAACTATAACACCCCTGAAACCTATGGTTTTTTACAGTAAATGTCTAAGGTTTTTTAAATGCTAATTCCTAACTATAACATACCTGAAACCTATGGTTTTTTCAGTGAATTTCTAAGGTTTTTTAATACTAATTTCTAACTATACCTTCCCTAAAACTAAAACCTACGCTTTTTTCAGTGAATATATATATATATATATATATATATATATATATATTATCTACTGGCGGTTGCCAGTAGATAGTTATAATTAGGACCGTGTTCCCATAGGAAATCTGAAAATTCTATTTTGAATAACTTTGGAGCCGGTTGACTTATCTTCGAGAAATTTTCAAAACTAATGGGGCACTCCGCTCAGCTCCTACCCTGAAAGTCTCGGGGTGATTCGTCAAGCGGGAGCTGAGAAAAAAGGGGGGTCCCAAAACGCGTTTTCCCCATGCATTTTCCCATAGGACCTTTAGTCGAAGGTACAGCCCGAACGGCTGAACAGAATTACTTGAAATTTGGCAAAGAGGTAGTCCTCAGGTTAGGCATGTGGCTTTTGCATATATGGTGTCAATCTGTTCAGTAGTTCCTGAGAAAATTGCAGTTAAAAGTACATAAATATCTATATGCGCGCACCGTGCGCACACGGTGCTCGCACGGGGCGCGCACCAAATGTCCGCGAGCGTAATTCTCATTCATGGTTAGATGTCAGTCAACATTCCAATCGGTCAAAATCAGGAAGTGTCGGACGCCATTTTGTGTGTGACAGTGAAAAAGAAAGGTGGAGAACGTGAAAAGGGGGCAGGGTAGAGAGTTCCTGACCCCCTAGCCTTTGTCAGGGGGTCCCTGAAGGACCCCGAAGGGTGAAAAAAACATTTTTTTTTTTCAAAAAATCGCGGGGTGCGCGCGCGGTGCGCGCACCCCCAGCTGCCATTTTGAGTTTTAGAGGCAGAAGAGAGCTAAAAACACAAGTGGACAATGTGAAAAGGGGGCAGGGTAGAGAGTCCCTGACCCCCTAGGCCTTCTCAGGGGGTCAGGGATAAATATTGCACGGTGCGCGCACGGTACGCGCACGGTGGCAAAAAATTCATTAAAAAAATAGAATTAAAAATCAAGTTTAAGTGTTTAGATGTTGGTTGGCTCTAAAAAGAGCTGTTGTGTTCATTGAGTGTTTTTTTGTACCTACAAGTAAGTACCAATGCAGAGTCTAAAGTTCAAGAGGAAGACTCTGTTTCCTTCATCTGTGAAATGTACAGCGTCTCCTCTATAAATGCCTTGCATGTTGTAACGCAAGTTGTTGTGGTATATAGAACCCATACCATAGTCGCTGAGGAAAGCAGAAACAGACTTATTGACGTTTTTTTTTGCTTTCTCAATCTGCGGACAATATTGGTTGGACCAGTTCCACTTTTGTCTTTGGCATATATTAGAATATACAAAGGTAGTTTGTGGAACAAGTGACATCAATTGCACAAAGGTGTCCTTAACAAGCATTTCCAGACCTACCCCAGTTAAAGTGCCTAGGTCATTTCCACCACAGTGCACAATTATAAGCTCAGGCTGTGGGAGATGTAGAAAGGATTTCACCAAAGGCATTAATTGGTGCCACTTTAACCCTCTCTGACCAATCCATTTAATGTCTACATTTGGCAAAGCAAGGTATTTCACAATACCTCTTTTTTCCGCATACTTTTTACTCCAGTAGACATAGCTATGACCTACAATCCACACTGTGAACATTTTTCAAGGAGATCTGGATGCACTCAGAAGGTGTCTTTCAGTAGAATGGCAATATGAAAAGAAATATAGTTGTAAAATGGGTGCTCACATACTTTTTTTTAATAAAAAAGAACTCATTGGCTGTTTCAGACCATTCAACACTAAAAACTAGGCTGTATGTTTAAATTTTTAGAAGCATGTTTTGTATTGGTTCAGAAAAATGTGTTCCCACAGAAGATTACTTTGGATATGCGGTTTGAAAAGTCAAGCAGTCTTGCTCTTTGGATTAGAAACATTGTGTGCTGAACTTCTGACCTCTCTGCTCACACCAGTGTTCCATGATCTGTTGCTATGGTAGCAGGCAGAAATCATGTTGGGGGTAGGAATCATTTGGAAAGGGTTGAAATTTGCAACCAATAGAAATGTGTGTTTCCATTTAAAAAAATGTGGGAAGCAATGTGATTTGAAGTTAACATATATATGTGTGAAAAAAGAGTGGGAAATTTTGCCATTTAGTGGTTCTGGTGAGAGGAGTACAGCTCAGAGATTCTGGCTCTGATAATCTGCTGTGTGAGTGGCACATTTCTTTCTCAACTAACTGCTTTTAAAGGTGAGTTATGAATTTGAGAGGGGATGTATGTGGTGTATTTTGATATAAATAATCGAAATTTGTTTCTTCTTTTAAAGTTGTGTTTTACATTTTATGTTTTGGAAGATATTTAACTGCCTTGAACTTGTAAGATATTATGGAGTATGTCTTCACCATAAGTTAAGGTGTACTGGTATCACCCAGGAATACTGTTTTGTGCCTAGAATCACACCATGAGTCTGTGTGCACACAGGAATTGTTGTCAGAGATTTAATTTGTGTTGCTCTTGTTCTGTAAGACTTGCACTCATAGGAAAGGGGCAGCTTGTTTTCTTGAACTGTCATGGTTAGCATTCAGCACAAATCACTTTCTCACAGATGAGAGGCAAATGCTAACACATTTGAAAACAACAGGGTAGATTTTCCTTCCACTCCTGCAATGGGTGAGGTAGTTCCTACATGTTCAAAACTCAAATTAACCCTTAAAACAGGTGATCTTACATACATCTCTGCAGTCTTCATGCAGTTGTGCAAGCGTCCATGCAGATCTCTCTTGCACCTGACAATACACAGTCTCCAGAAACACACTCTTAGCACACAGGCAGCTGCTTCTCCTGCACTCCCATGCTTACTATTCAGCACTGTGTGGTATTTCATATAGCAGTGTGTAACGCTAACACATTCAACATCACCAAGGCTCATTTCCTTTGCTCTAGTCTAATCACTCACCCAGGTTCCACATGCTCATGGTCTCAAGTAGCTGTTAGGACATGTGCTCTTTTCTGCCTCTCTAAACTATAAGGAAAATGTGTCAGGCTGTTACAGTAATTATCAATTGCTCTACCACAGTAGTAAATGTGCTTTGAAATTGCCAATCAAATATCGTTTTCTGCCTAGAATCACACCATGAGTCTGTGTGCACACAGGAATTGTTGTCAGAGATTTAATTCGTGTTGCTCTTGTTCTGTAAGACTTGCACTCGTAGAAAAGGGGCAGCTTGTTTTCTTGAACTGTGATGGTTAGCATTCAGCACAAATCACTATCTCACAGATGAGAGGCAAATGCTAACACATTTGAAAACAACAGGGTAGATTTTCCTTCCACTCCTGCAATGGATGAGGTAGTTCCTACATGTTCAAAACTCCAATTAACCCTTACCACAGGTGATCTTACATACATCTCTGCAGTCTTCATGCAGTTGTGCAAGCGTCCATGCAGATCTCTCTTGCACCTGACAATACACAGTCTCCAGAAACACACTCTTAGCACACAGGCAGCTGCTTCTCCTGCACTCCCATGCTTACTATTCAGCACTGTGTGGTATTTCAGATAGCAGTGTGTAACGCTAACACATTCAACATCACCAAGGCTCATTTCCTTTGCTCTAGTCTAATCACTCACCCAGGTTCCACATGCTCATGGTCTCAAGTAGCTGTTAGGACATGTGCTCTTTTCTGCCTCTCTAAACTATAAGGAAAATGTGTCAGGCTTTTACAGTAATTATCACTTGCTCTACCACAGTAGTAAATGTGCTTTGAAATTGCCAATCAAATATCGTTTTCTGCCTAGAATCACACCATGAGTCTGTGTGCACACAGGAATTGTTGTCAGAGATTTAATTCGTGTTGCTCTTGTTCTGTAAGACTTGCACTCGTAGGAAAGGGGCAGCTTGTTTTCTTGAACTGTGATGGTTAGCATGCAGCACACATCACCATCTCACAGATGAGAGGCAAATGCTAACACATTTGAAAACAACAGGGTAGATTTTCCTTGCAGTACTGTAATGAGTGAGGTAGTTCCTACATGTTCATAAGCCCAATTAACCCTTACCACATGTGCTCTTACATATATCTCTGCAGTCTTCATGCAGTTGTGCAAGCGTCCATGCAGATCTCTCTTGCACCTGACAATACACAGTCTCCAGAAACACACTCTTAGCACACAGGCAGCTGCTTCTCCTGCACTCCCATGCTTACTATTCAGCACTGTGTGGTATTTCAGATAGCAGTATGTAATGCTAACACATTCAACATCACCAAGGCTCATTTCCTTTGCTCTAGTCTAATCACTCACCCAGGTTCCACATGCTCATGGTCTCAAGTAGCTGTTTGGACATGTGCTCTTTTCTGCCTCTCTAAACTATAAGGAAAATGTGTCAGGCTGTTACAGTAATTATCACTTGCTCTACCACAGTAGTAAATGTGCTTTGAAATTGCCAATCAAATGTCGTTTTCTGCCTAGAATCACACCATGAGTCTGTCTGCACACAGGAATTGTTGTCAGAGATTTAATTTGTGTTGCTCTTGTTCTGTAAGACTTGCACTCGTAGGAGAGGGGCAGCTTATATGATAGGATTTGAAAAGCTCAAAAAAAATATATTTAAATGACATAAAGGTATTTTTTGTTTAGTTTCCTTTAGGTATTGCTGAACAACACTGAAATAAATTAAACATGCCTATAAAATCAAGAAACAGAAAAGAACAGCAAAAACATCTATATTTGAAGACAACTGGACAACAAAAATTAGTTGAAGAACCTCATGTTGGAAAAAAGAAAAAGTCTTCTGGTAAGCAGACTAAGGTTTTTTTTAAAAATATCCTCAAACATAGAAAAAATTTACAAAGTATATCCACTGCAAATAGTGTTTCAAGAAGAAAACAACAAGACAATAGAAAGAAAATACTAAATGCTAATGTACAATCAAAGCAAGAAAGAATGACTTAAAAAGAAAAACAGAATTTCAAAACATTCGTGAAAAAATGTTTCAGAGAAGAGGGGTGTTCAATTTGCTAAAGGATGTGAAAAAATATAGGAAGAAAGCAATATTTTATAAGAAAAAGAAACATATTGAATCAATTGTTGCAAAGGATTTGGAATTAAAAAGAAAACTATTCATTTTAACAACTTTTTTAACATTTTAAAAACTTAACAATTTTGTACAGGATCCGTACATTAGATAAAATAGTCAATGTAATGAAGTCAAAAAGCAAAAGGAAAAGAGTAGTGAAAAAAAATAACTTTTGTAATGTGTTCTTAGGAGAATGGAAACATAGTTCAAGTACTGAACCATTTTTTAATGAAGAGGGTTATCTTCAAAGTAATAGTTTGCTGCATGCAGTTGACACCAGTGGTCGAACTTATGAAGTTAAAGATGGTTGTGTAATGGAAAAGGAGAAAATGGTTCCAAGAAATGAGGAAGAAGTGTTAGCTGATGAGGTTATGGGGAAACGTCCTAAAGCCCCAGTGTACACTTGGAATTGTAGTAGTATTTGTACTGTACGACAAGAATCTATTGATAAATTACGTGACTTTCTAAGAGAATATAGTAAAAAAAAGTGTTAAACAGAAGATTAAGGTGCTTCAAAGACTAGATCCATGCAGAGTGAGAAAGAATACTGGTTTGCAAGGACATTCTATGGCTTGTCTTTCTAGGAAAGTTTGTCAAAGTGTTTTTCACCATTTTAGGATGCTGGCAGTACATCATACTGAAATGAGAAAGTTTGTGAGAAGATTGTATTTTGCTAAAAAGTCCAGCACTAAAGTTAAATGAGTTGAATAGTGCTCTGTTGCGTGGATCTGTATCAGATGTAGAGAAGGTTACTGATGATATTCAGTTTTGTTACTTTGGTCCAGAACAAGAAAGTGCAGGAAATGACACAATTATTGAAGAAAATGTGGAAGAGAATGTAGAACCCACTGTTAGTAAAAATTTTGAAGAACAAATGACAAAATTTACTATCATCTCTAATGAAAGACCAAATATTACTTGTATTTGTTGCCAGAGAAGCCATTATAAAACTCAAACAAGGAATGTTGATCTCTATAAAAAAAAGCGAAAAAGAAAATAATTATGAGTGGAAGGATTTTGCTACATATTTGTTTCTGGAAAATTGTTTTGATTTGGGTGAAGATCAGCGTATTTGTAAATACTGTTATAACAAGTTAGAAGAAAATAAAATGCCAGCTAGAGCTGTACATAATAATTTAGAATTGGTTGATATTCCTGCAGAACTTAGTGATTTAAATACGTATGAGTCTATACTCATTCAATGTGTCCATCCGTTTCACCAACAACCACAAGAAAAACTCCTGGTTCACCCCCGACCTCAAGGACTCCAAAAAAGAATGCCGCACCCTCGAAAAGACTTGGCGCCTCAACCAGACCGAGGAGAACATGTCTGCTCTCAAGAACGCCACCCGCCAACACCACCAACGCCTCCGCGCCGCACGAAAATCAGCCTTCCAGTTTTGGGGGATCTACTGCAGCTCACTCCAGTTAAAGGACAACCAGTATTTAATACTCTTGCACATGAAGACACGAAAAAGTCATTAGGAAGTATAGGTAATGTAAATATTTGGTCATACTTTGAGTACAAAGAACTCATTACCAATATGCGGCAAGCAAATGATGATGATTATGCAAGTATTCTCAACGATATCAGAATTGGACTACTCACAGAACATGGCAGAAAAGCTTTACAGAGTCGATTGCTATGTAATTTGTTTCCAACAGAACAAATAGTTCCAGAGAAAATATACAAGAAAATTGCAGAAAAAAATACTGTAATCTGCTTAATGCCAACACTACATGAATGCTCTATATTCAATGAAGAACATTTGAAATTGGAAAATGAAGAGATTATGAAAATGGAAGCCGTGGATAAAATACAGCATGAAGGAATAACTATTATATTTACAGGCAAATTGAAAACTAAATTGGATTCTCTAGAGAAAAACATATCGAAAACAGCTGGTTTAGAAAAGAATCTTTATGTATGTATGAACTGTCGAGTAATTTTAAGACGTAATTTGAATGTAGAAAAAGGTTTAGTGAATGGAGCTATGGGTAAAGTTGTGGGTTTTGTTAATTACCAGAAAAAAGATGGAATTGAATTTTTAAAAATAAAATTTGATCAGATTGAAGAGGTTAAAGACATTAGTCGTTGTTCAGTTCGTTTTTTGTTTGTGAAAGACTTATATGTACGTAGGAAGCAGTTTCCGTTTTCTCTAGCATATGCTGTAACTATTCACAAATCTCGAGGAATAACTGCAGATAGTACTTTTGTAAACATTGGATCTAGTGTGTTTAAAGAAGGTATGGCATATGTTGCTTTGTCACGAGTGAAAAAATTATCTGGTTTATTCATGATAGACTTTGATGACTCAAAAGTTAGTGCTGATGCAAATTGTGTAAAGGAGTATAATAGATTAAGAAGAAGCTATGCTCCTCATTTAGGTCAGTATGCTGTGTTTGAAAAACGTGTTGTTTGTCAGAAAAGGAGAATTGAGAATATCTGTAATGAGGATGTACAGAAGAGGAAACAAAAAGAGAGTGATGTGGTTGCAAGCAAAAAGAAAAAGGACAATGTTGAAGAGGTTGTTGGTTGTCATTTTGAAAATAGCTCTGGTGTCAACTGCTACGCTAATGTAGTGCTGAATGTTGTATTTTATCTTGAAAGTTTGCAAGAGCAGATAATACTAAATCAAAGATTTAGGGGCATATTTATCAACATCTCCATTTGCGATACTCAAATAGCGATTTTTAGAGAATCGCTATTTGAGAATTGCAAAACGGGATGTATTTAAAAATTTGCAAAACTTTTGCGATTTCTTAAAATTCCTTAATTGCGATTAGCAAATTGCGAAATCGCAATTAAGGAATACTTTCCCATTCATTCCTATGGGCCAGGAGGCCCATAGCAATGAATGGGAAGTCCTTCTCAATTTGCGAATCGCTATTTGCTAATCGTAAATTGAGAATAATTTCAAAGGTGCAAGGGTGTCATGATGACACCCTGATGCACCCCTGAAATCAGCATCTGTACACATATGGCGCACATACATGCCCGAAGGGCATGTATGTGCACCACATGGCACTTTGAAATATGCAAAAAAGTGCATATTTAAAAGAAATCGCAATTTACCACCAACTTGAAGTTGGTGGTAATTTGCGATTTCTTAAGGAGAAATCGCACAACTTGGGTGCGTGTTACATTGCATTTAAGAAATCTTAAATGCTTACGCAAACTTAAGAAATCGCAAATTTAGCGATTCCTTAAGATTGCGAGGCTGAAATGCCTCATACATCTCCTTTTGCGATTTTGTATTCGCAAATGCTGTTTTTTTGCGATTCGCAGCGTTTGCGAATACAAAATCGGTTGATACATATGCCCCCAAGTTCTCTGCTGAGTTTCCTTTATGAGAAGTTGAGTAATGATAAAACTAAAATAGAAAGTGCTTCTGATGTTAGAAATCTTTTAGATGTATGTTCTGGATGTACACAGTTTACACAAAATGTCCAGCAAGATGCACAGGAATTCTTAATGTATATGCTTATGGTACTGGAAGATGAAGGGGTAGAAATAGAAAATATGTTTGGTCTCTCTTATAAATGGGAACATTGTTGTGAAAACTGTATGAACACATGCAGCACTAATGTTGATTCTGAAAGGTTCATACATTTAACATTACCAGAGAGTAAATCAGTGACTTTTAGTAAATTAGTTAAAGATGCAAATCACAACATGGAATGTTCTCAATGTAAATCAGAAATGTTATCAACGTTATTTTTAAAGAAATATGGACAGTATATAATTTTAATGATGCAACGTTGTAGAGCTGATGGAACAAAATTGGACACTTTAATAAAGAAGTTTGTAGGAAATCAATTATCAATATCAGGAAAGACTTTTGTTGCAGTTGCAATAATTTTCCATGATGGACCTTCTATAACTTCTGGTCATTACACAGTTTATCTAAAATGTGAAAAAGGCTGGACACTGTGTAATGATTCTCAATTGATTTTCAAGCAACGTTTGCCTGCAGAATTACCAAATTCCTACTTAATTTTTCTAAAACCAAAATTTTAGATGCAAATTGCAGCATCTGAAGAAACCATTATTTCGATTTTATAGGATTACCATTGGATATTTCACCTAAAAAGGTAAATTTTTCTATTGTGGACTTCTTTGACAGATATTATTTTGGTGTATATGCTTAAGCAACAAGAGTATATTAGGAATATAGCTCTTCTTGGAGAAGTGAAGTGAGTTCTGAAAAGAACTGTTTTTTTTGTCTTTTTTGTTTTGTATTTTTTTTTAGTTTTTTAACAATTTTGTATTTTTTTTTTATTTTTTAGAGCACCAAAAAAAACTGGTAATGAAAAGCTGTTCAACAGGAACAAAAACAATAAATGAAAAAAATTATGGGCTGGAGCATGTGTGCTGCTGTATTTTGTTTTCGATCAAGTTAATACTGCTCTCAGCGTAGCAAAGAACAGCATTGCACACATTACAATGTATGTGCACCTTCTGGAAAAGTGGACGGATGTCCAGTGACCTGGTACACGGAGAATCTGCGGCCGCAGATGATGTGCTCGGCTGAGCAGGTGGAGGGTTGTCTCTTAGGGCTCTAGTTGACTCTCGAGCATAAGGTACAGGATGCACTGTCTTGAAGTGTCTCAACATTGAATAAATACTAAACAAGTATTTCTTGGTGGGATCTCCTCTGGATAACACACTTCCACAAATAGTGCATGTCACCTTCGGGGCATTGACCTTCTTTTGGCCCTCTGGAAAGGTGAAGAATTTCCAGATAAAAGAGTCTTTTTGTTTGGTCTGCCTTGGTGGTACCACAAAGGTCTCCTCCTCACTCCCTGAAGTAGACTGCTGTTCTGCCATTTTCAAGTAAAATTGTACTAGAATAGCTGTTCAGCTCCTTGTCCCAGGAAATAAGAAGAAATAGTGAGGGGAGTGGGTGTGGTGTTTGAAGATTCTGGAACAGAAACTACTATGAACCAATGAAAAGTGTTGTTTCGTAATCACATGACTTGCCGTGCGCGCACGGTGCTCGCACGTATGCACGCACGGTGCACGCACGCATCAGAAATGAATTACTTTTAACCCGATTTCTAAAACATGAAAAGGAGGCAGGGAAGACACTCCCTGACCCCCTAGACCTTCTCAGGGTGTCCCTAAAGGAGCTCGTAAATAAAAAAAAAACATTTTGTTTAATAAAAAAAATTGCCGGTTTTTTAAATGCTAATTCCTAACTATAACGTGTGTGAAACCTATGGTTTTTACAGTGAATTTGCAAGGTTTTTTAAATGCTGCTTCCTAACTATAACGTGTGTAAAACCTATGGTTTTTTAAGTGAATATATATATGCGCAAAATTATTTGATAAAGTGGAAATATATATATACTGGGGAGAGAGCATTCGATTCATGTTTCGCCAGCAAGCTGTCGCTGGCTTTATGACACGCCCTCTTGTTCAGGAGTAACGTCGTTAAACAGCATCTTTGGACTCTGCATTGTACTGCAAAACATGCTACCCCCCCAGCAGTTTGATGGACTACTGAGGTTTGATATCTGCAAGGGGAGAGAGTAGGCAAATTGGGTGCCTGAGAAGGGATTCTTAAACGGCTTTTGTATCCCCCTGGGCACTCAAGCTGGTGTGGGGCCCGGTATCCAATATTCATTGGGACATCACTTGGTGTTGGGTTTGCCTTAATTACTTAATAGGCAACCCTAGAGGACTCCAACTACCAGCATGCTGTGGGCCTGGCAGGATAAACGCAAGATGTTTTACACACCCTTGAGATGGAGGAGGGGCAAGTAATCACCTGACTGGGAGAGGTCATTATAACATCTTTGTTTGACCCCCAAGGACAATGAGGAGCCCATGGAACCGGCACTGAAGAAAGTCAATGAAGGCTGAAACGCGTCTGCCAAAAGCGTTTCATGGACCTGTGTCACCGCGTGCATGAAATTCAATAAAGCCGTTTTCTGCACTCCGGAGCTGTGTTGTGCTTTCTATCTACTGGGGAGGGAGTATATATATATATATATATATATATATATATATATATATTCAATGAAAAAACAATAGGTTTCACACACGTTATAGTTAGGAATTATCATTTACAAAACCTTGCAAATTCACTTAAAAAACCATAGGTTTCACACATGTTATAGTTAGCTGTACATTTCACTCGTAAAAAACCAATGAAATTCCACGTTATAGTTAGATCAGGTAACTATAACTTGCGCGCCCACAATAAACTGCTGATGACGTCACATATTACATCACTCATGACATGGTCAGTGACATCACTCATGACATCAATGATGACATCTGAAATTACACATTGTGGATTGCGGTCGCGCAAGTTATAGTTACCTGATCTAACTATAACGTGGAATTTCATTGGTTTTTTACGAGTGAAATGTACAGCTAACTATAACATGTGTGAAACCTATGGTTTTTTAAGTGAATTTGCAAGGTTTTGTAAATGATAATTCCTAACTATAACGTGTGTGAAACCTATGGTTTTTTCAGTGAATTTGTACGGTTTTTTAAATGCTAAGTTATGTATTTATTTATTTATTTTTTTTCTGGTTTTTCACTGTGCGCACACCCTGCGCGCATGGTCCGCTTCGCGCACTGTGCGCGCGCTGTGGGCGCTCGGTGCGCTTCGCGCACCGAGCGCCCACGTTGCGCAGTCCATGCCGTGCGCGCCTCGCCTTTTTTTACACAGTAACATTTGTTTTTTTCTCCCTTGTGGGTCCTTTAATTTATTTCATAAATGTGATTGTTACTTCTTTATTTTTTTTAAATTTTTTTTTTTGCCGTGCGCGTACGGTAAGCTTACCGTACGCGCACTCCGCGATTTTTTTTTTTAATTATTAAATGTAGTTTCCGTACTTTTGGGTCCTTCTTGGACCCCCTGACAAACACTAGGGGGTCTGCAACTCTCTTCGTTGCCCCCTTTTCACGTTCCCCACCTTTGTTTCTCAGTGCGAGAGACAGAAAATGGCGGCCGACACTTCCTGATTTCGACCGATTCGAATGTTTACAGTCATGTAACCACCAATCAGAATTGAGCTCGCGCACGGCACCGTACGCGTACGTAAGCTTACGGTAAGCGCACGGAGCGCGCATACAGATATATATACTGATTTAAATGCTATTTTCTCAGGGCCTACTGAACAGATTTACACCAGACCTACAAAACGCACATCCTTGACCTGAGGACTACCTAAAAGCATATATATATCTGGGCGGAGCCTAACCACACATCTCATCCTGAGATCTGATTGGCTGTCAGCACTTCATCCAAGAAGTTTAGGCAGCCATCTTGGGACCAATATACATGATAGCACCTCATTAAAAAGCATTGCAGTTAATCGTAGGTTTTAAGACTTTAGTTACATTATACATCATTTGTTGATGGTACCATACTCATTTTAGGAATTGTGGTATGTTCTAAGGTGATTTCACCGTGTGAAAAAGCCTTCTGCTGGGATATCATGATTGAGAGAAAAATATTTTCTCATGCTTTTACCACAGATGTTTGGAAGGTGATCTATAAGCTAAACTGAGAGCTTATTTTCTGTAAATTCACATTATCTTTCTCAGTCATGTGAGAATGAAGTCTGACATTCTCAGTAAAACATGTACATCCAACAAGGGCAGAGACTGTCAGTTGATTCCTTTGTGTTCTACTGCAGCTTCCCAGAGTGTTCCAAAGAACTACTAGAGCGCTAACAGTCCTACTTATGATAAACGTATGGCACACCTGAAGCCATCTTGCTTGGATTAAAGTGGTAACTCTTAAAACATTTAATTTAAAAAGGAACAAAATGAGGGGGTTCATTTTTCCATAAAAAGTATGATTAGTGCTGCAGAAAGAAAAATTAGGGCACATTTTGAGTGACTTCTCAAATCCTCTTCTATTTCATTAAAAAATTCTGACATGCAGACTGAAACATACACTTTCAATACCAGCAGCAGTTTTCCCTGGTGAGCAGTAGCTTTACTACAGTGATCTAATGAGCAAAAAGAGTGCTAACATTCTGAATTTATGGCAAATGTGTGACACATCTGAATGCCTTCTTGATGGAATCAAAGTGAAAAACTGAAAGTATTTCCTACTTAGGAGACTGCAGTAAATGAGGAAATGAGGAAACTTCATAACAAATAAGTCTCCCAAGATGGCCACCAGAGACAAAAGAGCCCAAATGTAGCCCAAATATCACCCAGATGTAGCCCAAGTATAGCCCAATGACAGAATGTCCCAGAATGTTCTTAAAAACAACTAGAGCGCTTACTGTCTTCATTATGACAAAAGTATGGCACACCTGAAGCCATCTTGATTGGAATAAACTGGTAACACTTAAAACATTTAATTTAAAAAGGAACACAATGAGGGGGTTCATTTTGCCATAGAAATTATGATTAATGCTGAAAAAAGAAAATGAGGGCACATTTTGAGTGACTTCTCAAATCCTCTTCTATTTCATTAAAAAATTCTGACATGCAGACTGAAACATGCACTTTTAATACCAGGAGCAGACTTCCATGGTGAACAGTAGTTTTACTACAGTGATCTAATGAGCAACTAGAGTGCTAACATTCAGAATTTATGGCAAATGTGTGACATATCTGAATACCTTCATGATGGAATCAAAGTAAAAAACTGAAAGCATTTCCTACTGAGGAGACTGCAGTACATGAGGAAATTAGGAATCTTCATAACAAATAAATCTCCCAAGATGGCCACCGGAGACAAAAGAGCCCAAATGTAGCCCAAAATCACCCAGATGTAGCCCAAATATAGCCCAATTTCAGAAGTGTGCAAAACACTTATTATTTTGTGTTTTTGCTGTGTTATATAGTGCAGACTTGTCAGGTATTGGAGTGCTTTACATGAGCATTGGTTACATCACACAAGAACAAATTCATTTTGGTTGTAGACATGGGGAGACTAAGTCATTTGACCAGAATCACAGAATGTCGAGCTGAAGCAGAAACTTCAACCTGGTTCCCCAGTTGCAAAGTCTGCAGTTCTGGAAGTAACACCACATCCTCTCCCCTAAGTGCAACATTTAATCAAGTGGTCAACTGGATAAAAAAACATAAAGATAACAAATAATTTAAAAGTGCTTTGTCGCTATTTGAAAACTCAGAAAATATGTCCTTATTTTAGTCTTTTAGAGCACTAACCATCATTTTGATGCCAATAAGACCCTCTCATATATGTAATTTCTAAAGGAAATGCTCTAGGTATTACAGTTTTGATTACATCAAGATGATGTCAGGCGTTCCACACTTTTGTAATAAATATAGAATGTTAGCAATCTAGTTGTTCATTAGGATACTGTTGAGAGGCAGAGGCCAGGGGCACGGACTCTGAAAATTAAAGGCAGGTAGGAGGGTGCAAAGGCAACAATTTAACCACACTGAGCAGGCAGGAAGGGCCGTGGAAGCACAACAGACTATGGAGGGCAGTGGAAAGGGGGGCAGGGGCAACAAACAAACAATACAGGACTTGCAAGAGAGGCTGTGGCAATGTAATAGACCATTGTGGGCAGAAGGAAGAGGCAATGGTAGTACAACCATACAAGCCAACAGACCCGATTCAGCCAGGAAACGTCCAATGTTTTTAAGCTCAAATGGGCTTTATTTGATCTGTCTCCTGTCTACAATCTCCTCTTTTTCAATGTAACTCAAAGGGGAAAATCAATACCCCAGTTTTTTTTCAAAATCTCCCTCTTACCAAGTTCAAAATGTTCGCAAGTATGGTACATTGGATCATGGAAGGAAATGGGATAGGGACATGGACTTGGATAACAGAGGACAGGAGGGACATGGAGAGGTGCACCAAACTGACCCTGCAGGGCAGGCATCAGGGTTTGCAGCAGCACAATACACCACACAGGGCATGCAGGACGGGAGTGCAGCACAACACTCCATAGAAAGCAAGAGGGTGGGGACAGGACCATGCACATGGACAACAGAGAACAGAGGGGCAAGAGGCAATGGTAGCTAACTGACCATAATGGACAGACAGGAGAGAAAGCTGCAGCATAACAGACCATAAAGGGCAGGAGGGACGGATCAGGGGCATTACAATGGAACAGACAAGCCAGGAGGGAGGGAGTAGGGGTCTGCACATGTAAACAGAGGGCTGGGGGCAAGGGGGCAGGGCAGGAGCAGCAAGATAGCCATGGAGGTCAGGCAGGATGGGCACTAGAAGCAAGACACACCATGAAGAGCAACAGTGAGACTGTGATGGCATACACACAGACCATGGAGGGAAGGTGGGAGGGGGTCAGGGGCAGCTAACTGACCACACAGGGAAGGTGGGAGGGGCCATGGCAGCACAGAAGACCATGCATGGCAAGTGGGAGGGTTAGTGGCAGCACAATGGCTATGATGGGCAAGAAGGAGGGTGCAGGGGCATGCACAAAGGACGATGGAGGATAGAAGGGAGGGTCAGGACCTGTGCACAGACAAGAAAGTTCAGGGGAAGGGGCCTCACAACAGACCACACGGGGCAGGCAGGAGGAGCAGTTGCAGCACAACAGACCAGGGAGGGCAGAAGGGTGTGGCAGTACAATGGACCATGTAGGACAGGAGGAAGAGGATAGGGGCATGGCATGTGGACAGGCAGGGTGGAGGTGGCAGGGACAGGTTACAGTCATCTGACAATGCTAGGCAGGTGGGAGGGGAGTGGCAGCTCAACAGAACACTCAGAGTAGATATGAGTGGCAGGTCCATGGGACATGGTGGGCAAAAAGGATGGAGCAGGGGCATGCACAAAGACATCGGAAGCCAGGGGGAAGGAGAATAGGGGCAGCAAGCTAAGCACAGAGTTTAAGCAGGAGGTCAATGATGGGGCATAGAATTGGGCAATGGAGGGCAGGAGGAGTGGACTGGTACATCATACTAAATTGAGGGCAGTGGCAGCACATCAGACCATGCATGGCAGGAGGGAGGAGGCTAGTCCATGGATTCACACAACAGAGGATAGGGAGGAGGGGGATGGGGCAGCAAGCTAACTGTTCAGAGAAGGCGGGTATTAGGAACTTTATTGTTTTTAAAACAGTGTGTCTGTGCGAACTACTTAAAATATGAACAAGTATGCAGCATAATCTCACTTTTATTCAGGAAGAAGAGGACGTTTGTGACTGTGACTCCGGGCTCACTTGGCAGAAACACCCCCTGACCCTCCACCCCCTATCGCAAAATGTAATGCCCGTGAAAAGGGTAGGTGAACACAGTGTTATATAGAACATAGTCCTGAGAGCACGATTGAAAATGAAAACTAGATATAGTGTATGGTATAAACTATGCACCAAAAAGTGTGATATAAGATGAACCGGGCGTGAAATATAATATGCAATACATTGTGCGCAATGACAGATTCATTGGAGAGCGCGAGATAGCACAGGCACTAGCGAGTGCTATGCGATATGCGCCTTGGAGTGTAATATGCACAGGGCAGTGTTGTGTAACCTAACTAGTCTCTAAAGTTGTAATATAAAATATGTGCTGAAGAGTGTAACGTTGCATATGCACTGTGACAAAGATATGGATCCCAGATTGTAATATGTATGGCATAGCACTGTGCGTTATAACATAGGCATCGAGGAAGGCACGTTAGATGTGGCAATATAACCCGTGCGAAGACAAGTGTGGCATGACATATTCACGGGGTGGTGTTATAGTGCACATGGGCTAGAGAGTGTCATAGCATATGCACTAGCTAGTGGAATACAACACAGAGGTGTGTGGCACTCGGCAGGCAATGGTGGGTGTAACACAGCATTGGGCTCTGTCAGGAGCGCGCTGTGACTCTCAAGTGATGTTCGTCCCCTTTCCAGAGAGTAAAATAAAACGTATTACACATCCGGCAGTGGATGTGTGTTTTATTAACCGTGAGGGGGGTTTCTTGCATAGTTTTGGTCGAATTTTTGTTGAATCCCCTTTGAATGGCTTGGTGTGCATGTGTATTAAATGTGCCCGTCAATAGCTACCCATGTTTGTATAAATAAACGACAAGGGTGTCTACCGGGATTAGGCACGGTAGGGCATCAGACATGTCGGAGCTTCACTAGTGGTGTAAATACATTCCACGTGGATTCATTGCATGCAGTCGCCTTTTAATGAATATCACGCAAATCGTCATGGTGATAGGTACGTACGGTTTGTCCAGCATGTCCTAGGTGTGTCTATAAATATATATTTTTTTAAAATAATAAAAAACAGTGGCCGGCCCTGGGGATTGGGGTCAAAAAAATATAATTAGGAGACAGGCCCTAGGGGATGGGGTCATCAGGGCCAATAAATTAGAATAAGAAGGGGAACCACACAGCCCCCCTTCTTAAAAAATTAAAATAAATAAAAGACTCGCATCGTGCCGGAGGCCATGCCCCCTCCGTGCAGCACTCTGCAAACGTGCCCCCTGGCGAGTTGTAAGTTGGGGAATTAATTCCTCTTCAATACTGAGGGTCCCTGAGGGCCAACTAGCCCAACAGGCATCTCCAGTATGCGCCAGGGAGCTGCGCTGCAGAGAGGTGTTCTGAGGGCAAGCCCCTTTTTACACCTCTCTGCAACGCAGCTCTGTGGCGCTTACTGGAGGTACCTAGTGGTCTAGTTTGACCCTAGGGACCCTTAGGATTCAAGGGGACTTAATCTCTCAACTTAGAACAGCCACAGGGCGCGATTACACAGTGGTGAAGGGAGGGGACGGGGCCTGAGGTGACGTGTGCAAACACGCACTATGGCACGTTTTAAATTGGGGATATAATTTCCATTCAATACTGAGGGCCCCTGGGGGCTAACTAGCCCACCAAGTGCTTCCAGTAAGCGCCACTGAGCTGCATTGCAGAGAGGTGGTCCAGGCCGTGCCACTTTTTACACCTCTCTGCAACGCAGCTCTGTGGCACTTACTGGAGGTACCTAGTGAGCTAGTTGGACCCTAGGGACCCTCAGGATTCAAATGAACTTAATCTCCCAACTAAAAACGGACACAGGGCGTGTTTACACAGTGGTGAAGGGAGGGGACGGGGCCTGAGTTAACGTGTGCAAAAACGCCCTGTGGCCTGTTTTAAGAGGTAGTTTTAATCCCCATGCCCTATTATATACTAGGGGCTTACAGAGGAGGTCATGCTAATCACAGGGGGACCCCAACGCATAATGTTCCCTAGTGTATGTAGGTGTTTTCACTGTATTCTAAGTGACTTTTAACATAGCACTGGCTCTAGGACTGGTTAGTCAGACTCAGTTACCACCAGTATCCGTCTGAAAAAGTTGAGGGTACAGGATGATTCTTCCTGCACTTATCTTCGTATTTGAGGACTTGTGTTGCTTCTTTCTGCACTTCTTTTGTTTCTTTCTGTGCATTTTTTCTTCTTTCTACACATGTCCTATCTCTGTAGGCATAGTTAGAAATTAGCATTTAAAAAACCTTTGAAATTCACAGAAAAAACCATAGGTTTCAGGCACGTTATAGTTAGGAATTAGCATTTAAAAAACCTCAGAAATTCACTGAAAAAACCATAGGTTTCAGGGGTGTTATAGTTAGCTGGACTTTTCACTTGTACAAAACCATTGAAATTCCCCCGTTATAGTTAGTTCAGCTAACTATAACTCGCGCGCCCGCAATGCACTGCTGATGATGTCACATATTACATCACTCATGACATGGTCAGTGACATCACTCATGACATCACTGATGACATCTCAAATGACATCACTGATGACATCACTGATGACATCATCCTTGTGATAGAGTGGCAGACCTCCTCTCACCCTAATATAACCTTTGATGGGGGGCGCTAGAGGGCGCACAAGCAGAATGGCCGCACTGACATGAGGCTCCTGCTGCCTGGAACTATAATCCTGCATTTATCCTTCTAACACCACCGATCCTCCGGCTAAAACCACGCCGGGATGCTGCTGGCGCTGTCCTACTGCTTCGGTGGAAGTTTGATGCCTGTATGACCTGCTGCGGAGGAGTGAGAGGCGCTGTGGCACGAGGCGGGCGCTGGGCTGCGGAGGATTGGAGCGAGCTGTCGGCCGCGTGTGCTACGCCAGATCGGGGTGCACCACGAGGCGGGTGGGCCCGAGCGGACGCCTGCACCTACGGAGCCCTGTACTGTTGGCGGAGCCGCTGCGGGACACGAAGCACGTTCTAAGGCCACGGGACACTGCTCGGTGCTCATCCCCCCCCCCCGCCCCTCATCGCTGGGAGCGTCTCTACTGGGCCGCTGCTCGGAGTGGAGCCGGACTCACGGTGAGCGAGGTGGGATCTGGAGGGTGCCTGCCGGCCATTGCGGGAATCAGGAGCGAGGTGTGTAACTGCTGGAGAGACGTGGGGACATCTGGGGGCCTGGCGATTCGTGTCCCCCCCTACCCCCTCCCCCTCTGTGCCCAGGGGAGCGGGTTAGCTGCGGTGCCACGCAGGAGATGTGGAGAAGAGTGGTGCGGGAGGACTTGTCGGCAGGGGTGCCCCTGGGGGACCCAGTGCACTGTGCTGCCGTGGCATGACTGGACTGCCTGTTACCCGCCATATGGACGCAGCGTTGGTGGCCGGTGCGGCAGAGGCTCCGCTTAGACAGAGGAGGTTTGATCTTGCAGTGAGGGTGCTGATGTGATGGTGCGCCCACCCGCTTGCGACGTTACAAAGGCTTGTGAAAAGGTGCCTTGGGGCGCACGCTGGTCCTGTGCCTTCACTGCTTCACGATTGTAGGAGGGTTGGCGCTCCAGAGGCTGGTGGCATTCCCTTGTCGCGCGAGCACCGGCGGTGCTGGCCTCGTTTCCTTAGCTGGAGTGGGCTGTTGTTTGCTACCGGTCCCACTATCACTTGTCAGGTGGAGTCTAGGTGATGCAATGAGACCTTTATAGCTATCTCGGAACGTCGGAGGCTAGCGTTCCTCTGGTGGCGACGGTGGTGGATGCCCCCCCTCCCTGCTTGCGACCTTGGCCCTACGGTACCGATTTGGGGCTTCTTGTGAACTGCTGGCCTCTGCCGCGGACGCGCTGTGCTACACCTGGAGCCTCTGACCCCGTCTACGCCTGCGTGGCACTAAGACATTGCCCTTTTCGCCCGCCGCTAAAGGCCCGCACACGAGACCTAAGATGGGTAAGCAGGACAGTCGACAGCCCAAACTCACGTTTGAGGACCCAGCGGCCAAGAAAAACGCACGGAGTGCACAGGATACGGGAAGCTCTAATGATTCGCCTGCGGATGGTGCGGGCTCCGGCCCCCCAGCAGCGGACTTGCGACAGCTGATGCAGGAAATGAGACAGGGCTTTACTACCGTAGTTGATAAAGTGGACCGGCTGTCGTCCAGAGTGGATGCTTTCGCGCAGAAAATGGATATACACGAAGAGCGTATCACGGAGGCGGAACGGCGGATATCGGATCAGGAAGACACCTCTGTTTCACACACTTCGCAACTCTCGAGGATGGATAATGTTTTAAGAGTTATTGCCGCAAAGAATGAGGAGTTGGAAGCCCGTAGCCGGCGTAACAACATCCGTGTGGTAGGTGTGCCGGAGTCCACCAATACAGGGCGCATGGAAGACTACGTAGAGAAGATACTCCTTGCCTCCGTAGGGTCTGAGGCGTTTTCTAAGCAGTTTATCGTCGAGAGGGCACATCGCTCCCTTGGGCCACGGCCCAAACCTGGAGCCCCGCCGCGGCCAATCATTGCTCGGCTCTTAAACTACCGGGACCGTGATGCTGCGCTGCGTGCCGCGCGCACGAATAAGACACTTGCATGTGATGGGGTCAGCTTTACTATCTACCCAGACTTTACGCCTATTGTACAGGAGCAACGGCGTAAATTTCTAGAAGTAAAAAAGAAATTGCGGGCCCTGCAAATTGATTATGCCTTGTTATACCCGGCAAAGCTGAGAGTCACCCACCAAGCGAAACAGCATTTTTTTACAAATCCGCAACAAGTGGACGATTTTTTGAAGACTCTTAAGACTACGCGAACTGTGAGACAAGGGGGTGATGTGGAAGACCACGAGGACGATCACTAGGTGTGGAGTCACAGCTTTATGTTGGTTGACCGCCGAACTAGTAGTCTGCGGCAATATTGGCGTCAAGAGGGCCCACCCGCTGGACACACTGCTGAGACGGCGCTTCAGTGCACGAAGATGCCGTGGCCGGACATAGGACGGTGGTTGGTAATGTACTCCAGGCACCACCCCCCCCCCCCTCCTTTTTGGGTTGTTCCCTAACTTTGGGAGGGGGCAGGACTTGGGAGTGGACACGGGTGCCCTCTGGCTGAACCTCATGGGGTGTGCCCCACAGAACATGATGACTATGTTGCTCTTGTTGAGCTGTTTGAGGGATTTTTTGGGAGGGGGAGGGAGAGGGGATTCTGGCAAGTTGGGGATGCTTCAGTGGGTTGGGGGTGGGTTAGGGGTTTGTATGGTGACTCAGGTCCCCCCCGATACACTCATTGTCTTCGAGACAGCTGCGCCTAAACTGGCAGTTAAGCAATGGCCTGAATGCGCAATATGGTTCTTGATTGTTAGTAGGTGTTGGGGGTGCTCTGAGCTGGTAGGATTTCTTGTTCTGTCATGGGTCATTGAACGACGTGTACTATGCTTGGAAATCGTTATTGGATGGTCAACCTGGACCCCTGTTAGTGCATTATATGTGATCGCTTTGTTTTCATTACAAGTTGAACGGGCTATTGCAGGGGTGGCAGGTAACACTTTGGAGTTATTTTGGCAGTGGGGTGGGGGGTTGGGGATGTTTGACAATGTTATTACGATGTTTGGTGCGCTTTTCCTTACAGTGATGCTACATACTGATTTGGCATGTTTCTATGAAGAAGACTTGTGGGAGGGGCTCCTCCTGCTGCATGGGGTGCACGTACACATTCACATATGGCCTAGCAGGGCTACTTACAGTGATGTAGGACACGAGGTGCGCTGTTACAGTGCGACGCAGGTGACACAACACTCAAGCACGCATACACTTCTGAGCGAATTGCGGAGTCCTCTGCTGGTGCAAACTGATTCCTCTCGCTACCCCCATGGCTAAGACAGATACTGATGTAAATGTACTAACTTGGAACGTCAGAGGCTTAGGGGACCCCAGGAAAAAGAGACAGATCCTTTCTTACTTGGATCGCCATGAAATCCACATAGCCTTTCTTCAGGAGACACATTTTAGTCCCCAAGCTACTCACACTTTTGCCTCTAGATGGGCAACCTGCGCGTCATTTTCCTCCTACTCCTCATACTCTAGGGGTACGGCAATACTGGTAAAAAAGGGGACGCCCTTTGTTGTGGCGGGCACGAAGTGCGATGCTCAGGGGAGGTATTGCCTGATGTGGGGTAGGCTGGGGCGTATGGCAGTTACCCTGGTCTGCTGCTACGGCCCCAACATGGATGATCCGCAATTTTTTGCAGACCTCAATGCGACTATCATAGGCGTGGGCCCACAGCACCTCATCCTGGGTGGGGATTGCAACACCTCACTCGACCCAGCGAAGGACAAATCTCACCCGGCCCCGCATCAGCGCGTGCGATGTTGTCAGATATACTAGCTGAGCATAACATGATTGACACATGGAGATGCCTCCATGCTGATCAGCGGGAAGGCACACACTTCACGGCGCAGGCAAGATCATGGGCCCGGCTTGACTATGTCTTCCTATCTCCTCTCCTCTATACGGCACTGACTAGAGCGCACCATCTTCCACGAACATTCTCGGATCATTCGCCAGTTCGTGTTACGCTGCGAGCTGCAGACCTTGGCCCCCCCCGTGACTGCATGGCGCCTGCAACCTAGGATGCTACTCGATCCTGTGTTTCAGGAGGAATTGCGGGAAGACTGTCTAGATTTTTTTAAGCGCAACAAGGATACTGTGCAGGATGTAGAAACGATATGGGATGCATTTAAAGTGACGCTGAGGGGCATATGCATCGCTAAAGGGTCCGGTGTACTGAAAAGTATACTGACACGCCTGCGAATACTGGAAAGGGATCTTAAAGCATTGGAGACGTCCTTGGCTGACGGTCCTGATGATACTAAGCTAGCACATATTCGCGAAAAACTGACGGAATATACAAGTGAAGCCACCAGGGAGACGAACTTTAGAGGCAAACACTGGATTGCCCGACGCTATGGCGAGGGCGAGCGGCCTGGGAAGGCCCTGGCAGCGACGATCAGATTGACGCGGCCTCCTACCACTATATTGGAGATTGAAGATGTGGAGGGGTAGTCTACAGAGACACCACGCACATCCTTAATGCGTTTGTGGAACACTATTGCCAATTGTATATGTCAACTAGGGTGGGGGATTTGCACTTGCAGGACTACCTGGAGGATGAGTCCCTCGGGTGGCTGAGTGATGCTCAAAGGAAGTTTCTGAGCTCCCCTTTTGAATTAGACGAGGTACGTGAAGCTATTATGCACATGCGGTCAGGCAAGGCTACAGGCCTGGATGGGATACCTATAGAATTCTATAAAACTTACATTGATTTTATGGCACCGGTCTTACGGGAGGTATACGAAGACGCCCTTGAGGTGGGCCGGTTACCCCCGTCTATGCGCATGGCCCTAATTACGTCACTACTTAAACCCGGGAAAGTTGCAGATAAATGTGACTCCTACCGGCCCCTCTCATTGCTCAATTGCGATGTGAAAATACTCGCGAAATTGATTGCTACTCGTATTAATTTGCTCCTCCCTAACCTGATCGTGCCTGATCAGGCAGGGTTTGTGCCCGGCAGGGCAACGTCCCATAACCTGCGCACTTTCTTCTCGATCCTAAATTCGGTGCACGAAGACCTGCCAATGGCTGCCATCTTCCTGGACGCCTCGAAGGCTTTTGATTCGTTAGAATGGGACTATGTCTTTAAGGTACTGGAACGTATGGGGTTTCCACTCATTTTCATTTCATGGATCAGACTATTGTATACGTCTCCTGGGGCTAAGGGGCTAATCAATGGCGTCCTTTCCGCAGCGTTTCCCATTTCCAGGCGAACTCGACAGGGTTGCCCCTTGTCGCCCCTGCTGTTCACTATAGCCATGGAGCCGCTTGCAGCAAAGTTGAGGCAACATCATAAAGATAAGGCGTTACGATGTTTTCATAGGCAGATTTTAATATCCATGTACGCAGACGATATTATTCTGTATATACGAGACCCCAGCGATAATCTTAATCCGATTCTTAGAGAATTCATCCGCTTCGGCAGGCTCTCCGGTATTCAGATTAATTGGAGCAAGTCGTGGATTTTCCCTCTTACGGCATCTACCAAACGATTTGCTCTGGACTACCCTCTCGCTTGGAGCGAGGGCGACTTTAAGTATTTAGGTATACACATAGAAAGGGACAAAGAAGAACTATTGCGGGCCAACTATGGAACGACGATGACACGTATTTCCGCCTGCATTGCTAGGTGGATCACGCTCCCCCTTTCTATGGCGGGAAGGGCCTCACTGATTAAAATGGTAATATTACCTCAATTGCTGTATTTGTTTTTAAATATCCCCTTTTACCCAGGTGGGTTTTTCTTCCGGCACCTCCGCTCAGAGCTCATTAGACTAGTCTGGGTGGGAAGTCGCCCCGGCTCCGGTGGGAGGTCCTCACTTGGCCGTACAGTCAAGGCGGGTTTGGCGTCCCTGATTTTGAACTTTATTTTCAAGCAGCGCAAGCGCACTACGCCTATTTCTGGATACGGCAACCAAGATATATGCCTCAGCTTGCTGCTGAGCACTGGCTTGCACACCCGATCCCCATAGAAGGCGCCTTGTATATCCCAGTAAGGGAGAAAGATACTACGCCCTCGACCGTGATGAGTACGGTGACTGCCTGGAACCGACTCACAACCAAATTAGAGATTACTGTGTTATATGCGCCGCTCTTACCCCTTGTTTACCATCCCAGCCTGCCTCTGTTACAGGAGGTGGGGTTTCGGAAATTGGTTTGCACTCTAAATGTTAGGACGTGGGGAGATCTGTACCATAATGGTATGTTCCGCTCTATGGAGCATCTATTTGGAGGCATCCAACCTTCGCCCCTTGAGGTTTTTCTGTACCTCAGGCTCCGGCACGGAATCAAGACACTAACACCTGACTTTCCGAAGGAGCCTTCGGCAGTCGCACCCTTACAACGTATCCTCTTAGACGAGGCCCCTGCAAAGCTAGTCTCCAAAATTTACGGGTCGGTTCACACACTTGTGATCGCCCCGCCGTTGGCGGCTCGTGCGAACTGGGACCAGGAACTACCGGTCCCATTGACGGACAAACAATGGGAGTTCTGCCTCCAACAGATGGAGCGTGTCTCTTCTAGTAGTAGATTTAGGATAATACACTATAAATACATCCACAGATTATATTACACTCCTGCGCGGTTGTATCGATACCGACTCCGGGACGACGATAGGTGCGATAGGTGTCACGCCCCTATGGCGGATTTTCTTCACCTGGCGTGGGCATGTGAGGCGGTGAATCGCTATTGGTGCCAGATCTTTACGGCACTCTCTACAATGATTAATTCAGAGATAGAACCCTCCCCTATCCTTGCCCTCTTGGGCTACGTGGAGCCCATACAAGCTACACACCGCAAATTCATTGCGCTTGCCTTCTTGCTTGCCAAAAGACGAGTTGCATGTAAGTGGGGCAGGGGCAGGGCCCCCAAATTTAAGGACTGGCTGCGAGATCTTACTTATTGTCAGGAACAAATGCATACATACTCTGAACTTCTACCACCTACATCGCAACCTGTGGACATATGGGCTCCGTTACACTGCTACTTGTTAAGAGGGGAGACGACTGCTGAGGACGAGACATCTACATAACCTCACGCTGAGAAACCTCTAAAGCCGTAGTGAACATCAGTTATGGGAGGGTCCCCCCCCCCCTTGGGATGTGGTGCTTTAGGCACTTCATAATGGGGGACTTCATCCCCTGTGCTACCTGTGGTGCTGGGTGCAGGGATGAGATAGATGTACTTGCCTGCTACGTGGGTTAGGACCGCACTGTTCATGCCTGTTGTGTTTATTTCCTGCATACATTGTATTGCTTGTTAGTGAGATGTGTACCAATTGCTGTACCTATGCAAAGCACTGTATGTTCGCACAAAACTTCTAAAATAAAGGTTTATAAAAAAAAAAAAAAAAACCTTTGATACACACATTCAAAAATAGAGACTAAAATTTTCAAAACAATGGACATACCAATACCAGTTACAACAACCTCTTCAGTAATTCTAAGATCCACATACACATACACTCATTCACCAACAGTCCTATACAGTCACTCATACATGTACTCACTCATCATATGTACTCATACACCTATACATCCTGTTACACAATGCCACTCATCCATAGAGTTACTCACACACATAGTCACTCATGCTAATAAAGAATCAAGGATACATTTACTTGCATATACAGTTATACACACACCACCACACTTACTTCTACGGAAACTTACACATACTTAGTCTTTTAAGCAATCACTTATAGAAACACATACTTATTCATACAGGAACTCTTTCAATCTCTCTCTCTCACATATACTCACATATATACACCAATAGTCACATATACTAGTTTAAAACATATGTAGTTACTCATAAAGACACTATTGAGACAGTCATTCACTCACTAACACACCCATACACACACTCATCCACCCATACAGTCCTGCACACATGCTGTGTTCAAAACATACAAACAGTGAGTCACTCATTCATGCACCTATGCACTACGTAATACCCCCCACCGAACCATGCAGACACTCAGACTGATACTCAAAAAAACAACTAATAACCTATATAGACACCCATGTAGCTACTCACCAACCCATGCAGCCACGTATACACAAAGTGAGAGACTGATACAGATATTTACATATTTAAACATTACTCACTAAGCCATGTATTCACTATGATACACTTAATCAGTCAGTTACACAATCAATTTTTCAAAAACAAATCATTCATTTAGACACTTATATACCCATTTATTCTTCCATCGACCTTGAGATATACATATATAAAACATATTTAATTTTCAGAAAAACACACATTCACTGGATGATGTCATCAGTGATGTCATTTGAGATGTCATCAGTGATGTCATGAGTGATGTCACTGACCATGTCATGAGTGATGTAATATGTGACGTCATCAGCAGTGCATTGTGGGCGCGCGAGTTATAGTTAGCTGAACTAACTATAATGGGGGAATTTCAATGGTTTTGTACAGGTGAAAAGTCTAGCTAACTATAACACCCCTGAAACCTATGGTTTTTTCAGTGAATATATATATATATATATATATATTCACTGAAAAAACCATAGGTTTCAGGGGTGTTATAGTTAGCTGGACTTTTCACTTGTACAAAACCATTGAAATTCCCCCGTTATAGTTAGTTCAGCTAACTATAACTCGGGCGCCCGCAATGCACTGCTGATGACGTCACATATTACATCACTCATGACATGGTCAGTGACATCACTCATGACATCACTGATGACATCTCAAATGACATCACTGATGACATCACTGATGACATCATCCAGTGAATGTGTGTTTTTCTGAAAATTAAATATGTTTTATATATGTATATCTCAAGGTCGATGGAAGAATAAATGGGTATATAAGTGTCTAAATGGATGATTTGTTTTTGAAAAATTGATTGTGTAACTGACTGATTAAGTGTATCATAGTGAATACATGGCTTAGTGAGTAATGTTTAAATATGTAAATATCTGTATCAGTCTCTCACTTTGTGTATAAGTGGCTGCATGGGTTGGTGAGTAGCTACATGGGTGTCTATATAGGTTATTAGTTGGTTTTTTGAGTATCAGTCTGAGTGTCTGCATGGTTCGGTGGGGGGTATTACGTAGTGCATAGGTGCATGAATGAGTGACTCACTGTTTGTATGTGTTGAACACAGCATGTGTGCAGGACTGTATGGGTGGATGAGTGTGTGTATGGGTGTGTTAGTGAGTGAATGACTGTCTCAATAGTGTCTTTATGAGTAACTACATATGTTTTAAACTAGTATATGTGACTATTGGTGTATATATGTGAGTATATGTGAGAGTGAGAGATTGAAAGAGTTCCTGTATGAATAAGTATGTGTTTCTATAAGTGATTGTTTAAAAGACTAAGTATGTGTAAGTTTCCGTAGAAGTAAGTATGGTGGTGTGTGTATAACTGTATATGCAAGTAAATGTATGTTTGATTCTTTATTAGCATGAGTGACTATGTGTGTGAGTAACTCTATGGATGAGTGGCATTGTGTAACAGGATGTATAGGTGTATGAGTACATATGATGAGTGAGTACATGTATGAGTGACTGTATAGGACTGTTGGTGAATGAGTGGATGTGTATGTGGATCTTAGAATTACTGAAGAGGTTGTTGTAACTGGTATTGGTATGTCCATTGTTTTGAAAATTTTAGTCTCTATTTTTGAATGTGTGTATCAAAGGTTATATTAGGGTGAGAGGAGGTCTGCCACTCTATCACAAGGATGATGTCATCAGTGATGTCATCAGTGATGTCATTTGAGATGTCATCAGTGATGTCATGAGTGATGTCACTGACCATGTCATGAGTGATGTAATATGTGACGTCATCAGCAGTGCATTGAGGGCGCCCGAGTTATAGTTAGCTGAACTAACTATAACGGGGGAATTTCAATGGTTTTGTACAAGTGAAAAGTCCAGCTAACTATAACACCCCTGAAACCTATGGTTTTTTCAGTGAATTTCTGAGGTTTTTTAAATGCTAATTCCTAACTATAACGTGCCTGAAACCTATGGTTTTTTCTGTGAATTTCAAAGGTTTTTTAAATGCTAATTTCTAACTATGCCTACAGAGATAGGACATGTGAAGAAAGAAGAAAAAATGCACAGAAAGAAACAAAAGAAGTGCAGAAAGAAGCAACAGAAGTCCTCAAATACGAAGATAAGTGCAGGAAGAAGGATAACGTGCAGAAAGAACAAAAAGAAGAGCAGAAAGAAGCCTTGTTGCAAAATCATCCTGTACCCTCAACTTTTTCAGACGGATACTGGTGGTAACTGAGCCTGACTAACCAGTCCTAGAGCCAGTGCTATGTTAAAAGACACTTAGAATACAGTGAAAACACCTACATACACTAGGGAACATTATGCGTTGGGGTCCCCCTGTGATTAGCATGACCTCCTCTGTAAGCCCCTAGTATATAAGAGGGCATGGGGATTAAAACTACCTCTTAAAACAGGCCACAGGGCGTTTTTGCACACGTTAACTCAGGCCCCGTCCCCTCCCTTCACCACTGTGTAAACACGCCCTGTGTCCATTTTTAGTTGGGAGATTAAGTTCATTTGAATCCTGAGGGTCCCTGGGGTCCAACTAGCCCACTAGGTACCTCCAGTAAGTGCCACAGAGCTGCGTTGCAGAGAGGTGTAAAAAGTGGCACGGCCTGGACCACCTCTCTGCAATGCAGCTCAGTGGCGCTTACTGGAAGCACTTGGTGGGCTAGTTAGCCCCCAGGGGCCCTCAGTATTGAAGGGAAATTATATCCCCAATTTAAAACGTGCCATAGTGCGTGTTTGCACACGTCACCTCAGGCCCCGTCCCCTCCCTTCACCACTGTGTAAACGCGCCCTGTGGCTGTTCTAAGTTGAGAGATTAAGTCCCCTTGAATCCTAAGGGTCCCTAGGGTCAAACTAGACCACTAGGTACCTCCAGTAAGCGCCACAGAGCTGCGTTGCAGAGAGGTGTAAAAAGGGGCTTGGCCTCAGAACACCTGGCTGCAGCGCAGCTCCCTGGCGCATACTGGAGATACCTGTTGGGGGCGCGTTTGCAGAGTGCTGCACGGAGGGGGCATGGCCTCCTGCACGATGCCAGTCTTTTATTTGTTTTAGTTTTTTAAGAAGGGGGGCTGTTTGGTTCCCCTTCTTATTCTAATTTATTGGCCCTGATGACCCCATCCCCCAGGGCCAGTCTCCTAATTATATTTTTTTGACCCCAATCCCCAGGGCCGGCCACTGTTTTTTATTATTTTTAAAAAATATATATTTATAGACACACCTAGGACATGCTGGACAAACCGTACGTACCTATCACCATGACGATTTGCGTGATATTCATTAAAAGGCGACTATGCATGCAATGAATCCACGTGGAATGTATTTACACCACTAGTGAAGCTCTGACATGTCTGATGCCCTACCGTGCCTAATCCCGGTAGACACCCTTGTCGTTTATTTATACAAACTTGGGTAGCTATTGACGGGCACATTTAATACACATGCACACCAAGCCATTCAAAGGGGATTCGACAAAAATTCGACCAAAACTATGCAAGAAACCCCCCTCACGGTTAATAAAACACACATCCACTGCCGGATGTGTAATACTTTTTATTTTACTCTCTGGAAAGGGGACGAACATCACTTGAGAGTCACAGCGCGCTCCTGACAGAGCCCAATGCTGTGTTACACCCACCATTGCCTGCCGTGTGCCACACACCTCTGTGTTGTATTCCACTAGCTAGTGCATATGCTATGACACTCTCTAGCCCATGTGCACTGTAACACCACCCCGTGAATATGTCATGCCACACTTGTCTTCGCACGGGTTATATTGCCCCATCTAACGTGCCTTTCTCGATGCCTATGTTATAACGCACAGTGCTATGCCATACATATTACAATCTGGGATCCATATCTTTGTCACAGTGCATATGCAACCTTACACTCCCCAGCACATATTTTATATTACAACTTTAGAGACTAGTTAGGTTACACAACACTGCCCTGTGCATATTACACTCCAAGGCGCATATCGCATAGCACGCGCTAGTGCCTGTGCTATCTCGCGCTCTCCAATGAATCTGTCATTGCGCACAATGTATTGCATATTATATTTCACGCCCGGTTCATCTTATATCACACTTTTTGGTGCATAGTTTATACCATACACTATATCTAGTTTTCATTTTCAATCGTGCTCTCAGGACTATGTTCTATATAACACTGTGTTCACCTACCCTTTTCACGGGCATTACATTTTGCGATAGGGGGTGGAGGGTCAGGGGGTGTTTCTGCCAAGTGAGCCCGGAGTCACAGTCACAAACGTCCTCTTCTTCCTGAATAAAAGTGAGATTATGCTGCATACTTGTTCATATTTTAAGTAGTTCGCACAGACACAATGTTTTAAAAACAATAAAGTTCCTAATACCCGCCTTCTCTGAACAGTTAGCTTGCTGCCCCATCCCCTTCCTCCCTATCCTCTGTTGTGTGAATCCATGGACTAGCCTCCTCCCTCCTGCCATGCATGGTCTGATGTGCTGCCACTGCCCTCAGTATGATGCACCAGTCCACTCCTCCTGCCCTCCATTGCCCAATTCTATGCCCCATCATTGACCTCCTGCTTAAACTCTGTGCTTAGCTTGCTGCCCCTATTCTCCTTCCCCCTGCCCTCCGATGTCTTTGTGCATGCCCCTGCTCCATCCTTTTTGCCCACCATGTCCCATGGACCTGCCACTCCTATCTACTCTGAGTGTTCTGTTGAGCTGCCACTCCCCTCCCACCTGCCTAGCATTGTCAGATGACTGTAACCTGTCCCTGTCACCTCCACCCTGCCTGTCCACATGCCATGCCCCTATCCTCTTCCTCCTGTCCTACATGGTCCATTGTACTGCCACACCCTTCTGCCCTCCCTGGTCTGTTGTGCTGCAGCTGCTCCTCCTGCCTGCCCCGTGTGGTCTGTTGTGAGGTCCCTTCCCCTGAACTTTCTTGTCTGTGCACAGGTCCTGACCCTCCCTTCTATCCTCCATCGTCCTTTGTGCATGCCCCTCCACCCTCCTTCTTGCCCATCATAGCCATTGTGCTGCCACTAACCCTCCCACTTGCCATGCATGGTCTTCTGTGCTGCCATGGCCCCTCCCACCTTCCCTGTGTGGTCAGTTAGCTGCCCCTGACCCCCTCCCACCTTCACTCCATGGTCTGTGTGTATGCCATCACAGTCTCACTGTTGCTCTTCATGGTGTGTCTTGCTTCTAGTGCCCATCCTGCCTGACCTCCATGGCTATCTTGCTGCTCCTGCCCTGCCCCCTTGCCCCCAGCCCTACTCCCTCCCTCCTGGCTTGTCTGTTCCATTGTAATGCCCCTGATCCGTCCCTCCTGCCCTTTATGGTCTGTTATGCTGCAGCTTTCTCTCCTGTCTGTCCATTATGGTCAGCTAGCTACCATTGCCTCTTGCCCCTCTGTTCTCTGTTGTCCATGTGCATGGTCCTGTCCCCTCCCTCTTGCTTTCTATGGATTGTTGTGCTGCACTCCCGTGTGGTGTATTGTGCTGCTGCAAACCCTGATGCCTGCCCTGCAGGGTCAGTTTGGTGCACCTCTCCATGTCCCTCCTGTCCTCTGTTATCCAAGTCCATGTCCCTATCCCATTTCCTTCCATGATCCAATGTACCATACTTGCGAACATTTTGAACTTGGTAAGAGGGAGATTTTGAAAAAAAACTGGGGTATTGATTTTCCCCTTTGAGTTACATTGAAAAAGAGGATATTGTAGACAGGAGACAGATCAAATAAAGCCCATTTGAGCTTAAAAACATTGGACATTTCATGGCTGAATCGGGTCTGTTGGCATGTATGGTTGTACTACCATTGCCTCTTCCTTCTGCCCACAATGGTCTATTACATTGCCACAGGCTTGAAGGAGGGTAGATTTTGTATCACAGGGGGCCCCTGGCCCGTTCTGTCCACACCTGAAGTATGAGACCCTTGTCCTTGCCCTGCCAGCTGCATTTGTAGGCCGTATTAAATTGACCAGCGGGTCCTGTGTTGCTATATAATTATCCTGAGACATCCTTACCACTCAGCCAGTATAAAACCCCTGTGTAGGCCCTTCTGTTCAATATGTAGGCCTCTTTGTTAAATTGACCATAGCTCTGCAATTTTAGTGTATAGCAGTCTGAAGGCAGGTCTGCGAGGCCTTCTGCTCCAAACCAGTAGCCCCCACCCTACCCGAGTGCTCCGTGCTCGGTATCAAAGTTCAACATCCCCCTGAAGCTGTCGACATACAGTAGGCTGCATCCTGGACTGGTACTTGCTTCCTGGGCAGGTTTCCCGCTTTTAAGGAAGTGGCAACCGCAGAGCGTCAAGTTAGGAGAACTGAGGAGATTTTATACATGAATATATTGAATTCCCGTACAATACCCATTATTTTCTGCTTGCTCTATGGAACTTACGATAAGCGATTGGCCTGAGAGACTGACCTTTTCACCCAGTCCATTGTCAGCATTAAGTGGGTAAATGACGAAATGTCTGGTAAAATCTGCAGACGAAGCTTTTGGGTAGCATACGTAGGTAGATGTAGCGTGCAAAGGAGCCCACAAAATGATATAAAAAGGGAGCACCCACAGATATCGACGGACTACCTCGCCGTCTGTATGTAGGTTAACAGGCAGTGCAGGTTTTCCCCAAGAGCTGGGAGCTCTTGTCTTCCTTTGCTTAAAATGTCTTGCTCTGCTTTGCTTGAAGTATCTTATTCTATTTTACCTATATGAAATGTCATGTTATGTTTAACCATTGTTCTCTTTACTTTTGCATTTAAAAGATTTTGTATTGTAATTGCAGGAATGCTTGCTCTAAGAGTAAACGTGAGTGTTCCTAGGTAACATTTTCCTTGGTGTAACTTGTTTCTCATGATGCATTTATAGATGTGTTTTCTCTCTCTCTCTGTCAGTACATTAATTGAGATACAGAGAATATCATGACAGCTGTATGATTATCTGGATTCTGTATTTTGTACTTTATGTCTCTATTCTGCGGTTTCTTTGAAGTTGCATCTTCTCATTAAACTGCCATTGTATTCTGCCTCCAATTCCATGTCTCATATGTCTGTTTTCTTCATTTTTGGAGCAAGCGTTCCTAGGCACCCCGGCTCAAATTAAGGTGCCCCTTTTGTCCCTGACTCACTCTCCTGCTCAGTTCTGTGGTGGCTCCCGGGGATCTGGGGACCGCCCCTAGCTTCCTTGACCCGTAATAGATCTTGCCTCCAACAGCCTCTCTTGCAAGTCCTGTATTGTTGGTTTGTTGCCCCTGCCCCCCTTTCCACTGCCCTCCATAGTCTGTTGTGCTTCCACGGCCCTTCCTGCCTGCTCAGTGTGGTTAAATTGTTGCCTTTGCACCCTCCTACCTGCCTTCAATTTTCAGAGTCCGTGCCCCTGGCCTCTGCCTCTCAACAGTATCCTAATGAACAACTAGATTGCTAACATTCTATATTTATTACAAAAGTGTGGAACGCCTGACATCATCTTGATGTAATCAAAACTGTAATACCTAGAGCATTTCCTTTAGAAATTACATATATGAGAGGGTCTTATTGGCATCAAAATTATGGTTAGTGCTCTAAAAGGCTAAAATAAGGACATATTTTCTGAGTTTTCAAATAGCGACAAAGCACTTTTAAATTATTTGTTATCTTTATGTTTTTTTATCCAGTTGACCACTTGATTAAATGTTGCACTTAGGGGAGATGATGTGGTGTTACTTCCAGAACTGCAGACTTTGCAACTGGGGAACCAGGTTGAAGTTTCTGCTTCAGCTCGACATTCTGTGATTCTGGTCAAATCACTTAGTCTCCCCATGTCTACAACCAAAATGAATGTGTTCTTGTGTGATGTAACCAATGCTCATGTAAAGCACTCCAATACCTGACAAGTCTGCACTATATAACACTGCAAAAACACAAAATAATAAGTGTTTTGCACACTTCTGTCATTGGGCTATATTTGGGCTACATCTGGGTGATTTTGGGCTACATTTGGGCTCTTTTGTCTCCGGTGGCCATCTTGGGAGATTTATTTGTTATGAAGTTTCCTAATTTCCTCATGTACTGCAGTCTCCTCAGTAGGAAATGCTTTCAGTTTTTTACTTTGATTCCATCATGAACGTATTCAGATATGTCACACATTTGCCATAAATTCTGAATGTTAGCACTCTAGTTGCTCATTAGATCATTGTAGTAAAACTACTGCACCATGGAAGTCTGCTCCTGGTATTAAAAGTGCATGTTTCAGTCTGCATGTCAGAATTTTTTTAATGAAATAGAAGAGGATTTGAGAAGTCACTCAAAATGTGCCCTCATTTTCTTTCTTCAGCATTAATCATAATTTCTATGGCAAAATGAACCTCCTCATTGTGTTCCTTTTTAAATTAAATGTTTTAAGTGTTACCAGTTTATTCCAATCAAGATGGCTTCAGGTGTGCCATACTTTTGTCATAATGAAGACAGTAAGCGCTCTAGTTGTTTTTAAGAACATTCTGGGACATTCTGTCATTGGGCTATACTTGGGCTACATCTGGGTGATATTTGGGCTACATTTGGGCTCTTTTGTCTCTGGTGGCCATCTTGGGAGACTTATTTGTTATGAAGTTTCCTAATTTCCTCATTTACTGCAGTCTCCTCAGTAGGAAATACTTTCAGTTTTTTACTTTGATTCCATCAAGAAGGCATTCAGATGTGTCACACATTTGCCATAAATTCAGAATGTTAGCACTCTTTTTGCTCATTAGATCACTGTAGTAAAGCTACTGCTCACCAGGGAAAACTGCTGCTGGTATTGCAAGTGCATGTTTCAGTCTGCATGTCAGAATTTTTTAATGAAATAGAAGAGGATTTGAGAAGTCACTCAAAATGTGCCCTAATTTTTCTTTCTGCAGCACTAATCATACTTTTTATTGAAAAATGAACCCCCTCATTTTGTTCCTTTTTAAATTAAATGTTTTAAGAGTTACCACTTTAATCCAAGCAAGATGGCTTCAGGTGTGCCATACGTTTATCATAAGTAGGACTGTTAGCGCTCTAGTAGTTCTTTGGAACACTCTGGGAAGCTGCAGTAGAACACAAAGGAATCAACTGACAGTCTCTGCCCTTGTTGGATGTACATGTTTTACTGAGAATGTCAGACTTCATTCTCACATGACTGAGAAAGATAATGTGAATTTACAGAAAATAAGCTCTCAGTTTAGCCTATAGATCACCTTCCAAACCTCTGTGGTAAAAGCATGAGAAAATATTTTTCTCTCAATCATGATATCCCAGCAGAAGGCTTTTTCACATGGTGAAATCACCTTAGAACATACCACAATTCCTAAAATGAGTATGGTACCATCAACAAATGATTTATAATGTAACTAAAGTCTTAAAACCTTCTATTAACTGCAATGCTTTTTAATGAGGTGCTATCATGTATATTGGTGCCAAGATGGCTGCCAACACTTCTTGGATGAAGTGCTGACAGCCAATCAGATCTCAGGATGAGATGTGTGGTTAGGCTCCGCCCACATATATATATGCTTTTAAATGCTATTTTCTCAGGATCTACTGAACAGATTTACACCAAACCTACAAAAGGCACTTCCTTGACCTGAGGACTACCTCTCTGCCAAATTTCAAGTAATTCTGTTCAGCCGTTCGGGCTGTAGCTGTGTCTAAAGGTCCTATGGAAAAATGCATGGGAAAAACGCGTTTTGGGACCCCCCTTTTATCTCAGCCCCCGCTTGACGAATCCCCCCGAGACTTTCAGGGTAGGAGCGGAGCGTAGCGCCCCACCTATTTTGAAAAATTCGCGAGGATTCGTCAACCGGCGCCAAAGTTATTCAAAATAGAATGTTGCGGATTTCCTATGGAAACGTGGTCCTAACTATAACTATCTACTGGCGACCGCCAGTAGATAATATATATATATATATATATATACCAAACACAGTTCCCCGTTCTGGAGCCCCAGACCCTTCAGAGCGGCCTCACGCAATGGGCACGGAGCAGTCCATCCACAAATGAACTCACAACGAGTAGTGAGGCCCAATACTGCAGAGTTTGTTTATTTTGCAAGTTTAGCAGCGCCAGATTCCATATTTCTAACGTTTCGGCTTGTCGCCTTGCTCACAGAAGGAATTTATGACACTCAGGTGTGCTGGGGCGCGCTATTTTAAAATGTAAGTCACGTGACTGGATTTTACATACTGCAAGTCCCATAGTGCATTGTGATCGTAGTTGCATAATAGAACTGGAAGTCCTCAGATGTTTTTTAACAGATGGTAATTTTTTTAAACACACGCACTGATGTAAATGTGGAATATTCATAACACAGTCAGGTGAACTATTAAAGTCTTTCAATATGTTCGTACTGATACTAACTTGAAAACGAACATCCTCTGGCAGGAGGTCATCCTGTCTGAATCTCTTCCTCGCGCCATCCCTTTTCGCTGTGTTAGCATTCCTTGGTAGGTTGGAAGCGAGAGTGGATCAGGCTCCTCAATCAGATTCCAAACACAGTTCCCCGTTCTGGAGCCCAAGACCCTTCAGAGCGGCCTCACGCAATGGGCACGGAGCAGCCCATCCACAAATCACAAATGAACTCACAACGAGTAGTGAGGCCCAATACTGCAGAGTTTGTTTATTTTGCATGTTTAGCAGCGCCAGATTCCATATTTCTAACGTTTCTGCCAGAGGATGTTCGTTTTCAAGTTAGTATCAGTACGAACATATTGAAAGACTTTAATAGTTCACCTGACTGTGTTATGAATATTCCACATTTACATCAGTGCGTGTGTTTAAAAAAATTACCATCTGGTAAAAAACATCTGAGGACTTCCAGTTCTATTATGCAACTACGATCACAATGCACTATGGGACTTGCAGTATGTAAAATCCAGTCACGTGACTTACGTTTTAAAATAGCGCGCCCCAGCACACCTGAGTGTCATCAATTCCTTCTGTGAGCAAGGCGACAAGCCGAAACGTTAGAAATATGGGCCTCACTACTCGTTGTGAGTTCATTTGTGATATATATATATATATAGATATAGCGAAGAAGACCACTTGGTAAGAAGTAATCCAAGGACACAGCGGGGATAAGTTCAGGAGCCATTTATTCACATTGTGGCGCAGCATAATGCATTTCGGCTAATCCAGCCTTCCTCAGACGCCGCTCACCACTGGAATGCACTTTCTCCCTCCTAAGATCTTTCTGCGGCGCTCCCATTGGTGGGAGATCAGCTGACCCTGCTACATTAGGAAAGGCTGTAGTCAAATGGGAGACTACAGCTCCCAGAATGCACCATGATGGTAAGTACCATAGCAGGATTAATTTTGCTTCCAATAAGCGCTGAAATTGCCTTGTTCAGGAGGGGCCATGTAGTGGCAGGTGCCGTCCGGTATTGCAGTGTTCTTGGTTCCCTCGAGTCCCCAACGCCCAAGCCACAATTGCAGAACAGACCGGGCCGCGGAGAAAACTACAATGAGCCCTCTCCCCCGTGAAATCACAGTCTGCCTGATGGCAGCGGCCGCTTGGCTGGCCCGTTCTTGTGGCGGTCCTGGGATAATCAATCCCTTGATGCAAAAAAAGTTCAGTGCCAGCAAACTCCCGGGACTCTTTACTGGACGGGTCCTTGTGTCGCGCTCCTGGCAGGCGCGAATATGTAGCGAAGAAGACCACTTGGTAAGAAGTAACCCAAGGACACAGCGGGGATAAGTTCGGGAGCCATTTATTCACATTGTGGCGCAGCATATATATATATATATATATATATATATATATATATATATATATATATATATATACATGCTTAATTGGAATAAGTACATTTTGATAAGAGAATCATTTTTCTTGCCGGTGTAAAGGGTAATTCCAAAGGGTGTTTGTGGCATCTCTGAGGGGTGACAAAAAAGACTTCCTCTGACTTGATGTTTTGATCCATCCTGCTAGAGCCAAGTTTGTGTTTTCGGTCGCCCCTTTAAGGCGGTGATTTTCTTGTTTTTACAAACTGATTGTGGACATTTTAGAATACATTTAACAGTTTTGGGGAATTTTAATTTGAGGTTTTTGAGTGGGAATTATTGGGACCACATTCCACATTTTAACCATAGAGGGTCCATTTTTTGGTTGACGCTCTAGTGATTGGATTCCAAGCCCAGCATTAAAACTGCAGGGCAGTGGGTGAGCTGCCGGCCGGCCTGAGGCTAGCTCGACTGTGCCCTTCTGTGCGACGACCGGGACGAGAGGCCAGGGACCCTACCTCTCAAACCTCTCACCGGGGAATTTTTCCCAGGGACTTTCTGCTTAAAGTTAGAGGGATGGTTAGCGCCAACTGCAGCCACTCAAAAGACGTCTCTAAGTCAGACAGCACCTGTAAGTACTGTTCCTATAGTTTTCATTTTGATCCTGCACTTAGGTAACCCCCTGTACATAAAAGCTGGAGGGAATATGTTTCTTCTCAACTGCAGGTCCCTTCCAGATCATAAGTTAGACATCTGTTCCCTCCTGTAGGATTATAAACTAGATGTAGTTTTCCTTATGGAAACATGGCTTTATGAGGAATCTGGACCGGCCATAGACTGGGTCACTTATTGGACCCTATATTTACTAATAATCCCCTTTTGTAAATCTTGGATCCAGTGGAGCTTCTTTGGAAAGATCATTTTTTTGATTCCTAAGAGCAAAGTAATTGTGGACCGACAATGGTCTCAGTTAAATTGGGAGAACTGGAAATGTTCTCTGAATCAATCCCTGCCCTGCCTGGGCCTTAATCCGCAAGAGGCCTACAATAAGATCACAGACTGGCTGACTCAGTCCTTATATAAAAATATCCCTAAGCAGATAATGACTGAAAAACCTAACAATAAGTCTGCCACGTGGTATTCCCCCACCTCAGAACTCTAAAGAAAAACAATAAATCTAAAGGTGGGGTGTTGGTGGTCTAGGAAGTAGTGTCGCTCTGCTGCTATTGCATGTAGTGTGCTAGATGCCTGTAAGTACGGTGCCAACAGGTAGGGGAAACACCCTATAACCCCTTTGTGTGTGAAGGAGAAATCCCGCACAAAGTAATGAACCAAAGTCCTGTGCACACGTATAAGAGTTCTCGATGAGAGTTTGAGCCTTTGGCTGGTTGCTCTTTTGATGTTACACTGAATAAAAGACAAAGAACAGAGCGTTTGGAACTTTAATGACTTTGGTGTTCACAGGAATTGTGAACTCTCATCGAGAACTCTTACACGTGTGCACAGGACTTTGGTTCATTTTCTAAAGAAAAACTGCCAGGTTGTAGAAAGGGTGTGGAGAAAGGATTATGGGAATCTAAAAAATATACATAAATAGGGAGAAAGTTAGGGCTTACCACTCTGAAATCCATCTCACCCAGGCGCCCTACTTTGAAACTAGAATTATCTTAGAACAGCGGCTTTGGGAGGTGGGTGTCAGGGGCAAGGCCTTGGACTGGTTCAGAAATTATCTAATGGATCGAACGACCACGGTACGAGTTGGCACCCTGGCCTCTTGCAGTCGGTCTGTAAGCATAGGAGTTCCTCAGGGTTCCATCCTGAGTCCTATGCTTTTTAATCTGTATGTGACACCCCTGGCCAGGGTAATCAGGTCCTACGGTTTTGAAGTGGTGTCATATGCTGGTGACACACAGCTACTGATTACCCTTCTGACACTAAGGTTCGCTTTAAAAACTGCATGACCCATATTGACAATTGGATGTGTACCAATCACTTACAACTAAACTGTAGTAAGACAGAGGTCATCCTCTTTGGTAAGGCGGATGAACACTGGTCCAGTGATTGGTGGCCACAGAAATTGGGCCCGTGTCCATCGCCCAAATCCATGATACGAAACCTCCAAGTGATCATAGACAGTCAGCTGTCTATGAAAAGCCATGTAAGTCACATAATCGCCATTTGTTATGGCATTTTGCGTAAACTACGCAAAAGTTTTCTATGGATTCCCATTAAATCCAGGAAACCGCTGGTCCAGGGACTTATCATGAGCCGTATCGACTATGGAAATGCCCTGTTAGCCTCCATAAACAAGGAGCTCTACTCCAAGCTGCAAGTCTTGCAAAACACAGCGACTAGACTAGTGTTAAACCTCCCAGCTAGAGCACCATCAGTGCCTAGTCTGAAGACCCTCCATTGGCTCCTGATTAAAAAGCGCTTCCGCTTCAAAATCCTTTCTCTTGTTCATAGGAGTATGTATGGAACTTTCCAAGTTATTTGGCTAAGAAACTTTGCTGGTATCAACCAAGTAGGACGCTTAGGTCCAGTTCCAAATGTCTTCTTATCCCTCATAGAATCTGCACTGCCAGAAGCGGTGGTCGATCTTTCACCTTTCTTGCACCTGCATTCTGGAACAAACTGCCATGTTATGTTTGTTATTTTATGTTACATACATTTGTAACGTGCACAGATACTCATGAGTGCCCCGGTGCGGTGCCTTGCAGGGCTAAGAGGTGAACTTTACACAAAGAGGTGTGTTTTCAGGTTCTTCTTGAAAGCCACTAGGTCATGAATATTATGAAAGGTAAGAGGAAGGGCATTCCATGCAACAGCAGCCTTCGAGCAAAAGAGCTGCCTCCTAGCCTCTGGTATTTGAAACGAGGGACCTGGGCGAAACGTAGACACATAGATCGCAGAGGTCAAGATGGAACATAGAAGGAGAAGCGTTTCTGCAAGTTGGAAGGGCCACTGCCATGAAGGGCATGTTGGGCCAGAACCAACAATTTAAATTTGACTCTATCCATGACAGGGAGCCAATGTAACAAGCGCAAATGATGGCGGACACTAATCCTGGCGGAAATGCCAAGAAGAAGTCTGGCTGCTGTATTTTGGACCACCTGATGCTTTTTCAACAGATAGCCGGGAATACCAATGTGAAGGGCATAGGCATAGTCCAACCGAGACAAAATCAGTGTGCAAGTAACTGTTTCCCTCGCCGCCTGGGGTAGGAGAGGAAAGAATTTCCTTAGCGTTTTGAGAAGACCGAAACAAATGCTGGCCAGCTTCCTGATATGCGTCAAAAAGGAAAGACTCTCATCAAAACACCCCCCCAAATTCTTGGCGGGCTTCCCTGTGGAAGTGGGCCAGGGGAACTCAGGTGGCCAAATAGAATATCGGAAAATTGGGAGGAAATTTCCCAAAGTGGAGAATCTCGGACTTCTCTTCATTACACTTGAGTTGTGCAGCTGCCAACCATTTAAAAATAGAAGAGAGACAATGTTGGACCGAGAAAACAGAGTCTGCATTTTTGTTCCAGGTAAAAAGCAACTGGGTATCATCGGCATAAGCCATCACCTTGGCCCCCAAGTCCTCGGCCAGATATATTAGAGGTGTGACATAAATATTAAAAAGAAGTGTACTAAGGGAGGACCCCTGAGGGACTCCAGTTGTCACTGACTGAGGGGAGGAGGAGGACGGTGGAAGCCAGATCTGCTGGACCCGCCCTTCCAAGAAGGAACTGAGCCAGCCCCAGACCGAGCCCGACACACCAATCTCGGAAAGACGCACAAGGTGTAGTGAGTGCGGGACCGTGTTGAACGCCGCCGAGTGGTCCAGCAGGATTAATGCTGCCCTCCTGTGGCGTCCAAACACTCACGGATGTCCTCCGAAACCTCAACCAGGGCCAATTCGGTACTTTGAGAGGCTCGAAACCCTGATTGGACTGGATGCAGAAGGCTCTCCCTCTCAATGAACTCAGTGAGCTGTTTATTCACCACCTTCTCACACACCTTGGCCAGGGCAGATAAGAGGGAAATAGGACGATAGTTCCCTGGACTAAGGGGGTCCAATGACAGCTTTTTTAAAAGTGGCAAAATCTTAGCCTGCTTCCAAGCCTGCGGTACGACGGCTTCCTGAAGGGATAAGTTGATAATGCTATTCACTTTTGCGTTAGTGATCTCTGCAGCTGCTGCCAGTAATCTGGCAGGGCAGGGGTCCGAGGGCAAGCCAGACCATCTCATCTCCTCTCCATCACAGACCATATGCTTTTCAGCAAAAAACTAAAAACATGGTTATTCGATCATCCATAACTTGCTAATCCGACTGTAAGTCTCCACGGAGTCTTACGCTAGCGCCATGAGACCCTATGGTGATATGTGCGCTTAACAAGTTCCTCTGACTTGACTTGACTTGAATATGGCCTGTAATATCCCCAGAGAAATGTTTAAAACTACCAAAATGTTGTTGGACTCCTCCTCCTACTCACTTCTATTTGAACCTTCATCTGATAAATACAATTTTACGGCTTCCTTCTTCGACTCAAAAAATCTGGATATCAAAATCAAACTTACAAACAAAAAATCTGGATATCTGCCAATCCTTTGAAAAAGACACTGAAAGCAAAAATTCTACCTAAAAAACAATAGAAGGGATAGCAGTCCCTCCAGCCTCTCCTAATAAGACAACTATAAAAAGTCTAAGGATGTGGATCGATGATATTCTGATGATGGTTGCCCAGCCCACCAAAATATCAGCCAGCTGTTTTCATCTGTTGCGGATGCTGTGCAAGATTCTGCCACTGGTCTCCCGGACCTTGAGGCAGGCAGTATTCCTGGCTTTTACTCTCTCTGGCATGGACTGCGATTCCCCCAAGGCTGCCATCTAGAACCTTCAAGTGGGACAAAATGTGGCTGCATGATTGCTTCCAGGTATTCACAGGTCCCAATCAGCCTGGCAGGGGTTAAGGGATCTGCACTAGCTCCCCACTGCTCAAATAATTGAATTTAAGTCCCTGTGCATTGCCCATAGAGTCCTTCATTTCTTCAACAGCTTGTTACTCATTATGCCCCCACTAGGGCCCTTCACTCTGCCAACCTACATTTGCTCAACATTCCTGTAGTTAAAAGAGCCAGAAAAGGAGAGCGCTCTTTCCGGTTTAATGTTGCTAAGCGCTGGAATTCTCTCCCCTTGGCCATTAGGTGTCTGCAGAATGAGCTGCGCTTTTGCAAAGCCATTAAAACTTGGCTCTTCCAGAGGTGACCTCTTAAATGATTGATCTTTCCTGATCTCCAGCTTGCTCTGCTCTGCTCCCTCTCTCTCTTAGCGCTGGGATGCCTCTGAGTCACCATGCGCTCTACAAATTTTATACTATACTATAGTATAGTGTAGTAATGATAACATCACCCAGTGGCTCTAACCTCCCCTTTGCCCAGTGGAGACAATTAAGAAGCCTGTGAATGACCAGTCTTGTGAACCACCTGAGCATAATGTTCAAGTAATCTTGCTGCATCAATGAGTCAATGACTGTAACCATCCTACTGGGTAGGATCCATGCACAATCTTTGTTTTGACATTTAGGAGTGAGATCAGTGTCTGCTAAAAAGACTCCAACATTGGTTTCCCTTCTTTTGGTACAACCACTATGGTGGCATGATGAAGGTCTGGGGCCAGTGTTCCCTCCCTCGTTGCATCTTGATATAGGTTTAGTAGGTGTGGGCTCACAAGTGAAGCTGGATATTTTAATAATTCCATAAGGAGATCATTAGGACCTGGTTTCTTTTTGATATAGAGTTGGGTGATCACTTCTGTAGTTTTCTCTAAAGTAATCTCCTCTTCTAGAAAGTCCTTTGATCAGGTGTCAGTTTGGGTAGTTCCAGCCCTTCAAAAAAAAAGATTCTTACCTCCTTTTTGTATCTATACCTCCTAACAGTCTATAGGTATCTTTAATGGTGCCTACCCACTGACTCCACTTTCCCCTTCTGCCAAGCCATGCCAATAGATGCCCTGCTTTCTTGCCTACTTTGTGTAATCATCCCTGGACACTGACACATGATAGTTTATCTGTGTCAGAACCCTTTTCAAAGGACCACGGGGCACGCAGGGGCTAATGGGCCCAACTGTGGTGGTTGAGGCCTTTTAATTCTGATGTCCAGTTATGGATCCTGCTCACCTGGACCAAGTACCCCTTCTGCACTTGACTGTCCGTGGTAGCTGTGGATGAACAGTCAAAGGCTCCCTCCGGGGGTGAGGGGAAAGGGGGGGAAGTGTAGCTACAGATTAGTGAACACAACTCATAACTTAAAGAGCTCTCATTAATGTTAATAAATCAATGTCCAGTCAAATACTTGCTTTTAAATATACAAAGACGTTTTTTGTTTCTAACTTTACACATTCAAGGAAATAACGACATTCGTAAGCAACAACAAAACTCCTTCGAGGTTTGGGCTCTAGTGTTTCTGGCAAATCCCTCTCCCACCCTCATCCTTGTAATGTTTTCAGGATTATTCCCCATTAACAGGTGGCTGCAACCAGGTAATTCCCACTAGTAGGCATTACTCAAGTGTCTTCTTTGATTCTTTTAGGAAATAATCCAAAGTGTCTATGGTGCCGCAGCACCTTCAGCAGTGAATTCCTTGAGGTCCGACAGGCCCGCTTCAAATCTTACCCGCTTCAGGAGCACGGAAGCATTTGGCATTTCAGTGGGTTCCCCGATTGCGGGTACTTGCAGCTTTGGCCCTATTCGTAGCAGTCAGGCTGCTCGAGGTACAGGGAGCAGCACCCGAGAGGCCCTCTCTCCCTCGCATTGCTGCCAGCCTCAACAGTGATCGGAGGAGCTCTCAGCTTCTGTTGGCATGGTAAATTGAATTCCCCCACGCAGGGGGATTGATCTCCATGCTCCAGACAGGGATGGAGCAAAGTCCTCAAGGTGCTGTCCAGCCTCCAAGGAGTCAATCGAGGGAAGACCTTGATGGCAGGTTACAGCTTCCATTTTCCCGGGTGACGGCCCGACCTTAGACAAAACTCTGTACCAGCAGCCCTACCTTGCCTACAGGGTTGCTATGGTACATGCAGGCGTTAACTTCTCTGGTGTGATCTCAGATAACATGGCAGCCCCTCCTGGTATGCAAGGACACTGTCAAGGCTGACACAAGTCTTGGCGCTTTGTCACACAGTCACTTCTACGGTGGCCCCGCCTGGCATATGGAGTCACCTCAACAAGGCAGTACGGACTTAGTGTTCCACGCACAGCACTCCATGCATGGAGCAGTCCAGGCAGCCCTTTCCTGGCATGCAGTGGTAACCAAACCACTCCTGCACACAGCGAATTGCCCAATCAGTGCATAGCCATCTCCTGACTCCTTGCACCTTGAGTCCTCTTGGTAGGGCTTGCTACTGGATCTCGCCCCCTCCAACGATGTTCTTTTCCTCACAGGGCGCACTGGTCTTGGCAAGTGGGCTGGTGCTCCAGGCTACACAGCAGGTGGTTTTGGTTTCCTTGGGTGATGTCCCCTCACCCAGCAGGCAGACTAGCAGGCCTTTACATGCCCCAGTCCCAGTCAGAAATCTTACTGAGCTTCCCCTTCTCATATTGCCCTTCTGACTACTTGGAAGATGACAAATTTTGGGGTCTCAACCTCCCTTTTATATAGTCCATTTCCAAACACCAAGGGCCATATGTAGGAAGCCTAATACCGGTCGGTAACGGCCGATTTTCGGTAAATATACCGTTACCGACCGGTATTTAGGCTTTTGGTATGTAGGGGGCACATTTCAGGATTCGGTAATTTACCGAATCGGTAAAATTACCGATTCGGTAATTTTACCGATTCGGAAAATACCGAATCCTGAAATGGTATGTAGGTGACACTCAAATGAGTGATGTGTAGGGAAAAAAATTCGGTATTTAGCACCAAATATATGTTGGTGCTAAATACCGAATACATTGCAAAATGCAATATTGTGCTGGACTAAGAGTGCCATGTGGCAGACATACATGCCCTTAGGGCATGTATGTGCGCCACATGTGCACACATGCAGGAATCAGGGGTGCAACAGGGTGTCACTGTGACACCCTGCCACCCTTGATTGTCCTCCCCCCATTACCGAATCGGTATTTACCGATTCGGTAATGGTAACTGGCTTCCCATTGATTCCTATGGGCCTCCTGGCCCATAGGAATCAATGGGAAGGCATGCATCATTACCGAATCGGTAAATACTGATTCTAAATTACCGACCCATTCCGAATCGGTAAATATTACCGATGTATTACCTACATATCATTTACTGCTTCATAAATACCGAATCGGTAAAATTCGGTATTTATGAAGCGGTAAATGTTAGGCTACCTACATATGGCCCCAAATGTGCTTTCGCGTCTGGGTCTTTGAAGTTTTATGTTGTGATTCTGCTTCTTTTGAAGAGCACATCTCTTTCTTTTCTTTTCTCTTGACAGGCTGTCTGTCACAGCAGGAAAGACTCTGAAGCTGATGGACCCACAACACAGGGCATGGAAGTGACTGGAGTTCACACCTGGTTGTCTGCCACATTCATATGTGCATCAAAAGGTTAATCCTGGGCATCCAGCCCTACACTTTATGATTCCCTTATCAACCCCATCTCCTTCCCGAGATCTGTCCAGGCCCCTTCCTTGTGATATATAACTGAATTAAAGAGCACCCTTTAAAGCGTACAGGGGGAAGCTCTGTTGCACTTTCTCCAGTATGTCCAAACCAGCTCACAGGAATCCAGCAATACACAAATCCCTCTGGGGGCATTCTTCTACTCCTCATGTCTTTACAAATCAGAACTGGGCTTCCCAAAATGGAAACCCAGAGTCCTCCATGTAATGTACCATTGCAGGCAGACTTTGTACTCAGTGCACATACACAGTACACATACTGTCACCTCGATGTATTGTGCCACTCATACATCCAGTACACACAATCATTGTGTGCACTGATCAGAACTGTAACCTTTCTGTATTGTGCCATGGTGTTCTATGTGCAAACAACCACACTGCCATAACACACATTCACAATGCATGCACGGCACAACACTTCACCATTCATGTATTGTACTTCTTGCAAGCATACATACACTCAGTACACACTCTAAACAGGTTTGCACAGCACAGCACTGCTCTATCCCTGTACTGTATCTTTCCCTGGCACACATACATCCACACCTCTCCTGTGTGGCGCAGCACTCTACATCCAAATGATGTAGGTCACGGTTGAGTTAAACAAACAGAAGTGGAACTTTAAAAAGGTGAGTGAGCCAGCTCATTGTGCTAAATGATTGGTTTTACGGCTTGGGTGGGAGTATTCAGCTTTCGGGGCAGAATTAACAGACATAGGTACAGACAACATTATGAAAATGTTCTATGGTGCACCGATCCCAGGCACTCTCCCAGAGCTGACGAGAAGGATATTTCAGGTATGGAGATTAACACTGTGATCGACTGGTTGGAACAAAAACATTGCGCTACAAACTCCACAATAGAAAGGGAGGTGGCTGGGCCAAGCTATACAAATAGAATGTTTCGCAAAGTGGGACCTCGTCAATATTTCTCCTCTGGGGGATGTATGGCTGGGTGCCCATATGAAATCATTTCAGCAATTAGAAATAGAATAAAATTTAAGTCAGTCTCAATTCTACAAATACCACCAACTCTGACATACCTTAATGGCCCATGGAGAATCTATTGGATTGGCCCCTGAAAGTAATCCTCTAGAGGCCCATTTGCTGTATGGACCATTTGGAAAGGGGGGTATTTCCTAGGTGTATAAGTCATTAACTTGTCAGACATTCATTTCAATGAAGATCAAATGGGAAACCTATATAGTCACACTGGAAGACAGTGAAAGGGGGAGAAGCACTTATGGCACCAAGAGAACTAGGAATCTTCTCAACGGTAAGCCTGGTCCAACTAAATTACCTATATATGACCTACCTAAACCCACTGAAGCTAGGGAAGGCCAGAAACTACAGCTCGTCCTCCTGCCTGCAGTGCAGAGAGGATGAAGCTGACTTCTTTGCTGTAGTCTGGTTCTGCCCCACATCATCCCGCTATTGGATGTCCATTTTTCACATATTAACACAGGTGCTGGTATATCCAGTGGATGGGACGGCACACATAGCTCTTCTTGGACTCATGGAAGTCATGGGGAGGAACCTGGGGGATCTGATGCTGGTGGTGGTGACAACTTTGATCACCAAAAGAAACATGCTTATCTCTGGAACTCAGATGGTGGCTGCATGGCGCAAGGTGATGGATTGGTGTGCCAAGATTAAGGAGCTTACATATGCTGCAAGGGGATGCCCACTCAAATATCACAAGATCTGGGGCAAATATTGAAGTTTCTATAGGCTGTACTGAGTTGTTCATCATAGCACAGTATGGTCTGCCACTATATGCCACACCGTGTATGTATTGTCTTTGCAAAACATCTCGTATATTTAAAAGGTGAGTGAGTCTTTAGGTCTCACTCGAGCGACGCAAGGTAAAAAGGACCTGTTCACTTCTACTGATCGTTACACAGTATGCTGCACCCACAGGGCTTGTGCTGCTTAACTCCTGGTGAGAGATAGTTCTTTGGGCACCCCTCCTGTTCCAACAAGACTATATTCAGAGAGACAGGCCTATGTCATGGTGCACACACATGATCCAGGTTTCCTTATGACAACAAGATTAAGCATTCGGGATACAGACAACAGTACAGTTGTGTTTACAGGGCAGGGATAAACGTCATTTACCATGCAGAGGACCTTTGTGTCCCAACAATCTGCCTCCCTTGCTTCATCACTATACACCCTATGGACCACTGCTAGTCACGTTCTCTATAATTACTAAGAGGGTAAGGCCCTCTTCCTAGCCAAGATTATTTCTTCTATCTCCCATTCCTCCCAAGAGCCTTTCCTCTAACTCTAGGATCTTTCTTTCCTTGCTGCTTTTTATCCAAGAATATTTCTTGGGTTTTACCTGTCAAAACTGCTGTGTAGCCTCCCATAGCATTATGTCCAACTGCATGACATTTTGTTTTCAAGAGAATATTGCCTTTTTGCCTCCTTTACTATTGATATAGTCTCCTTGTTTTCAGTTTCCTGCACTTAGTCGCCAGGCACGATCTCTGGTTTGATTCTTTTGAACCAGCATTACTAATAAGGGGAGTGATTGGATATGTTTCTGGCAATACATTCTACATTGTGTATGTGGATAATTTCAGAGGTCAGAACAAAGACTAAGCCCAACCTGGAGAACGTTCCATGAGCTCCCTACAAAATAAGCATTGTCTGTCCTTGGTATGTTAGGTTCATGATGCTTCTGTGTCCCAGAACTCTTTCAAACTGTGCCAATTACGCTATCAAGTCTGTGCCCCCACCTTACATTGGAGGTTTTGTCCAAAGCTTTAGCCACAGTGTGAGGAATTGAGTTACTGGTTGAGGAGGATGAAACCGTACTCAAGCAGCAACCTCAATCCTTGTCAGGGTGAGACACAAGCAAATCTCAAATAAACCTGTCCACAAACCTCTGGTAGCTTAGCACGGAGCAGTCAGACGTAACTTAGAGGCTATGTATAAAGTTTGTATGCAGTACTTCAAACATTAATAAAGTGAAAACATAACACAAGAAAATCCCGCACCAATTTAGACAAATAGAGCACAATGTAATAAATAAAAACAAGACCAAAATGACAAAACTCCAATCAGTAGAGCAAGAGATATGCAGTCATAAAGATTTAAGTGAAAATAGTTCCAAAAAGCAAGAACGCCCCTTGCGGCTATCTCATGTTTCAAGACCAGGAAAAAGGAACAAGTTAAGGTTGACTGTGATGAAGCGTTGGTCGGGACCTGGTTAGTCCCACTGAAAAGTTACTTTCTCACTCCACACAAAAAGTCCCGTTCATGGTGGAGGGGGCCATGAGGAGCAGAGAAGCATTGTGGACTGTCATCGATGTAGTGCGAAGAACAAGCCTGGTGCCGCAGATGGTCATTGTTGTAGCGGTGAGAATGGTCAGGCCGGAGCTTTGTAGGGGCACGCCCGGCAAACGCTCAATGCTGTAGTGTAAAGGGTCAGGTTGATGGAACTTTGTGTTGTTGGGCCCTGCAATCAACATGGTTTTGGCACCAGTGGGCCCGTTCACCGCCGTGAAGAGCTCAAAAACTTCAATTCAGCTCCACTGAGGCTACACCAAGGCTCCAGGACCTGAGGGGCACCACTTGGGGGTCAGGGCTTCACACCAGCTGGATCTGGTTCATGTGGATGGGAGCCTGTTATGTCCCTATGGCTCTGAACAGGAGGCCAGCAGACTAGCCCTTGGAGTCACTCTAGGAAACCTGGGGTCATGTGCTGGTCCAATCCCTCTGACTAACGCAGAAGGACAGCAGGGCAGAAATCCAGCAAAATAGCAGTCCAGCAAGACAGCAGTTCATCAGGGCAGCAGTCCACCAGGGTGGCAGTCCTTTCAGCAGTAAAGCAGCCCTTCTTACTGGCAGAGTCTCCACAGGTCCAGAAGTGTACTGAACAGTTGTTGTCTGAGGTCCAATATTTATACCAGGTGCCTCCTTTAAAGTGGGAGAAGCTTCACAGATTTCCTGCCTCTCCTGCTCTGGATCCACACTAACTACAGGGGGATATACAGCCCTTTATGTGGAGGCAAGACACAGCCTATTCAAGTGTAAGTGGGGCTATGCCCAGCTCCACCCTCCCATCCTGCCAGTGATGGCCCATCCAGGCACACCTAAGCTCTCTATCGTGTTGTCTGTCTAGGATAAATGCGCAAAGCCCAAATGCCAACAACACCCAGTCATGTGACTCAGGGACAGGCCGCAAGCACTAAATGCCTAAGGCAGGAAAATGGCAACTTTCTAAAAGTGAGTTTTTCAAAATTGTAATTTAAAATCTGACTTTACCATAAGAGATGATTTGTCATTACAGTTCCAAAGACACCTAACCTGAACTGGTTACCAGTTCAAAATTGGAAGTTACAGCTTCTTAAATGTAATAAGGTAACTTCAATATTATCCTATGGGAGAGATAGGCCTTGCAGTAGTGAAAAACACATTTTTCCCTACCAGGGTATGTAAAACCTAAAAGTACATGTCCAACATTTTAAATACAGTGAACCATGCCCTGTGGGCTGTCCAAGGCCTAACCTAGTGTTGACGTTTATGTTTTAAAAGGGAAAGTTTGGGGCTGGAAAAATGTTTCTTTTGCCAGGTCGAAATGACAGTTTAAAACTGCACATATAGGCTGCAATGGCAGCCTGAGACCTGTTCAAAGGGCTACTTAAATGGGTGACACAGTCAGTGCTGTGGGCCTACTAGTAGCATTTAATTTACAGGCCCTGGGCACAGGTAGTGTCACTTTACTAGGGAATTACAAGTAAATTAAATATGCTATTTGGGTATAATTCTACCATGTTTTAAGGAGAGACCATAAGCTCTTTAGCACTGGTTAGCAGTGGTAAAGTATGCCCAGTCCTAAGGCTAGCAAAAAAAGGTCAGCAAGACAGGAGGTTTGAAGGCAAAATGTTAGGGGGAAAATCATGCCCCGGATGCCAGGTCTAACACACATCGCTGTAGTCGCTCTCTACAATGTGTCATTTGTTGAGTCCTCTTGGTTTTTGTGACTTGCACTCCCACAACTGAATTCTTAGAATATCCCTTTACCGCCATTCTCACTGATTCAAGCCCGGCCTCTCTTCTCTGTGGGGGTGCTCCTTTCTCCGGCTCCTTTTTTTGCACCATCAGTCACTGCCTGAGCCAATGAGCCTCCACCCTTTTCTCTGTGACTTCTGTCTGTCTCAGGCCACTAGCTCATTCTCTTTCATGCTGTCCCTGGAGTCTGTGTCGGCCAGGGGGAACGTATCCACCACTTTCTCAGCATTTCTTGATACCTTTTAGTTTAGTTCTTGTCCTCGCATTTTAACATTTTGGAGAGGTTAATAGTCTGGAGTATAGAAGGTTCATTAGGAGTCTGTTGGAGCTCTTTAGAAAAAGAGTCAGTCAGCAGTCTTGCCAGGCCATGCCCACCAAGGAAAAAAATATTTTCAAATACATACTAAATTCTAGACTCAAAATACGGCTATACAAAAAGCCAGAATTCTTTAGAGCCTTCTTAGCCTGTCATTGGGTCCAAAACATTATTATAGTGCATAGGCACTTGGTGCTGCGATTTACCTTAATGTTCGAATCTATGGCTCATGATGTGTTGAAATACCTGGATTGGGGAATCTTGTATGTCAGAGTTAGCACAGTCCATTGCTTATGCCTATAGGCCTCCTTTCTTCAAATGAATTTGTTGCCTGCTAACCAGACAGTCCTCCTGACAAAGCTCAACAGTTTCTTTTCTTCACGGGCAGAAATCCTCTTTGCAAAGGGCAAGCGAGCAGCTCACCTTCTTGATTTCAGGGTCCAAGCCTATTCCCATATTGGTGAAGTGCAGCCACTGGCAAAGTGCTGCCCCTGGAACACAAGTCTGTCTGCCACACTGGTGGTCAGATCCTTTACAGATTGAAGAGAATTCTTGAAACACCTTACTGGTCAAGGGGAAATGTATTTATTGTCAGACAGCCTCAACAAGCTATGCTGTTCTGGCAGGATCCGCCAATAAAATCATAGATGGACACACCCTGAGTAGCTCATCAGTGGCCTAAGTGGCGTAACAAAACTTGAGGGGGCTACCCTGCAGAAATGCATGCAGCCCTCCTCCCCTACTGCCCAGACCCAGTCAGGAGCTCTCAGACAAGTTGCCCGCTGCCCGTGCACAAAACCTGTGCCCCCGCTCCCGGAGCTTGGGGGCTCCCCCCGCACCGTGGGGACTGCGGAGGCTAATGTTACCCCACTATATCATAATGTGAAAATGCTGGAAAATTGCAATGGCAACTATTCTCAATCTAAGTTTGAATTTACTTATATCAATAAATCTACTGACTGCACCGTTGCATATTCTTCAGTTCCATTGTTGCTGGCTTTTGTGGAAGAAAGAAATATGGACTACTCCCTTTCATCCATTTGGTATCTCCCATTGCTACCCTGCGAGGTACAGGTACATTAATACCTACCTCTCCAGCACATTCATCTGGTATAAATAATTTCATGATAGCTGATCGGCGAGCTTCAGGCTTGCCATTGCCGCTCCTCTCATTGTGTGGGTGTTTGTTATTAAAATCCCGGCTCCTTCGTGCATGGGTAACTCCGCACCTCGAGATGCAAGGGGAGAATAATTATCTGCACTGTAACAATCTCTCTATCATATCTGCAGCGCTCCTTCGCAAAACGAAATTGATTTTTGCCATCTGCATCCGAACACCGAGATCGAAGCGCGCCTCCGCATCTTAGGCCTCAATCATAAAAACAGAAACCATTAATGAGGCTTTCTGCTGTCAGTTATACACGCATCTGTCTTCTAACCTGGGCTGCGCATTCTGCAAATTGGTTGGAGATTCATCTGAAAATGAGAGGTGCATTAGCAGAGCTCGGGGGCGTTTGGGGGGCACTTTTCTGGTCAGTCTTGCCATCTCACAAGACGTCACAGTTCTTCACTCATTACATGCGACCTTGTGAAGACTGGAGCCACTACCACACAATGAACTGGAAACCCTTCTACAGAATAGGTTTCCAGCTCAGGTTTGAAATGCTCTGCACAGCCGCAATTTCTATAAAACATCCCAGGGCATGGGAGTGTTGCAGCGTAAAAGCTGATCATTCTTTACATGACATAGAAAACTATTTTGACAATGAAACCCTAATGTGCATTTTGCACACGTCTAGAAAAACAACATTAAAACTGAGAAAATCTGAAAGTCCAGCATGGTAAAAATGTGCTTGGATTTATTTAAAAAGAACATTTTAAGAATAATGATTTTAACTTGTTTATTAACTGATTAACTTATTACTTGAACAAAGTTGTGATGAAAGATTATTGATGTAATATGATGATGTAAAATAACCCAAATTATTAATATGAAGCAGTATATCTATGTAACAAAAGAGTTTTACACATAATTGTGCAAATATTATTCATGAAACTTAGCTTCTCCATTGATTCCATTGTAACGCACCATAGCAAAAGAAATGTTGGTGCAAATTAAACATGTTACATTTTATATGACTGAAACTTTCAGCATAAATGCTTGGCATTATTAGAGTCTTTCCCAAAACAATTTTATTACAATGATTTTAAGAATAGTTTTCACATAGGCACTGAATATTTTTATGCAGTATTCATTGACAAACGTTACAATTATTTCCATATTTGATATACTTGATTTAAAATGCATCGAATTGACTTTGTCCTTAGGCTGCATTACACCATAGCCTGGTGTAATGACCCTTTGTTACATTTCTTCAAATGTTGCTTTATCTGCTCTGTTTACGCAACATTCTTAAATCAAAAGATACTTTTTCCAGTACTTTGTTGTGAGTGAAATGATAGAAACTTGACCCTAGGACTTAACACACGTAGTGCAACTAAATAAATAAGCTCTTTGTCAACTGACCAGTTAGGACAGAATGCACAATTGTTTCTCATGAGCAACATAGAAAATATGCTGGAGTATCAATTTTGTACCTGATGAGCGTAAGAATGATCACATGACGATTAGACTAATGTATGGTGACAACTCATGTCACAAAAAGACAATCTGGAGTATAAAAAGTGACTTTCCAAGGAGGAGGCAGCGCTTTTCCCCATATCTTCTAGGTCTACATCTTTTTCCATTTATTCTGCTTCCTCCATTGCGAACTGCCTGCCTGATTTTTTTCATGCCTTGCTTTTTTCCCTTCACTGATGAACTTGCCTGCTCGACTATTTGGAGCTGTCTGGTGAGAGATCACACTTGAACTTTCCTGATTATAGCTCCATTCCCCTTTCCCATGCTCATGGACTTTTCCTTAGTGGACTTTAACTTGACCCTTTGCTTATGCTAAGAGAATGCTATTGAAATATCCTCCTGCCTTTATTGGTGGTAGGAAACTGCAACCTGAACCATCCTCTTTTTGGTTTCTTTTATTTAGCAATAGATTTACTTTGCCTAAATGTGTGGTTTTATTCTACGTGCTGTAAGATTCATGAGTGATCTGTTTAAAATGTTACTTGTCTGCATTGATTTTGGATCTTTCATACAATAACACATGTATCTAAATTTTGTCTTAATTTTCTTTCCAACAGAAACTGTGCTTATAATTACCTGATTTCTAATGCATGAAAGAGAGAGTCAGAGAATATTTTCCGAACATCAGGTTTTTTTGTTCTTGTTCTGTGTAGCCACAGCAGAGCTTCTAGTATGTATGATTCTTGCTAGATTGAACTTCTTTAGGATATTTGGTCTTCCAATTGTGATACTCCGCCTATGCATTGGTTCAAAGAGTAGTGTACTAAAACAAGATTTCTAATTTGTGAGTTGTCTACCAATTATTGGTCCTCATTGGGTGGGCAACAGTTTGACACCCTAATTTCTCACCCCTCACTGCGAAGAAGAAAAGACCAATGGAGGACCAATACCTCTGTGGGTGAAGTATGGAATCACAGTGAAGTGATAAAGTTGTAAAGCTGTCTGGGCCCAGAAACAAGAATTAGGAAAAACTTTTTGCTGCAACAGGAGGTAACACCAGCTGATATGGGGAGGGGGACAGGTCTGATTGGACAGCGGAGATGGTCCAAAACCCCATACTCCAAGGACATGCCTCATTCCAAAGCCCCACTTACGTTTACTTTACATCATACAGTGAAACTTGTTCCAATATAGGCAGGTCTTCAAAAATGTGAAGTGGGATAAGGGAAAAGATTGCACACCTCCCTTGATGAGACACTTAAAAAGAAAGATATTTTCTAACACTTACAACTTATAAACATTACATGCAGTTAGAGATGTTAAAAAGTATGAGTATGAATGCACAAGGTAGGGGAAAACCTTCAGTGAGTTTGAGGGGGAGGTCAAAGGCATGGCTACAATAGTAAATTATCTGTAACTGCTTTGTTGGTCTTTCACCTACATCTAACGAACTATGAAAGTTTGGTACAAGTTTAAGCACCCCCATGCTTAAATGAGTGAATTCTTTTTTATTTCTAAACACATGCAAACCATGTAAGAAGCTTGAAATGTTTAATCTCTGCTCACAAGACTTTCCACATTGTTAGTACATTTCTAGTTTTGGAACGTGTGTCATACAGTTTAGAGACCTCTGCAGTATGTTCATTAATCCACTGATCTATCTCGTTGTAACTGGATCCTCCGACCAGTGCAAGAAATAGGAGCATCTTGCTGGATACCTGTTCCAGCAGCTATATGAAAGCCTGATCCGAGGCCATGCCATCCAAGTGAAATATGCTGAATTTGTCCAAATTTGTCGAAACCGGGACACATTCAGAAGCGCCCCCAAAGTTGTCTGCTTTCCATTAGGAGCCACAAACTGCAAGTGGTAAGGTGGCTTTGTTATTTGCACTTCCAGCAGGGTCCAAAACAAAGGCCCACTTTAAATGCCCATCACCCCGTCTTAAATTAGACTATCATCCTGGCTGGGATCTGTCACTAGTCCAAAACCTGAGGCAAATACAATGGTGGAAACAAAGGCCTACAGCTAATCACGTCAAAAGTACTTAGGAGAAACTATGATTCGGAGTCAAGGTTTTGACTTTGTTCAAACCTTCGATGTAAGAGATATGCATGCACTGTAAAAGAAAATGCAAAATCTATATGTGAGGATGAGTAATTACTCAAATAATTTATTAGCATTTATTAATTTATGTTTTATTTAATACTTTTATAGTGTTATTCATTCCAGTGTAGGATGTCAGAGCGCTTTACATCACAGAGAGACAATAATTCATAAAAGTGTGTAAATCAATGTACAGGAAGTGTTACATAAGGAAACGAGGGTTATGAAGTATAGGGTTCACATACCATTCATACTTGTAGACTTTCTGTGTTAAGAGTGCATAATCAAGAGAAACACAAAGCCACGATTTAAAACGTAACACAATAATTGGGGTTGACTGCACTAACAAGACTTTCTTACTACCCAGAGGAACCCTTCTTTGTAAGCTCAGAATAATAAGAAATTGAGAAAAAAGCAATAATAACCTAAACCTGTGACTTGCAGTTTGCATGTAGCTCCATTATGCCAGTTCATGGCTTACTGTACTATAGCACAAGGATTTAAACTTATGAACTAGAACTAACAAAAGGATCTCGTATCAATGGCAGCAACCCACTTATCTACCTACACAAAATAAGAATCTGTGATCTGCGTGCTAAACAATGTGCTTTGCAACATGCACTTTAACCATCCATGCTACTTTGTGTCAAAACTGTGAGTAGACAAAACACAGCGCCTGTTAGGATTTGCAATAACCATCAGAGTTAACCTACTATTATTATCCCCTGACATTTACTGAGCACACAAGGATCTCTGCAACAGATGATTTAACCAATAATTTATTTTAAAATGGAGCCTCTTTGTGACCAATTCATTAAGAGGAACAGAATTGCGGTCACATTTGTCCTTGTTGTAAATTTCAGTGCAGCAGATTTTTAAAAACCAAATGAATAAGTGGACTGTCAGACTGTATTTTTGATTACCACCTCCTTTCTCTGGCACACTTTGACCCCCAGTTTATGGGTCCCCGGCATAAATCGTTTCCAGTTCCAGCACCACCTACCACCACTAGTCCTACAGAAATCTTTGCAGCAAATGCATTTATCCACTAAACATTCAGCATGGAATATGGAGAATGTGGTGTGTAGGCTACATATGAATCTCTTCTATCAGTATATGAGTCAACTGAACTACATCACTGAGTTTAGAATCAGTGACCTGTATAATGCAGCATCCATTTTATTTTCTATTTTATCCCCCCTTTTTGACTATTAGTTTTTAGACATTTTTTCTTTGAATAACTTTATTCGGCAAATGAATGCCATAAAAGTATAGAATAAAGTCCCAATAAACAGTAAACATGATTGCACAATATAATTCCATTTAATCTTTGATGCACACACATAATTAAAATCGGAAAGAATAAATATTGAGGAAAAAAACTTTAAACTCATTAATTTAAAATCAAGCATATTAAATCATTTGGCTATCTACAAGAAATCTAAGAAGGCATAAAACAACAACTGACATATATAAGTTTAAAAGCTTATAAATAAGACCAACAAGCAATATGAACAAAAGTGCCTATACAATGGGAGCTGTGGTTGTCCTATCGTGTGCAAACCGCTGTCTTATTCTCCACATTATGAATAAAAAGCGGAATACAGCAAAAACAATTATTTTCCTCACATTGGACCCCAATATTTGAAGAGCATCTTTGTGAGGTCTAGTGCCTAGGCCCCAGCAGATCGAAATAAGCCACTTTTTCCTAGATAAAGGATATGCGGGGCAGAAGAAAAATACATGCTCTAGCGTTTCCCTGTCTACCCCACAAGTAGGGCAAGAACATCCTATTTAGCTATGTTTCTGGGTCTGTTTGCTAGTGTATGGGGCGATTGGTAAAGTTCCATACCTAAACTGCAGGTACTGCTTGCGAGCCACCGCAGGCTCAAGTTCTTCAAGAATTTCTTCTGGACTGTAAGATACTTTAACTTGAAAGAATTGTTCCATCGTAATGCCTGTGGTAGAGTCTGGCAATAACTGATCCAGCTTAAACTAGCAGTAACTTTCTTTGATCATACATTTACTGAGAGATGTGGGGTTCTCACGTACTTCCTACAAGTCACTACACCGTATCTTAGCAAGGGTATCTTGCACATATCTGAACCAGGGGATGTTTCGAGTACCTGGTGCCCTCAGCACGTTTCTGAGCCAACCAGATATGATGACAGTGCAAGTGTAGCCCAAATCTGTCCCCAGTATAAAATGGGCATTAACCCCACTTCCTCAGAAATAGACCGCAGTCCCAGATCGAATCTCCAGGGCACTAGTGGGGCACTTCTAGGAAGACCTGTTAATTGGCGTAAGAATCTATTCTCTGAGACTTGTCAACTTGAAACATTTTGGTGACCCCAGAGTTCTGAACCAAACATCACAGTGCCCAAAGCCTGCACCATATAAATTTACATAACTGGCGATATTGGTCAACATAGCATTTTTTTATGAACTCTTAATAGTGCCCCATTATGCTACACAAGTTTCCGTCTCTCTTATCAATATGATTACACCAGTACATACCCTCGCTGAGTGTCATTCCCAAATAATCAAAAACTTTAACCCGCTCTAAGAAGACACCTAGGAATTTGGGGCTGTCTCATGTGAAATGACCTGTATTTAAGATCATATATTTCGTTTTTGCAACATTTATTTCCAAGCTTCACTGCTTGCAGAATCGCAAAGGGACGAAGGATATGCTGCAAGGCCATAGGGGATCTTGAAATTAATAAAATGTCATCTGCTACCATTGAGGCAGGAGCCTCAATGCTCGCCAGTCTGGGTGCGTCATCCAAAAAGGAAATTAAGTCATTTATATATAACAAAAACAAGGTGGGGGCCAGCACACGTCCCTGCCTTACCCTGCAATCCACTGAGAAGGGAGCCGTTAAGTTGCCTATTACTCCACACTTGACTTGAGCATAATTACCTAGTTGAGCTTAATTAAAATAGCCAGTAGATCTGATGGGACAACCATAGCAGACAAAACTCTCCAAAGATTGAGTCGTGGCACCATATCAAAGGATGACTGTAAATCAACAAAAACAATATACAGACTACCGCCACCCAAGACCACGGTTTTCTAGTAAATTAACAGAAAGTGAAAAACTTGGTAAATTTTACTGACTCCCTTTCTGAAACCTGTTTGAAAGAGGATTAAAATCTTGTGGTCTTCCATCCAGATATAAAGTCGATTTAGAAGTATAGTACAAAAACGTTTCTGGGAACAATCTATCAAGCTAATTGGTCTATAGTGGCACGGGAGCCTTTTTTATGTATAGGAATAATTTCAGCCCCTATCCACATTGGGGGAATGGCTGCTCCATTTAGGAAGATTTTAAACAATAGCATAAAATATGTCCCCCACACAACCTGGTTTTGCCTATAGAGGCCCCATGGATTTTGTCAAGTCCTGGTATTTTGCTACAGCTTAGTTTGCCTAGTGCTACATTAACATCCTCTAGAGAAATTGGATTAAAGGTTAGGACCTGCAACAAGTCACCTCCTTCCTTCAATAGATTTTCAAGCATCATCACTTGCTGGTGGAAATCACCATCTCCCTCCAATGAGTAACGTGATGCAAAGTGTGACACCCAGTCAGCTGCAGCAATATTCGACATGGTTGGGCGAGCCCTCCTTTGCAGCCCACCGAAACCAGATTCCAGAAACAACTGTAATCTTAACTATTAGCTAGGATTAGCATGCTATTCCAGCTTTCTATTTCCCATGCCTCTTTAACCTGCCTCATAGTAGATTTGTATGCAGCCCTCAGGACTTAATTTCACCTGTTTTTGCTTTTTAATCACTAGCAATACAGTTTGTCTGCACTCTTACAATCTATATTAAATCACAGCTGCGAGGGAGATTGCTTACAGGGTTTCCTAGATTCCACAGAAAATATGGCCCTGAGGTAATTATACAGCTTATGATTTACTAGAGGAGTGTATGTTCAACACCATTTCTTTAAACTGTCCCTCCCCAAATTAAGTATATCACCTAAACTTGTGGCTACCAAAGTATAAATCTTGCCCGTCAGCCCCACCGTGTCCTTCACTCTGTCCCATTTTACACTAAGCATATTACTAGTAACAGCTAAATTCGGGTCTATACAATCTTCTTGGGGGGACTTCAAGCGTAGACCAGCAAGATCTAGCTCAATTGAGAGGGCGTTTTGGTCGCCCTCTATCCGATCTATCACAGCAAAATTAACAAGAAGGGGCCATATACCTAAGTCTGTTAAGATATAGTCAATAAGACTGGTGCTTGGTGGCCGGTTAAAGGGGTGCTTCCCTGGGCTATCAGATAGGGTTCTCCCATTCACAGCTCGAAGCGCTATACTTAATACCGTGACATTAATTTGTAAAGCCAAAGCTGTCCATTTCTTAATTGGCACCATGGTCAACCATTCCCACACCATGTCCTCTTCATTAAAACCAACCTTTCTTTTATCTTCCAGAGGTTCAAACTGGCAATTAAAATCACCACCAACAATTTTCAGGGCAGCCCCAGGGGCAGCAGTCAGGTGAGAGTATAGCAGCTTCAACGTGGATGATTCATGGGCCAAACCACCGTGGTCTAAGATAAACACTATATAAATATACAGCTTAAGTTGGATTAGTGATAGACATACACAAAATGTCAGGGCATGGCACTGGGACCTCTTTTATTACCCTGGGTATGTCTGCATAGACTCAGGTTGTCAACCCTCCAGAGGGTCTCCCCTACCAATTGAGACAGATTCTTTATAAAAGTTAACATATCTAGCCCAATAGAGGGTTTAAGTGCCCATGTCTCCTGGAAAAACAGATGGCATGATGGTCAATGAAAGTGACCTAGTCAGGAATATGTAGCTTAGAATTAAGGCCTGCTATATTCCAAGATAATAATTTGGGCTTGGATTTGCCACAGAAGGATTTAGGATGTAATTCCTCTAAATTGGCTGGGGCAGACTTGACATCGGTCACTGTCTTCGTTTGTAAACCAAACTGCGATTGCATGTACGATCGATTGCCTGCCACCTCATACTCAACCAACTGGGTTACAAAATCAGATGACAGACTCAATCTCTGTACATTCTGCTGGCCATAGCCTGCACATTGCCCGGAGAAGTCTCAGTGTTGTAAAAGACTAAAACAAATATAAAGTGGCAACTCCCCCTACACCACCACCACTAGGGCAATAGGCTCACTCTCATCAGCCACGGAGGGGGTACCCCTGTAGTCACACACCCCTTCAGATTTGACAACCATTTTACTCTTTGTAACTTCCATATTGTTTACGATAGGAAGATGCAACCTCACAGAAACATTACCTCTTGGTTCCAGTCATTCAACCCCGTCTAGGGCATCAATCGATTGAAGACAGGTACATTAAAACCATTGGTGCCATTTGAATGGTTCATGCAAGCCCTGGTAGGACTAAATGCAAACTTGTGGGTGGGATTATCATACATCTTTATGCTAGGGGGTTTACAAAAATACCTACAATGCACTAGCTCAATCTTACACCCTCTTATAGGCCACTGATTGGGGCCAAATAGTAGCTTGTGAACAATCCTAGGTGGTCTAAAATATATGATCACACATTCGCCACTTTAGGACTTAGCCTCCCCTCCCAAAACCAACTCACTCTCCTTGTAAACAGAATCTCCCCTGCCATAGAAACGGGATACCACCTCTGTTCCCCCAACCAGTTAAGACATTTATTGGTTAGATAACCTTTGTCCTCCTTCTGGTCTGGACGCAGTTGTGGAACACCAATTAACACAAACACATAGGGACAAGAGGCTGGGGGGGAGGTCTATCACCCGAAGTGATTTAAATGTGGTAGAAAAATGTGAGGATGTTAACCCATTCTTGGCCGCACCAAGATGGGGGGGGGGGTGAGCAGATGGCAAGCAAACCCCAGTGTGTGAATGCTCAATCACTCAGATGTTTTGTCTACAGATTTTGTATCGCAGGTGGGCGTAATGGCTCCAGGCAATCCCTTTTTGGGGCCTGAACATGGCTGCTTAACCTATTAGGCTGTGAATTGTGAGAATCATGAGTTGAATTATGGGCACCATCTAACTCACTATGCGGGGGAATATTGACAAGGACCTGGTGCATAGGAATATTACCCAGGTCTTTCTCAATTGAGGTTAACAGATTGAAGAATAGGGTAATCTCTTTAGTCAACAAGACTTTGATTTTCCCAAGTAGTGATTCCATAAGGCTGTTAAGCCAGGTGGGAGGGCTAGCTGGTTCCTTCTTACTGGGCAGTATGGTAACCTTTGCAGGGATCTGAACTGAGGAATTGGAACTAGTTTGCTTGTTTACAGTCCTGACAGGCTCCAAACAGGATTGTGAAGCAGAGCTCCATCTTGCATGTTTAGCAGCTCGGGTTGGCTAGTATTTATCTTCTTCCTGCAGGACAAAGGTGAAAGCACATCATTTCCTGGATCTGCATCAACCACTAAGTGAGCGGCAGGGAAACCCCACTACAAAGGTCCACAGGGGTTCCCAAGGAAAATCTCCTCTCCATTAATTATATCTCAGTCGATATATTCCCCATGGCTCTGTGGAGCATTTTATCTATGCTCGTAGATTTGGGGGGGGGGGGCGGTGCCTTTAACAGAGGAACTTTCTTTTTAACCTTTGTTGGTAGATTAGTTAAGAAAGACAAGTGTAATGGTTTCTATGACATGGTAAAATAAAGCGTGAGCACTCACCCAAAAAGATGTCTGAGGGTGGGACCAGCCCGGCATCCTCCAGTCTCAGACAAGCGCATATGGTCCCGCTCTTGGCCAGGTCTTTGCCCAGGCCACGTCGGGGCGTGAGCCACCCATGCCCCACGCTGCGGTACTTATTGGTTGTTTTAATGAGCGTTGTCCGGGCCCACCCACAACAGGTAGAAGCACTCTGGGGGACAAAGCCCCACCCCAGAGACTTTAGCTTGCTGTCAGATCAAGGCCCCTGCTGCAAGTCCCATCCCCGCATCTTTTCCCTCACCGTCTCTCTGCAGAAAATGCATTTACTCTCTAAATATTCAGATTGGAATATAGAAAATGTGCAGTGCAGGCTACATATGTATATCAGTCAGCTGAACTTTATTACTAGGATTAGAATTAGTGACCAAAATATCACAGCATCTATTTTATTTCTATTTTCTCCATTTTCATTTTTTAAATATTTTTTCTCTTTTCGTCATACTCTATCATTTTTTCTTCCATGTGTCTACCTTTGTCCCATACATTTTGGATTCTGTGGCTACTTCCATCACAAAGTTGTTGTGTCTTCAACATTTTCCATTTCAATATTTGATTTTTCTCCTTTTCACGCTTATTTTTCCCATTTTCTAGTTCAGTTCACTTACTGCAGTTGTTTTTTGCGAATTGTGCTACTCCTTACACTTTTTCTATGATCATTTTCTCACCTCTTTTTTCCTGTTCTCCCTTCTTTTTTCATTGTGATTCCTCATCTGCATAGGTCTTGGTGATATGGCATTTGCAATACATGGGATCCAGCGTGAATACGGCGCACATTATATGAACAAATCTACATACAGTCCTTGGCCCACGGAATACCCGGAAATTAGCTGCAAGATACCCGGGGTATATTTACAAGGACATGGTGCAGGACGGTGCTGCAAGCAATTTAGCAGGGCCGAGCTGCATTATTTCAGAAATGCTGGGATGCGCCGTATTTACAAGAATACAGAGCACCCCTGTGTTTTCCATCACGCTGGGCAAAAAAAAACTGCCTAGTTTCAACACAGATACCCTTGAGCCATAGTGCAAGGGTGCCTGCATTCAACCATCAACCCTCTGGTAGCTTGGCACAGAGCAGTCAGGCTTACATTTGAGGCAATGTGCAAAGTATTTAAGCAGCTTTGCAAATGGTCATAAAGTGAAAACACAACACAAGAAAAACCCCACACCAAATTAGGTCAATAGAGTAAATTGTAATAAATAAATCATGACCAAAATGACAAAACTCCAATCAGCAGAACTGGAGATATGTAATTTAAAGATTTACAAGACAAAAAGCAGAAAGCGTGAACTGTGGATATCTGGTTGCACTAGACCAGTACAAAGTCACAAGTTCATATACAAACAGTTAAAAACTTATTTATTAATGTGCTTATAACCTTCAATATTCCTACACTATATATACATGACCATTGCTCCTCTATTTACGTATTTACAATTATGTTCTCTGAGCAAGACAAATAATCAAATTGTGAGGCCATGATCGTTGTATAAGCTCAACTTTAGAGTTCATTTTTCATTGTGAAACAGTACTCTAACAATTAATTTCTACAATGTTAAATCATCTCACACAGAATTTGTAACAAATAGGCAGTATGGGGAACTTATTGTATAAGTACTATCTTTAGCTGACGATGCGATCTTTCTATAAACTCAACTTTAAAATTCATTTTCATTATGAAACGATATTCAACATTTCATAATTACAGTATTGAGTCATCTCACATATGTAAGGGCATTATGTGGTTACCTCATCAATCTTAATTCATAGTCCAAAAGGGTGTTCCCTCTCCTCATGTAGAGCATAACTTATGGTCCTTCTTCTAGAAGATAATAAGATATTGTAATCACTAGGATGCTGTTCTATAAATTAAATGCCCTATTCCCAGACTTGCAGGTATCATACCCAATGTGACCATACATGTGTCCCTATAATATTGTAATCTTCCGTTTAAAGAATGCACTTATCTTTTTATGCCCATATGGGGTTCCATTCATAATAAAGCAGCCTCACGAGCTGCAGAATAAAGATAAAGCTATACTAATACATGGATATACATGCAAAACTAAACATATTCAATTAGCTATGACCCTATTTGTTTCAATCTCTTTATTCAGGCAGTGTATACCTTTAGTTTTCCAAAACAGAAAACCTGCTCATTTATGGACAGGTTATAGAATTCAAATTACCCTATTGTAAATCTGTACATAATAGAATCCTATATGTTACATGAATGTCTTCAAAATATCACTCAATGCCCGGCATCGATTTTCGTATACATTAAAGAACTACAAACTGGGCAATTATACCTTGGCTTCCTCAGTCTGAAGTCTTTAATTGAGATGGTGTTATTGGAAAAGTTCCTTGTATAGTATTTGGTCAATGTTGACCCATGCCTCTAATATAAATGAAAAAGTACAGTTTGTAATTGTCCTTTCAGAACTTGGGTAAATACAGAATCTTACTAACACAAGACCTCCTTATAGGCCATGTTAAATCAAGTACTGCATCCCATAAAACATTTGTCCATGTCATTATCAAATCTATGATAAATTAGACTGGGCATTTTGTTTGAAAGATTTTCTACTATTGACACATCATGTAGCATCAATTTGCACTATCAAGTCTCATCATGACTTTAGACATCTAAAACGTCATGAAAGGATAAAAACATATCATCTAAATGGTAATAGTAAAAGACCACACATGTACACTGGCATATATGATTCTTTACTCATCACTAAGAACTGTCGAGCAATTGCGCAACAGGTGCAATAGCACACACGCACAATATTGCATGAAATCTGCCTTCTAACATATAGGGAATATATGTATTTAAAAGCTGAAAACTCTAGGTTCTCATGTATCTACTCGCTCCCAAAAATTCATAAGACCTTAATAAATCCCCCAGGTAGACCCATAATATCGGGTAATGGGGGACCAACTGAGTGTTTAGCGGAATACATAGATGAGTAGCTCCAACCGCATGTGAAAAACCTTCCATCTTATCTGAAAGATAGCCAAGATGTCCTGGATAAGTTGTAAGACTTTATCTGGGACAGTGAAGACCCCCTCTTTGTAACTATGGACGTTGAAAGTCTATATACATGTATACAAATAAGGAATGGTTTGGAGGCTCTGAGATTTTTGCTATATAGAAGAAGTGCCAGTTACCTTGATCATACCCATATGCTAATAGAAATGGCAGAAATAGTATTGACTATTAATGTCTTTCTGCATAATGGAACATGGTTCCTCCAAAAACAGGGAACAGCGATGGGCTCAAGGTTAGCTCCATCTTATGCAAACCTTTTCATGGGTTTGTATGAGGTGGAGCGTACCTATGGAAAAGGAGCCCAAGAATGGATTGACAAAATAATCTTTTACGGTCATTACATTGACGACATTCTGATGATTTGGAATGGGAGTGTTGAGAGCCTAAAGGAATACGAACAGATTCAATGTTAAGCTAACACACAGTAAGAGTGAAATCGATTTCCTTGACCTCAGATTGCATGTTAAGATTTGCAAAATTGAGAGTAAGATCTTTAAGAAACCTACTGCATGCAATAGTGTGCTGCATGCTTCGCGTTTTCATTCTCAAAGTACCATCAATGCCATACCTTATGGCGAGATGGTATGGGCTCGAAGAAACTGTAGTGAGGAAGAACAGTTTCAGCAAACTATTCAGGACATTAAGATTAATTTTAGTGACCGGGGCTATGAAAAGGCTAGCCTTGATAAGGCGGAGACCAGAGTGAAAGCGCTGGACAGAAAACAGACGTTGACTGTCAATATGGACAAATTTAAGAAAAATAAGAGAGCTACAGACTCATCTAATAGTGTGTTGTTTATCACACAGTATAATCAACACAGTAATTCCATCTATAATGTGTTGAGAAAAAATTGGTCTATACTGAGCGCAGACACTAACTTGTCGGAAATTATTCCAGGTAAACCAAAGGTTGTATATCGTAAGGGTAATACCATCAAACAAAAGCTTTGTCCTAGCTATGTAAAAAAGAAGGACACTGATCAAAGAGGGGGAGCATGGCTACCGGTCAAATCTAATGGTTTTTATGTTTGTGGTAACTGTTCAGTTTGCCGACTAGGAAAAAATAAAATCACAGAGTTAATGTACAATACAAATAAAATTCATGAAATTATGTCTTTCATCAATTTCAATACCACGCACACAGTATATGTGATTGGTTGTGCGTGTGGAAAAATCTACGTGGGTAGCAGTATACACTGTCTTAAGGTACGGATCCAAGAACATGTCCGTGCAATTAGAAACCTAGATGAGAGGTACCCAATTGCAATACATATAAAGGAAAAGCATCCTAACAATCGTGATATCTGGTTCCATGCAATAGAACATCTGGTTAATGGTGAGAGAGGAGGCAATAGAGAACTCTCTTTACGCCAGAGAGAGGCTAAATGGATATGCAAGCTGCGTACTGTGCAACATGGTTTGAATATTAATTGAGAGATGCATTACTTTTTATGAAATGTCATTATGTAAATGCATTATAATTTAGAGTATCTCACTGAAACCTGTTATCTTTATTATATGCATTGGATTCCTGTGTGTGTCTGGCTGAAAAAACAACTACCCAGAATTGGTAACATGTGGCAGTTTGATATGTAACTCAGAGATTAACTACTCTTCATGATATGTTTATATATTATTGTCTGGGGTATCTCTCTGGAATTTGCAATCATATGCGTTGGATGCCTCTTTAGGGAATGGCTGAAAAATAGCAAACTATAATAGATACTGTATGACATTTGACAGATTTAACACTCTATACTGACGTATTACTATGTCTTGTCAACTGTTATCAATTTGAAATATATTGTGACAAGATATTTGAAGTATTCAACCGGTATTTTTAAAGAGAGATTGACACTTTTGTGGTCACATTAACATTTATTAATTGTTATGCTGCTCACCATATATTGTGACACGAAAAATGAAGAATGCAACCAACTTTTTTAATATGAAACTGACTCTGTTGAAGTAACATCAATAGTGCCATTTGCTGGGCTGCTCAATAGCTTGTTTGCTGTGCTTGATATGTATTTCAGATAACGATAACATGGAGAACAAAGAGAGCCTATTGCTCCTTGGCTTTCTAAGATGGGATTGTATTTCGTTTTGAAAAACATTGAATACTAAATAGGGCTTTTATGGCAGTGGTCCTTGGTACAAGCATGGAAGTTGTCATATATTTTGTATAGGATGGACCACGTTACAGTATGGCCGCCCCTCTATCGCTCTGAATGCGATATACTAAGCAGGGTTTACTGCCTCTGTATTCTTGCTTTTCTCTTTTGTCGAATAGAAATAGGGATGATTTGTTCTCCCTACTCTACTCTTACTTGGACCCTTCTTTTCTTCTGATTGAAATTTGTAATAAGAGCATATAATTTACTTCATGCCTAATAATAACAATTGTTTGGGATTCCGTAATCTAGTTTATTGGATTCCTACAAAAAACCTGCCTTCTTTTAATTGAGATTTGTAATAAGGGTACAGAATTTACTTCATGCCTAACAATAACAATTGTTTGGGATCCGGTAATCTAGTCTATTGGATTCTTAAAAAAACCTGCATTATAAGATGGCCGCCGCTTTACTTTGCCGCCAGCACGGATTATGCATGCGCGGGTTAATGAAGACCGTACATTAGGCTGGGTATTTTGTTCCCTTGCCCTTTCTTCTATAATTGTAAATAGGGATAATTATATATTTTTTCCATTGTCTCTTGTCCCAATTTGTCAGAAGTCATACATTTAATAAGGGCACTTTACTTAAATAATAGCAACTGTTGATATTGGGCTATAAATACAACATTATAAGATGGCTGCCCTTTAGTGCAGCATACTCCGCCGACTGCGCATGTACGAATATGGAGGGTAAATTTAAAAGCCGGACCAGACTGAGACTCGATTTGACGGTGTTGGAAATACAGAGAAGGACGCCGTGCTGGTGAGCAGGTACTGGGGACTATGTCTTGTGGTACTTTTGAGGGCGTCTGTTTATTATGGATGCGTTCACATTACAAACATAATTCACGCTATCTGAGAGGTTTAGGAGTGTGCTTCAAATGAGCGCTCTTCTGCAAGGCACTCATGTAATTCATGTGTGGTTATATATTTTTTTTTAGCAGAGTTTAATTTGATATGGTCAGGGGTTTGCTTTATATGAGCCCCCTACAGTAAGGTATTTATGTTATCGGTGTGTGGCAATTATCAATTTAAAGTGTATAAATATACCACACTACCGCTCGACGGTACGCTTTTTCAGAGACAACTATTAATTTAACTAGCACATTACGGGAATTACGTTCTCGAATCGAGTCCCCGTGCTTGAAAAAACATGCGATATTTGTGCGTGTGTACTATTGCACGGTGTGTAGCAATTATTAGTCTAAAGTGTATAAACATACCGCACAACCGCTCGACAGCACGCTTTTTCAGAGACATCTGTTAATTTGACTTGTACATTATGGGGAATTACGTTCTCGAATCGAGTCCCCGTGCTGGAAAACACATGCGATATTTGTGCGTGTGTGCTATTGCACCTGTCGCGCAATTGCTCGACAGTTCTTAGTGATGAGTAAAGAATCATATATGCCAGTGTACATGTGTGGTCTTTTACTATTACCGTTTAGATGATATGTTTTGATCCTTTCATGATGTTTTCGATATCTAAAGTCATGATGAGACTTGATAGTGCAAATTGATGCTACATGATGTGTCAATAGTAAAAAATCTTTCAAACAAAATGCCCAGTCTAGTTTATCATAGATTTGATAATGACATGGACAAATGTTTTATGGTATGCAGTACTTAATATAAAATGGCCTGAAAGGAGGTCTTATGTTAGTAAGATTCTGTATTTACCCAAGTTCTGAAAGGACAATTACAAACTATACTTTTTCATTTATATTAAAGGCATGGGTCAACATTGACCATATACTATACAAGAAACTTTTCCAATAACACCATCTCGATGAAAGACTTCAGACTGAGGAAGCCAAGGTATGATTGCCCAGTTTGTAGTTCTTTGATGTATACGAAAATCGATGACGGGTATTGAGTGATATTTTGAAGACATTCATGTAACATAGAGGATTCTATTATGTACAGATTTACAATAGGGTAATTTGAATTCTATAAACTGTTCATAAATTGGCAGGTTTTCGGTTATGGAAAACTAAAGGTATACACTGCCTGAATAAAGAGATTGAAATAAATAGGTTCATGGCTAATTGAATATGTTTAGTTTTGCATGTATATCCATGTATTAGTATAGCTTTATCTTTATTCTGCAGCTCGTGAGGCTGCTTTATATGAATGGAACCCCATAGGGGCATAAAAAGATAAGTGTGTCCTTTAAACGGAAGATCCCAATATTATAGGGACACATGTATGGTCCCCATACATGTGACTGGGAGCAACAGCCTCACACCCTAAACTGCTGAGCGAAATGGTGAGGCTATACCCACTTGATGTGAAATGTCCTTGCAGAATGAAGCCTGCCTGTCCACCTCAGTGATGTTCTAAAGGTAATGCTGAAGAGGTGGCTTACCCTTCAAATCAGCTATTGGTGTGGCCTGCCATCCCACCTCGGACCAAAATGCCAACACAGCTATACCTGATATCCCACCCCCACCACATAAAGGTTATGGGTGGATGAGTATTCGTGCAGGCGAGCATCTGCCTGCATTGTTCCAAGTCTTGAGGTCGAAGGGCAAAGGGAGTGCACCAAAGTTGGGACTGCCATAAAAGGCCTGTCGGCTCCTGTGACAACAAGGCCCTAATGACGCACACATTGCATCACTTGCTTCCTCCATCAGCTTCCCGGCCTGGACTCCTGTCCCCTACTCTCGGCCACTTGCAAAAGCAGAGGAGGAGGAGGGTTCCATAGGGTGTCTCGGACCTATAGCCACGCTCCCCCACCCCGAGGTCTTTTTTCGGATCCATCTTTAGCTGCCTAGCCCCTTTCTGCTCACAGCTAGTAAGAAATGCAGCACAGGAGGAAATGGCTCCTTCCCCCTCAGTCTTTTTCTTATATTTGTTAGAACTATAGAAGCCGGTTTTGCCAAATGAAAAGTGATTTTCCCAATCGAAGAGCTCAAGTAAACCGTGCTTTTGGAATATCTTATTCCTTTTTGAATGAAAATATCCTTTAAAACCTGAATTCCAACAGCATCCGTTGTGAGACTAGAGTGAAATACAATGATGAGAAGTTGCAGGGTAGCGGTCTGAAGTTTTCCAAGATATGGGTAAGTCTACCCATCCATAAAAAGGTACTGGGTGTCCCTTCTAAGACCCCCGTTATCAGCGCACTGAGGAGATAGCAGATCTTGAGATGCCAATTCCGGGTCTGCATGTGTTTTCCAGTTCTAGCCTGTTTCCTCAGCCGGAGGAGAGAGTGTGTGGAAACTCTGCTTGACCTAGGAGGATCTAACTTAGCGGCCTATTAGCATATCGGGCGATCCGCCAGCCAGATGCTCCCGTTTCACCCCCCCATATTAGCATGGCGAGGGGCACCACGGTGGATGGAAAGACCGTCTGCCGCTTTTCCGCCAGTCGGCTTCCGGGCCGGGCGGAAAAGGCCCTCAATATGGTCCATCCAAATTTGGATGTGCAATATTAAAGGCCTTTCCATGGCGGCAATGCCGCCATGGAAAGTCCGGCGGAAATAGCTTTGGGGGCCTGTTACGGGCCCCCAGGGGGTGGGGTGCTGCACTTGGGGGCTACCACCCCTTCACTGACATACACATGGTGGCAGGCACCGCGCGGTGCCTGGCACGTTGTGCATGTCAATGCACAACATGCATATTATGCATTGAGGTGGGTGCTGCTTACAGCACCACCCGCCGCAATGTAAAATATGCAGGATGCAACCGCCAGGGTGCAAAAGAAGAGAATATGGTTAAAGAGTTATGCAGTTTATTGGGGCTGGAAGCCCTGATATGCACATTGGAGGCTCAGACCGCCCCAGGACAGTGTTGGCAGGGTGCAGGCACATTGGGCTCCATATTTCTGAACGGGTCAGAATGCCAGATGCTGTTGGATGTTGGAGGAGTCTTTGGAGGAGGGAATCAGTGCTCTCAACTAGCATGACTTTCATCAAAGGATTCTCAAGCCTGTCTGATGGTGCAACATGGGAATGCATGTCCTGCAGAATGCACATTTAGGGTTACTTTAGGTGATGGGTAACTCTGAAAGCTAGGAGCCATCCTGTAATTCACATTCCCAGGTGGGTCAGGGCTACCTCTTAATTGGTTCCCCGCAGTGTAGTCTGGTTGGGCAGTTTTTTCTAGGGTGGCACGGAAACACAACTGTCTGGCTGTGGAGAGGGAGACACAATAAGTCAGACCAGTCCAGTAGGATTGTCTGACTGTAGCTCAATTTTCACAGCAGATTTTTCAAGCAAGCAGTTGGAGTACGGTTTGCATAATGGAGAAATAAAGAGGAGCATGGCGTTCAAGAAAGGGGAAGAGCAATGAACCAATAACCAGCCTAATGAACCAAAGGTAGAAATATGAATCATTTCACTGCTGGCTGCTGACAGCTTATATATTGACTGGGCAATATTGATGCAAAGTCAAATAGGTGCGAAATCATTTTTTAAACTCTTGATTTGCCCCAGAGTTAGACGGGTAGGCTTAAATAGAACAGGGTGTTGTATTTAAGGGGAGACCCATTTTAACAGGATATTGCGGATGCATAGCCACTTGGGAATAAGAATTGATTAATCATACTAAAAATTCTGAGATGAAAGGGGCTAAAGAAGGATACAGATTTAAATTGCAAACTTACTGAGAAGTCGTCCCTAACACACTTATCTTCTTCACATAAGTTTGACAGAAGTCTATGAGGCATATTCTCAAGGACTTATAGCAGAGTTATCGGCACTTTACCACAGCCAAAGTGGCGATAAAGACATCGCCCTATTCACAAGCAGGTGCTAACAGCCGATACCACCAGTTTACTTGCGATAGCAGCCACAAAATACATTGCGACAGATGACCCGGGCAACTAACGCTAATCAGATGCAGAGTAGCCGTACCCGTGCAAAAAGCCACGAAAACAACACTCCGCAACATTCTCAACGACCAGCCAGTTCGGCGATAAGATCACAAAAGAGGCGATAAGGCGCGCTAGCAACTGGAATTTAACACCTGCTCTTACCTGGTGTAAAGTCAGACGACAACCTGCACCATAAAAGGGAGCCCAGCCCAGAGCCACACCAGAACATATGCCATGGAGCCACTGATCATGCAGCTCGGACACCCAAGAGGGCCACAACACCCACCACCACCACCACCCCCAGGCTCCCCCTCGCCTGGACCACCCCCCCGGACTACTACAGAGGCAGCACAGACCAAGGCAGCGGACCTTCAGGAAACGCACCAGCCTCTCAGACCGAACACCAGAGGATGACATTGCCCACTACAGGTTCAAAAGGACAACCATCCCCCGCATCCTGACCCACATTGCCCACAGGCTGACGGTATCAACACAGCTGACAGCCAACATCCCACCTCAGACAAACCTGCTGGCCGTGCTGCACTTGTTGGTCTCTGGTACCTTACAACCAACAACTGCCAGAGTTGGAGGAGTCTCACAGCCAGCCCTATCAAAGTTCATCACAACTGTTCTGGATGCCATTAATAGCATGGTACCCCAGCACCTTCACTACCCCCACACTGCGCACGAACAGCGGGAGACCAAGCAAGGCTTCTACGCCATAGCTGGCTACCGGCACGTATTGGGGGCAATTGACTGAACACATGTCCTACTTGTGCCCCCTGCCGACACTGCACACAATTACCTCAACAGAAATCACACGCATTCCATCAATGTGCAGGCAATAGTGGACCACCGGGGACTCTTCACCAACGTCGTCGCCAACTACCCAGGCAGTGTGCATGATTCCTACATCTTCAGACAGTCCATCATCAACCAGCGCTTCCAGGATGGCACCTATGAAAATGCACTGCTCGTTGGTAAGAACCAAATGAACACACTTCACACCTCAACTCCACAATCATGCAACTCACAACCCTGGGGATGAACATGTTACAAACTCACATACAACATACCAAACAACATGACCACCTACCAGACACGACAGCACAACTTACTGTGGTAACCTGGGCTAGCCATGTACATAAACCATCAACGGCATGGCACCTCCGGCACACAATAGCAGATTGTGGGGAGAGGCAGGAACTAGGCATGTGCGAAGGACGCAAGTGACCCATGAATGACAATGTACACAATGCCAAGAGTGGCGTGGATGTGCTGGACATACTGCAGTATGCAGACCACAGACATGTCCAGGTTGACATATACTGCTTGTGTTTGGAGTGCAGTGGACGCAACCATGTTACCTCAGCCAGTGGGGAAGATCATGGAAAAGTAGCATGTCACGTCCCCCCCTGTAAGCGTGAGCGGACTGAGCTGGCCCAGTGTACGCCAGACCAACGTAGGGATGTGAACAAAAAGCACGTAGCTCTGGGCGTGGTTCTCTTCCGGAATGGACAACTTGTGTGCCAGGGTGGCACCTCTCACCCCACCATGAGGCAGTCACCGTGAGCGGTGTTGCCTGTGCTCCTGGGCGCCTGCTGCACCCCAGGCCGCTGGTCCCCAGACCCGTCTTACCCGCCCCTGCGTACTCAGGCCTTACTGCTCACCTGCCAACACTGGTGTGTGTCAAAGAGGGCTCACCACGCGCCGGTGCAAGCTCCAAGCCTGAGGCCCGCGACCTTGGCAGCCTCCTCCGACCATCACAGCCTCTGCGACACAGGCCCCAGTACTCCTTTCTCGTTGACGGACTCCACCGCTGCCTCCGGCCTACACTGCAGTTTAGTAGGTCACACATTTGGAACTGAGTCTTGTGTCAATGGTTGCATTTATATCACTATACTCCCTTCGATGTGGTGCCACCAACTCTGTGCATAGCATACCAAGCACACTGGTCTGTGATCCCTTGCTGACTGCTGCCTCCGGCCTACACTGCGGCCAAGTAGGTCACACATTAGGAACTAGGTCTTGATTTCTCAATGGCAGAGTACATTTCATTGAATTCAAGGAGAGGAGTAAGAAGAAGACGCGGTTCAGTCCGTAGGGATAAAGGATCATCGTTACGGAGGTGATCGAACACTACCCACAACTGCTCTGGTGCCACTAACTCTGTGTTTCGCAAGCCAACAACGCGTGGCCACACATAGGGAACTGAGTCTTGATTTATTTATGGAAGAGTTTATATCATTGTACAGGCCTCATCGCAGACTGCATCCCCTTTCAGCTCCGGTGCCACTAAGTCTGCGCCCCGACATACATGGACACTCTCTGGTTGAACTTTGGTGGCGTCTGAGTCTATGGCCTGGGGTTGCCTTCATCATCATGTAGGTGATACTGACTTGGTGGTAAAAAGTGAGGCTGTAGCTTTCCACTCCTCCATTTACCTGTTTATGCCGGCTTCTGCCCTCTGCATCATGCCCTGGAAGGACACCTTCCAATGGCCCCCTGCAACCCTCCGCGACATTCACCTTCGACATCGACGAGGACCCGCTCAGCTCGCATGGCCCTATCTCAGTGCACCACAAATCACTGTCCCGTGGCGGTGTGCTTGTGCCGGCCGCAGTGCATCCGGGGCCACTAACTCTGTGCAGCTCGAGTCATGGACCCTGTCTGATAGAATATTGGATGGCCTCTGGGTCGATGGCCTTGGTGTCATCAACGCCATGTGTCTGTGGCCCTGCGCTGTCTGTCGCCTGTGGCCTCAACTGTGGTCCACCAGGGCTCACACATCAAATCGAGTCCTGACCTGCCAGGACGTCGCATCACCGCAGGATGCACACGCCAACACCGCCAGGACCACCTCCAACCAACAACTGCCAGAGTCGAAAGAGTCTTACTGCCAGACTATCAGAGTTGCTCACACCTGTCGTGGATGCCATCCTCTGCTTGATACCCTGCTCAGCTCTTCAGGTGCCACTGACTCAACAACTCATGGACCATTTCTAATTTAGTTTTGTGCTGTGGACAGCTTACGCAGCAATGTCACCTCAGGCAGTGTGGAAGACCTGGGACGATGATGAGGAAGATGATGCAGGTGTAACACACCCCACTGCAGGTGCAGCAGGAATATCCCGAAGCGACACAATCCTAGACAATTTTTTCATATGAGCACGCTCAGCTCTGGTGCCCCAACCTCAGTGCACTGCAACTCACGGACACTTCTGATTGCATATTGGGGGACCTCTGTACGTGCTCCGGCTATCACCATGATGCTTCGCAGTTGTTCCTGTAATGCTGATGTTTTCTGTTTCTGCTTTAATAGTGATCACTGTTCAAGTTGTTGCCAGCACCAACCACTCCGTGAAGGCTGGCTTACACACACCCCACACACATCCAGCACAGGCGTCACTGTACATGTGACCCTGGCAATAAAGGTGCCGGGCGCACGTGCCCGTAGCCAGTTCCACAAACTATCTTGGTCCATGTGGTCATAATGTATGCATGAGGGCCCTGGACCCTACAACATTACATTGTGTTGTGTACAGCGGACGCAACCATGTCACCACAGGCAGCGGGTAAGACCTTGGACATGTAGCTTTGTCATCCCCCACTCAGTACTTAAGAGGAGTGGACTGGGCCAGCGTACGCAAGTCCAACATGGGGGTGTGAAAGATTATCCCGGGACTCTGGGCGTGGTTCAGTCCTGGAAATGTACAAATGCATGTGTCTGTCGCACTGTGGGTCTCCGTTGGGGAGTGTAAGTGGTCTCTGATGGGACTTAGACACCCACATATGTGATCTAATTCAGCTTCAATGAGGTGAAACCCCACCCGCACCTGTTCTGCCACCTCCTTCTGGCAGTCTAACACCTGGCCTTGGAATGCGATGTGTGCTTAGGTGAGGTGCTGGGGGCCAGCCGTGGTGGTGGGTGCTTCCTGCTGTGTGGTCTGTGCAGGAGGTGGGGTCTTCTCGATGCAGCTGGGCTGCCCTTCTCCTGGAGGTGCGTTGCCTAAGATGTCCAGGAGCTGTTGTAGGGCGTCGGTGTTGAAGGTGTGGAGCTCCTATTCAGCATCACTGATGGGTTGTCTGCTGGAGGTGTTGTTTGTCCCTCTGCAATGTGAAGGGGAGATGCATTTTGACATTGTGTTGACATGTATGTTGGCGCATTATTCATGTTTACATACAGACTGTATGACTATGTACATTGTGACTGTTTGGGAGGAGCTGACTATTTGATGCGGGACAGTGGACATTTGGACTACATGATGGATGTGTGGTTGTACACATACATTTTCATCTCACAGTTTCCTGCTATGTCAGATGTGATTGGCCAGTTTCTATGCACAAGCGGACCCAGTTGTGTCACAGTTCTGCAGTGTAAGTGATGCACTTTGTACCACATTGTCGTCAATATGGATGTGCTGTTATTGCAATGTGTGCGTGCTACATTGTGGGGGAGTCGCCCCTGCAGCTGTGATTTTGCTGCCCCTTATCCCTTTGAGGCGGTGTGCCTTTGAGTTTTGTGCTTTTACGGTGCAGAGATGTTGGCGACTTGGGTCATTTGTGCTCTTGGACGGTTATTGTACTCTTGTGCATTGTTTGTCTGTAGATGTATTGTTGACGTCAGGGGTTGTTTGTGTACGTGGGTGTGTCAGAATGTGACCAGCTCCTTTCCTGATGTGGTCCACACTCAGCCACCTCAGTGTTGTGGCGTGCACAATGTTATGATGATTGTACTGCAGCCATGCTGATCGTCATGTAGTGTCAGTTGCATTGTCATTGTGGCTCACAAATACACATCTTTGCTGGGTTTCGCACGTGTGCATGTGTTGGTTGTGAGATTGGTGATGTGTTGCACGGCACCTCTTTGGCACATGGTGTACGGGGGCCTACTTGGTGTTTGTATGTGTGCTGCAGTGTGCCACGGGGATCAGGGAGATGATCCAGGGTCATTGTGGGTGTGCAGTGTGCTACACATCGTTGTGCATGTGTGCCATTGTGCCCGTCTCCCCCCGTCCCCCCAGTCCCTGGTCGTTACTCACCCTGTTGATGTTGTGTCAGGTCATATCGAGCTGTGTCCGGACTCCCAACTCCTTGCACCGTCTCCACACTGATGACTGTGGCCACCATTTCCTCCAGCTCCTCCTGTGGCGCAGAACTCCCACCTCCAGTCGCCGTTGCTTCCTTCCTGTTATCAGCGGGTTACTGCTTGGTTTGGCTTTTCACATCATGCCAGAGTCTCTTGACCTCCTTCATTGACCTCCTCGAGACTTCGACTGCATTCACGTTGTTCACGATGAAATGCCATATTTCCGTTTGTGTTGCCAATGACACAGTGGAGGTGACAAACAGTTGTTGGTAGTGTTCCGTCACCTCCGTGGCGATGATCCAGTTTTCATGCAGACTGTACCCAGTCTTCCTCTTCTCCTTGGCCTTCCCCGACTGGAGGTTCCTTGCTGGTGGTCTGTGGAGTTTGTGGGGTTCGTGTTGACCCCTGCACTCGGTCCGGGTGCATCCATGGTGCTACGCAGTTTATTATTTGTTCCTTTTTTTTTGTCCTGCTTTGATGGTGCATTTTCCCGCATGAGGCGTGGGAATTGCAGGTCTGTCGCTGGTTATTGCTGATTTTTGTATCGCGATTGGCCTCATCGCAACTTTTTTCAAGTTCGTGTTTCGCATTTTTGCGGCGTTGCGTTAATTTTAACGCGGTCATTTGGCGCGTTATCGGGAGACTATCGCATGGTGCCGCCGGGTTGAAAATACTTCGTTAACAAGGCGTTGTTTTCCCACAATAGTCTGTTATATGCAATGTTGCGTTAAGCTAATTTTGCGATAATTATCACACGTTCTTGAGAATATCCCCCTATGTGTAGTTCCCATATGTTTGAGCCCCATAGGTTGGTAGTTTAACCCACCACCATGATTTCTATCATGTCAGTATTAGGTTATAGCCATCCGCTGTTCATTGTGCATCCACTTTCTAATCTGCAGTAATCTTTGTTGGAATCCCTTTGCTGTTCAATCCTAATCCCACTGTAGCATGAATGAGGATCTGGGTATTATCAGTGGTACTGTCCACATATATGAAATACACATTGAAGACACAGGTTTAGTCACAGAGATGTGAAGAAACCAGAAAACGCAAACAATTAAGGGGAAGGGAAGAGGAGAATGTATCATGTGAGGATAATTGATGAAAGTTGCGCCAGTCTCGAGGAGACCACCATTCAAGAGGTCATGGTACTAGGATTGATACTGAGACACCATCCCCTTAGCTGCTAGCCTCAGTTCTCTCTCCACTTGAAAATATTTTGTGGTTTCAATAAAGTCTAAAATACAGCTGCATGTCATAAACCAAACTTTCCAGCAGAATGGAGGCTGAGTAAAAATTCGACAAATTCAATGGACGCCTTGAAGGTCCTTCTTCAGTGAAACATTAACCATATGTAATATCGTAGTTACTTCCACTTGAATTACCCTCCAGAAAGTACATTAGATGTGTTACACTTCTGCCATCATCTGATGTGACTTTCTGTTCAGCCGAGCATTTACTCAACTGATGGGATTAAAATATATACGACATGGAAGACTCACTAGCTTTACTTACAGAAACAACGTACAGCAAAAGGCACAATACACCCCCTAATTACATAAAACCTAAAGGACAATAGCCTGTTTCCAACAAAACAGAGAGCCACGAAATTAAAACTTGCTAAGCCCTTTCACAGAGACAGAAGTACACTGAATGGTTTCTTGAAAGGACAGCATAACAAAGCACACAAAGATGATGAAAACTACAAAATATATCTCGTCAAAAGACCAAATCAAAACAGAGAAACTAGACATGTACATGAAAAAATAGCAACAAACACAGGGAAGTCTGACAAAAAGTGACCATCCCTGCAGGAGAAACAACAAATATTATAACCATGGATAGTCTTTCAAACTTAAGCAAAAAAGCCTGTCCCGTATCCAAGCCAAAATACATAAGGGATAAGGTACACCCTGCTGTACATTATAAAGATATTGAAAGTCATAGAGGGGTTCCATAACCATATAGAGGAACGAGGCCAAAGGCCAAGTTCTTCTATAAGGTTATGTGACTCAGAGAACAGCAGTGGGTACTTTATCCCATAAAATACATGGTCACACCCTCACCTTTCCCATTACCCACTTAAATTCTTGGTGCGTCACCCTTTCATATGAAAGAGAGAGCATATTCCCAAACATGATGAATAAAAATAGAATCTCTAGTGCAAAATTAGACACATCAAAAACCTGCTAGATATTTGTTAAAGAAAACATATTAGAATTGGTTCAATACAAGTCAATTTTCTTTAATAAAAAGAAGCTGCAGTAGCTCAGAATGTGTAGAAACATGCAGAAATATTCCCTGTTTTCTATAATTATGAAAGCAGTACAAAAAAAATAAACATGTTCTTTCTGCTTGTCAATGTAGGCTAGAAAAACAGAGCAGAAGAAAGAAAAGCAATGTTTAGTTTTTTTTAAACAGCTACATTAATTATGCTCCTTTTACCTGGCTTCCAGCTCTGGTAGCAGGCAGTGTGATGTCAGAACTTGACAGTAATAAGAGGGCATCACAAAGTGATGGTTATAAAGAAATGTGGGACTGCCGTTTATACAAGGGCTGCAGAATCCCACGTATTATATATCGGAGTATACACGAGAGAGCAATATCACAAGTATTCTTTCCAGGGGTGGCTCCTCCACTAGGGTGGAGGAGTGTCGCCCCACTTCTTTCTCGCAGTGCGAGAAGCAGAAACATAAAATGGTAATAACTTTCCGTTATTACCATTTTATGTTTGGTTGCGGGTGGGCGAGGCTGCGCTGCAGCAGGGCAGGGGAGGAGTGGTGTGCCTGCCAACTCCTGAGTGTGCAAAGACTGTTTGGTCGGCCCCCTGGTGCCGCCCTAACCACTCATGTGCACTCTGCCCTTCTCCATGCAGGCTGCAAAGCTGCCTGCATGGAGAACATGGCCTTCCCATAAGCTGCTGTCTGGGCGGCATCCCGACCAATCACAAAGCTGCTTGCAGCGTTGTGATTGGTTTAGGGGAGGGAGCCTGGCTGCCTGCTTCTGCTTCTTGTTCCTGCCGGAGGCAGGAGAGCAGGAGCAGAGGAGACACGGGACCCAGCTGGCGGAAAGGTAATTTAAAAAAAATAATAACTACCCCCCTTTCCCGGCGCGACCACCTGCCCCCCCACTCGCAAGCCATGCCAGCTGCAACTGAGCCTTTCTACTCAAGTGAGCACCACCATTTTAGGGAGTTCATTAACTAAAACACAATGGGTTATCCTGTCCCAGAGCAACAGGGACTCCACCGTTATGCACGACCATGCTTCCCAGGATCACACAGGATCGCACATTGATGATACAACTGAATAACTGGTAACCCTTCACCACCTTACAACAGCTCATCCACCCAAAACAACACTTCTGTGAAACAAAATATGTGCACACTCCACCCCTCACCTTGTTGAAAGAATGAACTCCAACAATTCCATACGCACTAAAAAAACATTCTCAGCTCATGCTTAATACACAATGGAATCTAAATGTCCCATTCGAAATGTATGAGCACCAACTTATTGAGCTCAAGTTGAGCACTCACTTCACATTATGCATTAGAGCAAACCTAAAGTTGATGCAATTCATGCCACTATATAACACACAATTGCACATGGGCACCTGAAAGTCATCTGGTAAGGACCATTCAGAGAAACACACAAGACAGTTCTTATGAGTAAAACACTAATGCCAACGTAGCGCATTCAACATATACAGGTAATAGTATACATCCAGAATAAAAAATCAATACAAGCTCACTGCAAGTCTCAAGCACCAAGCCTGAATTAACTCAACAAAGTGGATTGTATTGCAGCGTTTCTATAGTGCTTAACGAAC